>NC_140622.1:41364262-41629262 GCF_057382275.1 Copadichromis virginalis | reverse complement strand
GTGTGTGTGTCTGTGTGTGTGTGTGTGTGTGTCTGTGTGTGTGTGCGTGCGTGTGCGTGTGTGTGTGTGTGTGTCTGTGTGTGTGTGTGTGTGTGTGTGTGTGTCTGTGTGTGTGTGTCTGTGTGTGTGTGTGAGCACAGTGCTGTTTCTGGGACTTTAGTTTGGAAGCTCGTTACTGGTTTAAACTCTGCAGTCCACACAGTGAGCAGTGATCCTGCTGCTAATCAGGGCCGACACGACAGGAAGCTCCGGCGATCGATACTCGCTGGATTATTCACTAATCTGCAGATAACACACACACACACACACTGAGCTAATTTTATGGTCTGCTTGATAAATTTAATCCGGTTCACAGGAGTAAGTGATCCCAATGCTCCTCACAGAGTATCTGAATCACTGTTTCAGGTTTTAATATTTTTGCTAATGAGTTCGTCTCTTTACTTGAAACTATTTTTAGAGGCTGTTTAAATGTTTCTCTGTTGGAACAGAGGAATTAGCAGCTTTGGGATGCAGTTTTTCTCAGATGCTGCTCATTAGTGCAGAAGTCTCACTTGTGTTTGCTGAAAGCAGCGCGCTGACTCAGTGTTAAAGTTGGATGAATGAGAGAGTTTCTTAGCGATGCACAGAGAGCCGAGCGTGGAGGAAACCCGAAAACAAACGGAGCACCTCTGCAACGAGGAGCAGCGTCTCATTTCTCAGGTTTCTAATCTTTAAGGAGGTTTGATCTTCATCACCAAAACATTCAGCTGGTTACAAACATCATGAGAGCAGCCATGTCCGACAGCGAGAGCAGCACGCCAGCCTCAGGCCAGGATTCAGTCAGCAGCAGCCAGTGGGCGGGGCCAGCTGTTGGTGCCGGCTCCACACAGACCTGAAACAGAAGTATCTCTGCCCCCAAAACACCTCTCAGACTCGGGGGCCCAGGACCAGAAACCTGCTCCTGCTGAAGGTGGAGGCAACATACACCACCAGGCTACAGAGGAGGAGGTGCTTGCAGCAAATGATCCCGTTGAGCGTCACTAATTGCACGTCATGTGACAGGAAGAGGAAGTGTATGGATCAAGGATAAAGTGAGTGTTAAGCTGCAGACGCTCACACTAACGTCTGCTGTGTGGCTCCTGCACTGTAACGCTGCTGCCGGCACCTCGTGGTTGGACACAGGCAGGACCAGGAACAGCAGCTCACTGCAACACCACCCGCAAGCTCCCAGCATCAGTCACACATTCAGGATTTGTTCTATATCAGTTTCTATATATTTCCTAAATATAGTGACACGACTCTGACATCCTGCAGACCTCTCTGCTCACAGCACTGAGAGGCTTCTCATTCCCGCTGATTGCTGTATTCCCTTTGAAGCCAGGAGGCTGTGGGAGATTAAGCCTGAGAGGAGGCGGCTGTGCAGATGAAGAGGGCGAGTTCTGCTCGGGTGACACCGGACGACCGCTGTGCCGTTCATTTCATCCGAACGCCGTTCAAAAGCCAGCGCAGATCGATGACCCGGGCTCCATCCATGTAGAAACATTGGGAAACTGTTTGGTGTTAAAGACGCTCCCCGTCAGCGCCGCGTCCTTTAATAATCCGCTAAAAAACGCAGAGCATAAATGTCAGGACGCATCCTAACCGGTGGGCTGTGAAGAGCCATCAGATGGCTGCAAATGTCAGCGAGATTATTCAGAGAGCAATCAGCGGCGCCACGCGCTCTAATGAACTCCGCTCCAGCTCCTCTGACTCAACAGTTTGTTCGGCTTCTTCAGTGTTTGCAGGACGAGTGTCTGACGGCGCCTCCAGCACACGGTTAGTAAAAGCAGGGTCGAGTGTGTCGCGAGCCCAGAGAAACCAACCTGCTGCAGGCCACAACAGTCCACAGTTGTCTGAGCATGCCGTTTCCAGGCGACAGGTGGTAGGAGCCCATTGGTCAGGTTCGGCATGTTTTACCTTTGTTGGATTTTTAGGCTAAACTACACCTGAGTCTGTGTGAGGAGTCAGAAAGCAACCTGGAATCTCCGAAACTGCTTCTGACGAGCGAAACCTTCATCCTGCAGCCCAAAGAGACGACCTCAGCGTCACGCCAAACGCCCGCCCTAACGGCAGCAAATGAACCTTCGTGAGTTTCACGCCCTCATCACAACACCGCTCTGATTGGACGCCTGTCTTAAATGCAGAAGCGTAAAAACAACGCTTTAATCCCACCCCTGACCCCCACCTTACAGCTTATTACGAGCTCGTGCAGACCTTACCCGCCTCTCTGGAGAGCTGCATGAAGGCATCCACGCCCTTCTCGCCGTAACTGCCCTCTGACGCCACCGTGGAGACGTAGTTCCAGCCCATGGTCTTGACGATGTCCACCATGGCCTGAGCCTGGAAGCTGTCCGGAGGGACCACCCGAGAGAAGAAGTCGTACCGCCGGTCGTCGCTCAGCTCTGGCGCTGTGGAGGCGTAGCTGATCTGAGGGATCTGCAGGAGGAGAGTGGAAGGAAACAGGGGATGTTAGGAGGGGAGCGTGGAGGTGACGCAGAAGGATTCTTCGGGAATGACTGGACAGGTGATTATTATAAACATCTGTATGATGGCGAGATGAGTCTGCAGCATGAACCAAAACAACACGAGCGCACGCTGAACATAAAAACAGGCCAGATGTTCACGTGTCATCTCGAAAAACGACTTCATGTAAGCTTCAACCTGACGCCGTCATGTGATCACTTATGGCGTGAGCTTTTCCTGTTGCTCTGATGATAAGATGGTGTGACCGTGTTTGACTGTTCCCTTATAAATGATTACATATATGTGTATTTATCTGCTGGTAAATTATAAAGTAAATTCATGCTTTTCTTAACATTTTATGGTGTATATGTCACATTGTGATAATTATATATATGTAAATAAGAGTTATAAAACCACTTTTACCACATTTTATTACTGTTACAATATTCAAAGCTTTTATTAACATGTTTAGATGTTTTCACGAGCTTTTAGGACCTTCTGCTGCTCGGCTGTTCATCAGCCTGAGCTGCAGGTTAACGAGGTCTCATTAATATTAACGCTGATTGGTTCTGTTGTTCAGCCGCTAATAAAAACTTGAGTTATTGATCGTTTTTGTACTGAAGAAGTCTGAACAGGAGTTGTGAACATGAGGTGCTGAGGTGAGCAGAACGAGGCGCTGAACACGTTTGTTTTACGGCTCAAATGGATTGGATTGCATTTATATAGCGCTTTACAATGCCACTATTCATTCACTCTCACATTCACACACTGGTGGAGGCAGCTACAGTTGTAGCCACAGCTGTCCTGGGGCAGACTGACAGAAGCGAGGCTGCCGTATCGCGCCATCGGCCCCTCTGGCCAACACCAGAAGGCGGTAGGTGAAGTGTCTTGCCCAAGGACACAACGACCAGGACAGAGAGCCCAGGGATCGAACCGGCGACCTTCCGGTTACAAGGCCCAGAATAAGACAAAGAAGGATTATTATGAAGTGTGAATCGCTTTGTATGGATCACATCAACATGACTGGACTTCCTGTGGACTTCCTCTTCGCCCCCTGCCGGCTTCAATAAAACTCGGCCAGCATTGATCTGAGACGGCGAGGTGAGCTGGGAGGCGAGGACGGTCCACGCCTCTGAGGCGAGGAGAGAGATGACGGGAGAGCTGAAGCATCGATCGGCAGCCCTGACAGGAAAACGAAACAGCCAATCAGAGGCAGCGATGATCCTACACGCTGGCATTCCCATCTGACATTAATGCGCCGTGACGACGGCAGAGGACTCGGATTTACTGACCTTCTGCTCGTCACTGATGTCTATTAACGAGCGCTTGTGTGGGAGGACGGCGCCGCTGCGAGCCTCCGTGTGAGACCTGAACCTCCAGGGGGTCAGAGGTCAAAACAAACAGGCGGCGGAGACCCCAGATGGAGGTTTCCATGAATGTATCAGAAGAAGAAGCTGAATTTGATCTTTGCCTCATATAAAAATAAGACATTTATGAGCATGTGAGATTTGTGAGCGCGCTCCGTCTGCACGCCGTCCGGCCCGTCCAGAGTTTCTAATTAAAAACGGGGCAGCGCTGAACATGAATTAGATCCATTAAACACTGTTTGAGTGTGAGAGCGTCACCATCTCCTCGCTGTTCTCGCGTCTCTGACAGATTCCTTCACCCTCCATTATTACCCAGCGGGCCGCATCTGCTGCAGCGGCGGCTCTCTGAACTGAATCGGCACATTGGACGTGCTGGAGAGCGTCATCGTGCAGACGCAGAGGGATTTCTCTCTGAGCGGCGTGCTCATCCTCAGCAGATCAAACCGAATCTAAAATGATGTGTTTCATGTCAGCGTGTTCAGACTGACCATTTCAGCGTTTTATTCTGAGAGTCACACGCCGAGGATCTTCATCTCCTCCAGAGTCTCACATCTCTGCTGCTTGTAAAAGTAACTGAATCCTGTGTGAGCAGCTCGCCCTCGCCGTGGACGTGCAGACAGCTGTCAGTGGATCAGTGCGATGCTCCGGGAAGCCCTGCACCGATCCTCAGCACATCACTCGTCAACAAAATAAAACCACACACACAACAACAGCTGGCACCAACGCAGTCGTCAAATCAGCAAGCCCGACTCGTTAGGTTTCTGTCATGGTGTCATGGAGCCGCTGCATCTCCTCGTAGTGGCGACGCCTGTGAGTAATCAGCGGTCACAGTCGTTGAGATCGTCGGCTCACCACAGCGAAGGCCGTCATGGTCAAAGTGTTTTAGTCACTGCTGCACTGGTGTCGGCCATGTTTCTCTCTGCTCACAGTAACACTTTGAACATTTGTTAGTTTTGTCGGTTTCCCCTCTGATCAGTCTGTACGGTTTTTGTCATCTTGACCAAAAGCCAATGATTAAAGACTAAAACTGTGTTGTTGGAAAGTTCCTCAGCAGAGTCCCTGCATGACAAACACACCACATCACTCAAATCCTTCTGTGACTGACAGAAAAATCCTCTGCAGCCTCTCGGCAAACAGAGAAGGGCCTCAAATAAACTGAGACCCGGAACAAACACAGGAAGTCAAAAGCTCGCGACGCGCTAATGAACAGAGCTGCTGTATTTCAGGCTAAAACCAGGCGACATGTTTCCCTGAGCTGCAGCAGCGAGATAACACAGTCCTCACTCACAGGTCTCAACAGGATGTGCCGTGCCTGTGATAACAGCACATTTAGAGGGTAAAACAGATGATATTCTCCCTGAAAATAAAACAATCCATCCTTCTGAATTGGGCCCAGCGGGCTCCTGTAGCCAGCCGTTTGTGTTTTAAAGACTGTGGCTGAAGGATATGATCTTTACTTAAGGCCCAGAGCGGCGACGCTGGAACCCCGTCGAGGGTCTCAGAGATAATTTGATCTGACGGCTAATTTCCACGAATCACTGGGAACATCTCGTATCCACTCAAAATCCAGCTGACGATAAAAATGCCTCTGCTTTCTCCACTACATGATTCCACTTCCTGTTCACATTTCATTTCAATGTTATTTACACAGCGCCAAATCACAACAACAGTCGCCTCAGGGTGCTTTATATTGTAAGGTCGACCCTGCAATAACACATACAGAGAAAAACCCAACAATCATATGACCCCCTGTGAGCAGCACTTTGGCGACAGCGGGAAGGAAAAACTCCCTTTTAACAGGAAGAAACCTCCGACAGAACCAGGCTCAGGGAGGGGCGGGGCCATCTGCTGTGATTGGTTGGGGTGAGAGAAGGAAGACAGGATAAAGACATGCTGTGGAAGAGAGACAGAGATTAATAACAGATATGATTCAGTGCAGAGAGGTCTGTTAATACATAGTGAGTGAAGAAGAAACACCCAATGCATTATGGGAATCCCCCGGCAGCCTACGTCTATTGCAGCATAACTAAGGGAGGAGTCAGGGTCACCTGGTCCAGCCCTAACTATATGCTTTAGCAAAAAGGAAAGTTTGAAGCCTGATCTTGAAAGCAGAGAGGAAGAACAGCTGCAGCCATGTTGGTCACAGCTCAGTTATTTCAGTAAGAGCTGTTACTGTGCTGAGGGGCTGTCAGTGTCACGCAGTCCCTGGAAGTTTGCCTTTAAATCCCTGTAAACAGTTGCTTACAGCACACTGCAGCATAGCAACATAATCCTAAAACACAGCTGCTAAATCCACCGACCTTTGACCTCTGATGAAATGAGAAAGCCAGTCTACTTCCAGGGTTTAGCTTTCTTTATTCAGTCTCAGACCTTTAATGCAGATGCGTCCATGTTTGTGCTCATAGCTGTCTGACATGCAATGACACAAACACACGACAAACACACGTAACACAACACAAGACATAAAATTTACAAAGAGCAGAGCGAGGAGGACAACAAAAAGACCTCCAGGTCTATAATTGCTGAGCACCAGGTCACCATAGTGGTATATACAAAAGGTAGCCCCTCCCCTAATCAGCTAACGTGGATTTTAAGAGGCTAACTGTAAGAACTGCGGCCAATCAGACCCTATATATTGTGACTTTTCAAAATAAAAGTCCCTCCTTCTGTTTTCTCTGCACAAACTTGGGTTAACTACACGTCTGCTGCAAAGACAGTTATTTCCATGTCACTTCACATCTCTTCTTATCCGTCGCTCTACCCGAGGCGTATGAGGCCCGTGCACACGTTCGTGCACACGTTCGTGCACACGTATCATATGTGGGAGGAGAGGCGGTGCAGTCGCCCCTCTGTGAGTGAATCAGAGGTGGAGAACGAGAAACGCTGCCTCCTAATCACACTTAATTACAATGACCCTGCTCGCCTACGGTGCAGCAATCACAGATTTCATTACAGCCGCTCATTTTGTGCGATCAGGCAACACACACACACACACGGGACCGTGCACGCATTCATCAACACACTGTTTCTTCCAGCCTGCTGACGGACGGCTAAATGAAGCAGAAACAACGAGCTGCAGAACACTTTCACTTCCTGACTCACTGTGTGTGTCTGTGTGTGAGCACTGTTATTATCACTTTATTTGTAAACCATCAGCATTCAGCTTGACTGTGATTCACCTCCAGCAGGAGTGTGACAGACCGACTGACTCAGCCTCCATCCCTTCATCCTCCTCTTCCTCTCCCGCCTCTAATCTTCCTCGCCCCTCTCTGTTTCTTGCCGGTTCTCCGCCTGCTGGCTTTTTTAAGTCCTCATCAGCGAGGATGTAATTTGGCGCCATAAAAACGTGGATGAAAGTGGAGCAGCGAGTGAAGGCGCTGACATTTCTCTGATTAAGTAGGCCGGCGAGGTGGAAGCGGGGTACCTGCGCCACACGGTTTATGAGCCTCGTCCTACAGACCAGAGAGTGCGTTTGAAACCGTTTAACACCGCGCTGTGTGTGCCGCCGTTATCACACCAACCCAAGCTAATGTTAGACCAAAACGAGACACAAAGACACACAACAGGACTGCAAAGAGACAACAGCTAAGGTCATGAGACATTAAAGACCACAAAGAGCCAAAACACAAGTCACAAGAGATGAAAACAACCAGCAGCAGCTACAACTACAAGAAGAATCCATGTTGGCGTGCATCTCATCTGGTGATGTTACCGATTACCGGACTCTAAGTTAATGTTAGCGTGTGTGGCTCGATGGCGGGAGCAGGAGAGCGGCGGCGGCGACATCGGCCCACGGGCTGTTGAAGGTGAGCGAGGTCTCGGCTCCAAACGTGTTTAATTCATGAAACACGTAACCCGGCACTTATTTAAATGTAACTGATTAATTCATGCAAAGACACACACTCCTCAGATGCTTTCACATTAAAAGCCTCGTTCCACACAGCGGCCCCATTAAGTCCGGTCAGGACTCGTGCTTGCATAATTCATCAGGCATGCTCCTCTCTTTAATCTCATGCTGTTAATTCGTTTGTCCTACTGCGCCCTCCATCCTCACCTCGCTGTCACCTACAACCGAAGAGGAGGATGAGGTGGGTCATTAGAAGAAGAATATTCTGGAGGAGAGGGATGCGAGGCGAGCCGTCCGCGGCCACTGAAATAATGACCTCGCTGCCAATTAAATTTTCAGTGACCTCACCTAATTGAATGGTACACTTCCAGCCGAGCTCAGCCCAGCTGACGGCTGAGAGGAAGGCTTCAGCACCTCAGAGGGTCCACATCAGGACGCCACGGCCCGGAGCCTGAACATCATCCACTGACAGTCTGACACCAGGAGTCTGCTCACAGGTAAACGGGAACTTTCAAAATAAGGGCGAGGCGATCATGGAAACACGGGAACATGACGAGATGCAATAAAAATGTCTAAGCAAACTTTGAGCGTCTTCATTGTTTGGGTGCGGTCACGTCCGAGATCCGGTTCCACCCCCGCTGAAGCGGCTCTCTGGTCATTTTGTCATTTTTATCATTTCTATTTGTGTGTTTAGGGTTTTTCCTGATTCAGAGCAGTTTGTGCCGACTCATAAATAAGTCTGAAGCATCTCTGATTCATGACGTTCTTGCTGATATCATCGAATCATCATCGTCGAATCTGAGCTTCACCTGATTATTTCTGCTGCTCTGAGTTTCGGGGGCGTGGCTGAACAGGTGAGACACAGGTACGACTCGGCACGTGTTTTAGGTGAAACACGAGCTCACTGATGACTTTAATGTTCCCTCGGCTCTCTCTGCCTTACTCCACCCCCTCAGCCTCTCCTCCCGTCTGAACATCTTTCTGCCAAACCCGAGTGCTCGACTCCTCGCCGCCTGCCCAGAGCCCATTCAGCAATCACGGACAAACAGCCGCTCGTTCATTCATTTTGTTTTCGCCGCTCGGGCAGGCTGCACTCAGCCTCGCTCTGCTAAAAGCAGCAGTCAAACACTTGAGCGTGAGTGGACGAGCTCCAGCCTCTCGGTATCGCTCTCTCACACAAACGCCCCTCGCCGCGGCGTCCAGCTCTCTGCAGCCCTTTCTAAATGTCGCTGGGCTCGGCGCCGGGCGTGTTTCACAGAGATAGCTGCTCCTCGCAGCAATGAATCCGCCCTCGGTGGCTCGCCTCACTCGACAGGCGAGCTTCGAGGACACATTAAGCTGGTACCGTGCCTGTCGCCGCTTATTACACCCCCAGCCCGCCGCAGGTTCACGAGTGATGGAACGGGGCTGAGAAACGTGGGTCTGAAATGAGACGATGCAAGACACAGTTCTCTGTCGTTTCTCTCTTAGCACAGTTTCTAATACAGAGCGTGAATCCCCGCGCTCGCCATCCGCCCCGAGGACACGCCCCAGACCAAACTTCTTCCAGTCTGCTTGCTCATTCCGACCTCATCAAGCACAAAGGAGTCCAAATCCTCCTCAGTCCTAAAATCAATCAAAGCCTGAGGCGTCCAAACTCTTTCAGCTCCAGTGAAGCGATCCGTGTGCCTGCTCTGCAGGAGGGGGCGGGGTTAGTGAAGCTGGGCCAGCTGGCACATAATACCTGTTGGAGAAGGACGAGAACGACCACGGAAGAGCTTTGGGCCTCGTCCACGCAGAAGACGAACGCAGCGTCACAGCAGCAGGATGCAAGCTGTTTGTGTCGCTCCTTTAAAGGAAGTGCGTCGACACGCTCGCACAAGCTGGCGTTTGTGTTTCTGATAGTCATGATGTCATTCTGGTGAGAACTGCAGCTCATTGTGGTTCAGAACAAACCTGCAAAGTCTTTGCACAAACGAGCTCGCCACGCTCGCCCTCCCGGGTCATCTGTCGCACGCGCTCACATTGAGTAACTGAAGGAAACTAAAACAAATACAGAAGATAGTGAAGCCTCTGCCTTCACCGTGATGCTTCTGCGTGCTTTCATTTTCAGAGGTCGACCGGTGTTCTCACCCTTTCCACGTTTGGCAGCTGAAGTTTGTGTTTATCAGGAAGCAGCGTGTCTGCGAGGCGAGGCAGCAGCTGGGCCTCTCCTTCATGTTCAAAAACACAGATTTAATATTAATACCACCCACCGGGTCCACCTGGTGTGCTGTCAGGAACGAAAACATTAGCTAACCATTAATTCAACAAACTAATTACCTCATTAGCGGCCCCATTAATACTTTTAATTTATCACGGAGACGATGAGGAGGGCGAGCGACAGGCCAGTGAGGAGGGTCGTCCTCAGAGGAGGCGGGACTCATCGATCATTTACTTAAATCTGAATCGGTGTGGAGCGCCCCATGATCACACGCGACATCGATCCTGCACACGTTCAAAAATCTGCAAAGTGTCAAAGTAATAACACACGGCGTGATGGAGGCGGAGTCACCGGGCCGCTCCCGACCATGAGGATGCCTTAAAAAGCAGAAGCCCACAAACTGATCCCCCTCAAGTCGCTCTCTCTCTTTGTGCCGAGCTGAAGGCCGACGAGACACGAAGCAGCCCGCTGAGAGGCTGCGGGGGCGACAGTTGAGATGTGCGCGGCTAACAGGAAGTCTCCTGGCGTCGTGAGAATGAAGACGGCGTTCAGATCAACCTTCGAGCCCAACAAGCTCGCGCTGAACGACCCGCTTCCTCTCCCAGCAGGGCAGAAGCAGCTCAAAGTGAAGGCTGGCGGCTCGCCCGCAGCCACTTTCCTCCATCCCAGGGAATTCCAGGCCTTTGTTCTCCCCGCTCATCACAGCGCGGGGAGGCGGAGGACGAAGGATGCTGAAAGAGGAGAGCGGTGGGTGGATGTGTGAGCTGGCTGAAGATGGAAGACGTGGCGCTCTCTGATCTCCTCCGCTCCCTCCATCTCTCTTGGACGCCTGCTTTGGCTCCACTCCTGTGGAAGCAGGACGAGGCTTGGCAGCATCGCGGCCCGGGATTGGCTCTAAAGTGGCGCTAATATGCTAATTCCTTGCAGTTAAATGAGGAATGTCCCGGTGGAAGCTCGGGAAAGATGCTGAGCTCCAACTGATCTATTTATACCAGCAGAGAGGAGCAGGTGGAGACGAAGACGAACTGCTGCATCCACCGAATGCACTCATAATAATAGCAGCCGATGAATGTGAGCGGATCGGCTCATAGAGAGAAGGTTACTGGACCGGGAGTCTCAACCTTCAGGGGGAGAGGACGTGTCTCACAGCCCTCTGCAGGACTCGAGCTCCTCAAAACATCAAAGTCATGGAAAAAAGTGCATGGATGTGACGGACGCACATGAAAAAAACCGACTTTTATTTCTCTTCCTAAGTGCTGTTTTCATAAAAAGCAGCCCTTTGTGGCTTTAGTCAAATCGTTGACTACCAACAAATATGTGCATCCATTCAGTCATTCATGATTTGACTGGTCGCTGGTTTCTCTTAATGATCTTAACTTCATGTACTAATGATGCCTGCGTGGCGAGTTAATCGCCGACAGCACCGTTTGTCACGAGCGTCGGATGAACCGCGGCCGCGTCAGGTCACTTTTATCGATTTCTCCTCTTTAGGCTTCACTGATCCTGACCTGTGACAGCAGCACAGAGCAAACTGTCCGCATCGCTGACACGACGGCGACGCTACCCGAGACAGACTACGAGACGTTTTCACACAAGTATTTGGACAGATTTGTGGTTCTTCAGGCTCACGCTGTCCATTTACTTTCACAAGCTGAACTTGTTTCTCAGTTTTTGGTCTCAGTGCTGAACAAACCGTTCAGATATATGATATATTATGTACCAAGCAGCTACAAGTGTGGTTTGTGCTAATCCAATAAAACGGCGCCCTGCATGAGGTAGTCTAATGGTTTAAACCCACCTGAGCTGTGTGTGGGAAATCCTCTCAAACGTTTACTCAGAGTCGGTGAAACTTTAATCCACCTGTGAGTTTCCACACCTCTCACTGCTGTCCATGTGTGACTGTTCCCCGACAGCACGCTTTCCCGCTGCTGGAGTTAATTGGACAGTTTCATTAGCAGGATGCGTCTCCTCGCTGCAGCTCTGATAGCGCGATGCTTCTACGACAGCTCACCTGGACAGAGAGCAGGTGTTTCCCAGGAATGCGTCGCCTCAGCATTAATCACTCGGCAGGCCGCGGAGCGCCGAGGTGGTGCATTAACAAGCAGCTAAATGTGATTCCTGCTCCACGCCTGCATTTATTAGACCGGATCGAGGGTGGAGGTCGGTTTGTTTGTGAGGGGCCCTGACACGACGAGGCCACCTGTACGTTTTAATGAGCCGAGGGTGAACACATTTCCATAAGACTGCTTATTAATCCGTCTCCTCCACATTTACTTTACAGCCGGGGAGGAACAACCTCCAGTCTGAAACGTGCTGCCGTCAACATGCAGAGCGAGAGGAGGGGCCTCAGCCATCACAGGCTTCGTCCTGCTCACGGGGACGGAGAAACACACCAGGATACCAGGAACTCTGTTTACTCAAGAACAGCAAATGCTCACAAACAACCACACAGACGTCTAAAAGCAGCGCCCATGTTACACGTGAGCAGACCTTCAGGTGAAGCCTGACTCCACAGGTCAGAGTCGGGCTCCAGGAGTTCGTCTGATGCTTTAAAGCTAATTTACCATCATCACCATCATCATCGTCGTCGTATTCAGCTCACTTCTTTAAATGTGGGATAACAAGCAGACCTGCGTTCTTTAACCCCGCCTCTCCTGTTACCACGGCGTCCAGCGAACACAGACTCTAACCGTGTTACTGAGAGCGACTATCCGATCTCAGCGGCTATAAATTTTATATCAGGCTGTAAATGGAAAACCTGCCGAGCCAGTGTGAGAGCAGAGAGGGGCACGCACAGCAGACGCACCAATCATCTGAATATCAATCATCACGTCGCACAGGAGCAGCAACGATCTGCCGCAACGCCGCCTGCACACGCTCGTTTAGGACGACCTCTCATTCATTCAGCGCGTTGCCGCGCCGACACTCAGCCGCCCTGCAGCCGCTCGGTCTGTTAGCACGGTAACCACCTGTCGGTCAGAGAGGCCACGCCCCTAATAATAATAATTTAATATAACTGAAACAGGTGAGTTGTAGATAGATGTAAATCTGTGCCTTTCTCGAGGTTGCTGCCTCGAGCTTGGGGATATTTTTCCACACTTCTTGTGTAGAAATGTGCCGTGGGTGGAGCAGACTGAGCACGCAGTAAATTTCTCCTCTTCTTTCTGCAGCTCGATGGGAGAAGCTGAGCACTTCCCTGCGGCTGCTCGGAGGTTTGCAGAGGAGCTCCCTAACCCTCCGAGCCCCCCGAGCCGATCCTCAGGAGCCTCTGACCCGCGGACTCTTTGCTTTGCGTCGTGGGCGAGGAGAAAGCTGAGAGTCTTAATGTTGAGAGAAGTTCAGATCAGCCCGGAGCAGCATGCAGGCTGCAGCAGGAGGGAAAAGACGACCCCACGAAAACCACGGTGACTGGAACACGAGGAGACGCCAGCGAGCCTCCACGCCACACATCTACAAGAATGAACCTTCATGTCATTGACGCCGTTGCCTCATTTCTTCTTAAGTGTAATTAGATGCATCTGAACAGGAAACGTTATGAAATGACATGTTATGACATCATCACTTCATGGTCAGGAGACCAGCTGAGTCACGAGGAAACCTCCCAGACATCACAGACAGTCACGCTCCAGTTAGAACCAGGACAGGAAGTGAGCATTGATTTCCTGCTCTGAGCTGTGAGGCCCTGATGCTGGTGGAAGTGTGCGCACTCCGGCGGTTAATCGTCTCCGTCTCCGAGATCAGGGACGGATCAGCTGATCCAGCATCGGCTGTGTTTTCACGGTCTGCGTGGCAGATGTCGGCTCATAAATATCTAACCGGCGAGGCGGCGCTGGTCCGTCTGCTCAGATTGAATCTGTAAGGCTCTCACAATCGCAGGTAATTTATGGCGAGCCTCGGCCCGACGCTCGCCTGTCAGCTCTGAACACGTCTCGTGTTGGCCATTTTCTCTGCTTCAGCCTGAGCTGCAAGGATTTGCCAGGAGAGCCTGCAGCTACTGCTAACGACTGCTGCTGCAGCCCGACTCGGGGGGAGGAGGAGGGCAGGGTGCTGGTCTTCATCACTTATCGAGCTGATTGGTCCAGGAAGTCCCGCCCTCTCCTCCTGACTTGATTCAACTTCCTGCTAACCCCACTGATGAGAACAGAGAGGCGTGTCCTCAGCCACCCAGAAAGTGATCGTGTCGCATTTTCCCCCGTGGACAAAAACACGACAGGTTACAAACACAAAAGTTCAAAGTTCAAAGAGCAGAAACATGAAAACATTCAGCTTAAAGCTGACTCGCTCCATTTATCTGCTCCTTTATTTCTTAACACCGTTTCTACCATCTGCTATGAATGAAGTTATTTTTATAACAAAGGCGTCCACAGCTCAGTCCTGGGTTTATCAGCAGAGCCTTTCCCCACACGAGGACCATTAATTGTTTACTGGCTGTCACAGCAGGTCTGTCCCTTCCAGCCAAACCCACACTGATGGCAGCCCACTGAGAGCGCTGCTATGTGGGTTAGCGGCGGCGGTGCTGGCCAGGCAGCCCACCACAGCTAAATTATTCATCCCCCCTCTGACTGCTGCGGTGAAACGCTGGGTCAGTGCGAGAGGAGGCAAACAGCCCGAGCCAGAGGGGATCAAATGGACCAGGATACTTCCTGCAAACAATCCCCACATATACATAAGTGCTCTTTACCACCTGTCACGGGTCAGACGTGTGAACCCGCACGCTCACAGAAAAGGGCGATGGATGTGTTTCTGATGGCAGCGCACCGTCTCGCTTACTGCAGACATGTCTCAGGCCGGGTTTGGTCTCTCTGACCACCATCAGGTCCACGACGCAGCTGGAGCAGCCCCACGAGGGCCACGGGACGCCAGATTGTCCCGGCAGAGGTAAGAGCGGTGTTGACGGTTGGAGTCGTCCTGTCAGCCTGTCAGAGAGCCGCTCCAACATACGTGTCGCTGTCACGTTAATAAACACGTTAGAGCGCCGTCCCTCCGCTCTGATGCACGACTTACAGCCTGCCAGATGGTGCTGCAGAATATTTCATCACTATTAATGTCAGCGATACATTAATGAGGACTCCTACTCGCAGCAGGTGTCGCGCGGAGACGACGCTTCATTTAAATTTGTCGTTTCCGTGTTTCACCGGATGAGAGCTTGTAAAACAAGAGGTCAGGACACCGGCGGCGCCTGAATGTGTCTTTAATGAGAGCCACGGCGTGTTTTACACAGGGACAGGACAGGACGTTCTTACTGCAGCCGCTCGTCGGCCCTCAAACACACGAGTCCACATATTTATGGCTCTGTAACCTGTTCAGACAGAAATGTGTTCGTGCCGTCGCAGAGATGTTCCAGTCTTTCAAAGAAACGCAGTCTCAGCCAGCTGACTCAGCTTCTCCCAAACCCAGAAATACCCGATCGGTCGGCGTCACAGCGTTCAGCGCCTCGCTGCTAATGGGCTTAAGGGGCCGAGGAAGAGGAGAACCGAGCTTCAGTCTGCATTTATCACAGGAAAACATTCACAGCCATGCACCATTACACCTCGCCTTCTATAACACCTAAAAATGTTTGGCTTAGAACCAAATTTGGGACATTATTCAAACGCTTTGATGGACTAACAACTCAGACCAGGCGGTGTTTCATTAACAGCTTATTTTGTGACGTCTGTTATTGTGTTATTTATAGTATAAAGCACCTCGAGTCGCTGCTGTGTTTAACTGACACTCTATTTACCACGTTTGATTCAAACTGTGGCGAGAGCAGCAAAATGATTCGCCAACCCGACGACTCCTACAGGACCGCCGGGTATTAATGTGCACGAGCACGAGTCAGTGCACACGAGAGCAAACAGACGGACGCTCGAATCCAGACTGGACCTAAAGAAACAGCAGCTTCCATAAATGCTTGAACACCCTGGAATGAAAGCAGCACACCTGTGTGCACCTGTGAGACCAGGCTCTTTATTAAGGTGCTGCAGGGAACCAAAAGGCAGCAGAGCCCACACAAGGGAGGGCAACAGGAGGGCAGTCAGAGAACAGGTGCAGACGTCATCTTTAAATAGACACAGGAGATACAGCGTGGAAACACCAGGGCACAGCTGACACTAAGACCATGACAAAGGAAATAAGACAGACGACAACTAAACGAAACAGGATCCGATATCACAGAAGGAAGCAGCGACACCGTGTTAGCAGAAACACGAAGAATCTGTAAGAAACACCAGATTACAAAGATTTACAAAACTACAAGCACAACCATAAAATGCTTTCTATGGATACAGAAGGAAACAGAAGACCTGAGAAAACCCTCAGGCTGTGACGTGTTCACCAGCTGACTTTAAAGTCTTTGGTTTTTGTCCGTAGACGTATTAAAGACTCGTCACTCGCCCACCGCTTTCACCTCTTCAGCCTCTCCAATCTTGTAACAGGAGACATGTAAGAAGGTGACGCGCTTAGTTAGCATGTGGCTAACCTGTGACCCGTTTATGCTGAGAGGTGAGCTCACGCTAACCCTGAGGTTTCTCTGGTTTGGGTCCACGGCCGGTCTTAGCTCCGGTCTCCTCACTGAAGGACGAAGCGTGACCTCTGAACTCGTTCTGATGAACCCACGCAGACGTCGCAGACGTCATACATGCATGTCCTCATCGTCACAAGAAGCAGCGCTTCAGCGTGAGACAGCTGAAAATAATAGCGCAGAATTACAGAATTCTGCTTCCTGCTCGTCTGCTCGAACAAAGAGACAAAGTGTTTCCACAAGACTCAAGCTTTCATCCACAATCACACCCTCCCCACTTATCCCCACGCCATCGATGCATCCTCAACAAGCTAAAGCCTGACGTGAGCGTGTGCCCATCGGAAAATCATCCCGATTGTGACAAAAAACAAGAAACATGGAGCAGAGTGACTGGAGTCAAAGAAGAGCTGCTGCAGATCCAACCCCCTGTAAACGGTCACTGCCTGCAGCGTCCTTCAGCAGGAGGCGGCTTTATGCCTCCAACACATGCACGCGACTCCTGCAGGTTTGTGCTGAGTGTCTCGTCACGCAGCAGCTTCATTTTCAGCCCCTTCAGGAACAAACAGGTGATGATGTTTAATCATGAAATCTGGTTTCAGGTTTCCTACACGTGCAGTCGCACACTGCACTTTGGCTCGATCTGTGGCTCCTCCCACAGATGTACTGAACACACGCGGGCGAACCCCCGTTTCATATTCTGATCCGCCTCCATTTTTACGACAGCAGTGAGCGGACATGGCTGCGTAGGCTCAGCTGATGAAACTTACTCGAAATGTAACTCAGGTCGAGTGACTTCAAAAAGTGTGACACGAGAGCAAAAATGAGCTTCACGTAAAACAGAAACAGGTTTCCTCCTGCTTACCGTGCTCTGCTAACGGCTACAAGCTAAAGACGAAGCCCTGCACAGTTTGTGTACATCATTATTAATCATGCAGGTGTGGGTGTGCGTCACGCAGCCGATACACACCGACTCGAAACGAGAGCAGGAAGTGCAAAACGCTGACTGACTGATGTTTGTCGGACTGGTTTCTGCAGGCTTACTGGATTTGCTCCCACGTGTCTCTGATCCATGACGCGGACTTCCTCACAGCTGTGGAGACGCTACGAGTGAATTTAAGGATGTTTTTGTTTTTTTAATGGCGGTTTGTCGCCTTTGTTCGTCGGTTCCTTCCCAGCTCCGTGTGGAACTACCTGCATGAATAAATATTGTCGCCCACCTCACCTGCACCCCTCCCCGTGTCACCACACAAAACCGTGACGCTGTGCTGGAGACCGGTTTGGCACACAGCGAATGCTGGCAGTCGGTATCGGGAGCTCAATTATGCAGCGCGGCGGTGGAAACTGAAAGGATTCTGTCATTCTGTCGGGCGAGTTTGACATCACTGCCTACGAGCGCGTGGACCTCTCCAGAAAGTACTCTGAGACGTGAAAGGACGGCCCTGCTGAGAGGATTCATTCAAATGGTGGTTTAGCTCGTCTGCGTGAGGACCGAACGTCACACGATTTTAATCCACGCCGAGGTTTTAACTCGCATTCTTGTCTGTTTCCTCGGGCCTCCGCTCCGACACGACGAGCAGCCTAAACGACTGTTTCTGCTGCAGCGGCCGTCGTTCTTTCAGACACGTGACAATTTAGTAACGGCGTGCCGACAGCGTAGGCTGCTATCAGTGTTCCCTCTGGTTTTTAGCTGTCTGGCAGGAGACATGGAGAAAGGTAGAAGAGGAGAAAATGATGGGCCTGGGAGGAGGAAGAGGAGGTGCTGAAGGGTGAGACAGCGAGAACACTGAGGGTTCAGTTTTTTGTGTTTCTGACACCAACAAAGACATCAAGTTAAAGTCGGAAGAGTCTGAGTGACAAGCTTTTCCTTCATCTCCCACAGAAACATCGCCGTCATTACAGCTGCTGTATAATCACATCTATGCAATAAAAACACACGTTCAAAAATCTGATTCCTGTGCAGAAACAGGAAGTCCCTGTCGCAGACGTCAGCCCCAATCAGCTGAGGCCTCAGCCTAAACCAAAGGTGATTGGGCCACAGGAGATCAGGTGACGCTACAAACGCAGCAACAAAGTGACACCAGCGTCTGCAGAAAGACGGGTTTAATAATCGGAGAGAAGCCGACCTCCGTCACACCTTCATCCACGCCTCATCGGGTGGAGACGACCACTCGGCCTTACAGCACGAGAACCCAGAGCATCAAACATGCGAGGTTATTCGGTGCTACTGTTTGGGTCGTTGCCATGGTGATTTTGTATCCAGAGTGACCAAGGAAAGCTAATGCTAGCTAGCTCTGTTATCAAGCAGCACACAGATATCCAACATCCAATTAAAATCCTGGAACTTTATTCCGGTAAACTGGAGCTCAGCCTGTTGGTACAGGTGACCACAGAGCAGCCGTGTCATTGGTCAGAGTCTTTATTTGCAGTCAGAAGGATTTTTACTGGTGCAAGAAGAATCACATTCAGGTGTTTTTCGGGTGATCTTTGTGCCTTTCTTTGTGTGATGAGGAAGAGGAAGCAGAGGTGGTGAAGTGTCAGCAAAGTGACGGGAAGAAACGTGGCGAGCAGCTACGACGCGGCGGGCGAGGAGGCAGAGCAGCGAGGCGGACATTTTGACTGGTTATTAGCGCTGTGGGGGTGTCAGAGTGGGCCTGCATCAGACATCCTCTGACACATCGTATTTCCTCACCTTTTAATTGGACTGTCACGCCTCGGACCAGCCGGCCTCTGGCGAGCCGCTCAGGATGTTTCATCACAGTTTGAAACCAGCAGACGGCGGAAACGACACGTGAGGACGACGTTAGTCCAGCTGTGGCTGCTAATCAGCTCCTCCACACAGCTGTTAAAGCAGGTCAGACCTTCTCACTGGGGGCATCTCGGGATCCGCTAACGAGATGGCGAGACTCAGACTCCCGTGATTGAATCGTTTAGCCTCAAGAATCACGTGACGCCACAGCTCTGCAATAAGAATCCAGCAGTGCTCGTCGCGACAGGATGTTTCTGATTGAAAGATGTGGGAGCGGCGTTTTGTGGGGACCTCGAGTCATTTGTAATAATTACACAGTTTGTTGTTCTGTGTGAACCTGCCGTGGTCGTAATTTAAGTGAAGTTTCTGCAAACTACCTCCCACATCTCACCGAACACACATTTACTGAGACGAGTCCAGTGAATCAGCAGCAGCTGCAACATTTTTTGTCTTCGCCTTTTCCGCGTCTCCTCTATAACAGCGGCTGCGTTGCTGCTTATAGGTACGACTGAGTGTCACTCCCTGCACAGCTGGACCGAGGTTAACATTAACATCAGGCCTGCAGCTGGTGACATCACCCACTCACACAGGAAGCTGCTACTGTTAATGAGCAGGATGCTTCAGAGGATTTCAAAATAAATCTAGATGTCGTTGTTCAGACGTTGAAAAAGAAAAACGCTAAAATGAGTTTTCCAGGTAAAGTAAATGTGTGAGAAACACTCGAGTAATAACTTGTTTTGTGATGTTTGCTTTGTGTCGTCATACAAATAAAAAAACCCTTATTTCCATTTACAGAGACATGAAATCAGAAAACATATTCTCCGTGTACACACTGTCAGATTTCCTCTCCTCTTTGGAAGGCAACAGCTGACGTGGATCACCGCTGAGATGAATCCACCTGATATCAGGCTCAGTGTCACTCTCTGCCGGGATCACATCGACTCCCCGGTAAAAGATGAGAAAGCCGGAGCTGGACAGATGTTTCTGTCTGTCTCAGTTCAATAAACAAACTAAAGGCTATGACTTTGTTCTGTAATGACTGTGAACAGCCTGGCATCACGGTGCCTGTTTGCATTGAGCCGTCTCACGTCTGTCTCTGTCTGGACCGTCTGCCCCTGATGGCAGTGTTACCAGGTCATAAATTACATGTCGTTATAATTACACAAACTGTTGCTGGTGTACTGAATGTTAGGACCTCCAAGCCTGTAGTTAGAGCCCCTCCTCATCCTTCTTCTTTGGTGCAGCCCTATAAATCTGGGGTAAACCTTTGACCTCTCACCTTTGCTACGATTCCCCTGCTCGGAGTCATTTCTAACTCTAATTATATCTTTACCCACCCTGATGTTGTGTGCTTCAGTTCATTGCTGTCATCATTTCGTCTGTCTTTACTAGATGCTGTGAATATGTGTCACGCGTGTGTCGTGTATGTGTGCAGGCACTGTTAATGCTAGCACGAACGGATGAGTCTTGTTAGCTTGAAAGCTGTAGTGGGTGGTGTTAACCCTCGTTCCACCTCTTTGGTTATAGGAGCTGGAGCGGGCCGGTTGTTTACTTAGAGGTCTGTTTACCTTTCAAGACATTAGTTCATTGGCTGCTCAGCAGGATAAAAGCCCAGCGTGGGACTGAGCTGATGGAGAATGTTTTCTTATTTTCTTCTAATCAATGAAAAGATCACATGACTTTACGGTTCAGATGTTGGCACAACTTTTGTTTTTCACCTTTTTCAGTTTCTATTCTGATTCTACAAAGTCAAGTGATTTACACGTTTGCATGACGAGAGTAAGATCGCCGGTTTAATCCCGGGAGGAGTTTGTTTCAGGTGATAAAACTCTGCTAAATCAAACATGCGGAGCTTCCTGCTGTGGATAAAACTGCTTGTTTTAACTCGTAAAAAAGGACGTAGCTGAACCAGAGGACACACAAACCACGAGGTTGTTTATGTTTCCAAATATGCATCTTAGTTTTCAGCATCTGTGTCTTCTTGTTTAGGTTTTTATACTGAAACGTAAAGGTGCTTATTAAACATGTGGAGGGAAACACAGGTGAAGTATTTTATCAAACACGTGCACATACATCTCGTGGAGCTTTGCCACTTCATGCAGATGACACCAGGGTTCATATTTAGGATTCTGGCACACAAAAACGAAACAGGATTTGTTAAATAAATGGTGCCGTGATCATCCTCTCGGATTCTTCTTCTGCACTCCGTTTTATTGTTTTTCCTCTCCTGGTCCACGTTGATCCTGCGTGTGTTCATCACTCCAGTTCGACTGACTGTTCATGCACACACTGCAGCTCCTGTGTGGATCTAACCTGCAGTCGCTGACTGACACGTGAAATTGCCTCTGAACGTTTATCCCTGCAGCTCTGAACAGCACGGGCGCCGCTCGCATCCACAAATGAGGGCGCTTTATGCAAACCAAGGTGTCGATTGTTCTCTCTGCATGCGTGAGCGCAATCACATTTCCATTTCAGTTGTTTAGCGCGCACACACGCGGACTTACAAAGAGCGCGTTCGTCGCACAACAACCAGGCCGCCGATACGAGCGGCGTGGAGTGTCAGAACCTCGATTAGCCAAACTTCCCGACATGTTACGGAGGCCGTCTGCCTCCATGTACCTGAACATGCAGGAAACACTGGACAGCTGTCTGCTTTACTCCAGGTGTGTTCAATCACGTCTCATACACGCAGCGTTTTCAGTGATTACCTCACCCAATCAGCTCACTGGACTGGACCTCGTGTTTGTGCTGCTGGAGCATTTTTAATGACATCATCTGACCAGTAACGGCTGCTGTGAGGTCACTGTGCCCACAGACCGTCCACGAGGGCCGAGCTCCAGTTTGTAGGCGATGTTACTGATTAGCAGGTATCTGCGTCTGAGTGATGGATGACATTCACACACATTCACGCGGTGCTGTTATCTGCCATTCACTCAGCGTGAGAACGTGACACGATGTCGACATGTTGGAGGAAGAGGAGAGCGCACACACGAGCAACTCTAACTTTTACACGTTATGTCTCAATCATCTGTGTGTAACCTGTAATCTTGCGATATTTAGTCGAGTAAAAGACTTTAGATGATGAGTGAAACCAAATCAAAATCAGCTGTTAAGCTGCACACGCTCTGTGGGCCTGTGTCAGCTCATTACTTCAGGTCAGGTGGCTTCGGATGTCGAGGACGTGTTGGTTGATGTGTTTAAAACTCAGGACTGTGAAGAAAAGTAACGACTCGTAGAGCCGTGAGAGGATACGACCCACAAAGCCTGACAATGACTTTCCTGTTTGTTCACGTACATTCAGCTGCTCTGGCACCATCGTTCTTGGTGTACCAGATTGTCTGAAGGATTCCTCTGAACACAACGCAGCAACAACGATAGAAAACACACACACAGACACACACGGCTGGGATCTATAATTAATTCACAGCATTGAGCACAGAAGATAAATCACTGTGATATCGCAGAAATATAGAGATGATATTGCACGGAGAGTCGGGCTGGGGAGGGGCTGCAGGTCAGGAGGATGACGCTGTTACGGCCCTAGCAGGGCCTCTCTCTCTCTCCTGAGGGTGCCTGTGTGGGCGTGTCCCACTACCTCCTGCCTGAGGTGCCACCTTTCCCTCCTGTACAGCTGACTCCCATCAGCAATTAAGGGTATTTAAGCCCAGAGCAGGGTGAGCTCTGGGCCAGAGTGCCATTTTGTGTGGGTACAACTAGTGAGCTGTGTAGTGTGGTTTCCAGCTAGTGAGCTGTGTAGTGTGGTTTCCAGCTAGTGAGCTGTGTAGTGTGTTGTCCAGCTAGTGAGCTGTGTAGTGTGTTGTCCAGCTAGTGAGCTGTGTAGTGTGTTGTCCAGCTAGTGAGCTGTGTAGTGTGGTTTCCAGCTAGTGAGCTGTGTAGTGTGTTGTCCAGCTAGTGAGCTGTGTAGTGTGGTTTCCAGCTAGTGAGCTGCGCTTTCCTTTTGACTTTTTGCTTTATTTGACCAACGCCTGAGTTTTGTTTGTTTTGTTGGTGTTTTATGGTGATAACGGCTTGTCCGTCTCTCTTAGTTGAGCTACTTTAATAAAACTCTTTAATTTAACTGTTTTGCCTCCCTGACTCCTTTTTCTGACCTGGTCACTTTTGTTGCTTCCCCCTTAACGCCTAGACCCCCCCCAGGGGAACGTACCAGACGCTGTGACCGTCCCCTTGTTTAAACACGCTCATCCTCCTCTTCCTCTCCAGGCGAACAGTCCAAACATGTCTGAGAGATAAACGACCCGTCAGTGCTGCTGCGCAGCTCGTCTGCATGAAGCTTTAGTCAGACTGGTCTGTGATTGGGTAATGAGCACAGTTTGTCTGAGTTTGTGACACAGGTTCAAATCTAAGCTCTGAAACCTTTTAGCTGACTTAACGGCTCACCGTGCTGAGCTCCTCATCCACGCGCTGAGGGCAGGCACCCTGCAGAAGAAGCTCGTAGCTTTGAACCCGTTCGCCACCTGTGGGCGCGGTCATAGATTGGGAGCTTTACCTTCGTGCTAACGTGCTGTTACTGGTGAATAACACCCTGAGACACCTGAACTCCCCCACGCTGGTCTGAACGCTCCTCCTCCTCCTCTTCGTGCATGAAGGTGATGAACAGACTCCTGGTGACACGTGCGAGTTGAACTCAGCAGGACTTTAACACCAGGCTTCACCCAGAAACCAAAACAGCTCCTGAACTTTTTAATTGTGCGTCCTCAACAAGAGAGTCCCCCCGACTCCTCTGTGGTGTTCCTCGGGTTTAACCTCGCCGTCCTCTTCCTGCTGTGCTGTATTTTCCTGTGAAGCACGTCACGAGCGCTCTGAGCTGCTGAAGCGACCTTCGTGTTAGCGATGCGTGTCAGCCGCCGAGCTGCACATTAAAAGTAGTTTTTGTGTTTGCTCATATTTGTCGAGCGATTTGAAACGTTTGACGTCTGCACACCTGACTGCGTGGCGGGGATGTGGATTCGATTACCCTCCCTCCTAATCCTCTGGATCCTCCTGCCTCTTCTGTATTGCATGTCTCAGCTATAACAAGTCCTCCCTGGTGTTTACTGCTCATAATCAGCCGCAGTACAGTTAAAGGTGTTGGCTAATTTTGCTCCTCGGGGACAAATTTAAACCCTTCATCCAAATTAGCCGGCCTGCGAAGAGGCAGGACGGGGCCGCTGATGAACGCTGGCAGTAAAACGGTCAGGCTTTGGTCTTGTTCACAGAGTCTCAGACTTTTTAATCCATCTCATATATTTATGATGTTTATCCAGGTTTAACTCATGTATCACACAGGTTTCCTCTTTCAGGAACCGTTGGAAGTTTCTCTCCGGCCCAAATGGTTGAGGAGTTCTGGTTTTTGTAGGAGCTGACCCTGGGCGATAACAGAGTTATCTTCAGACTGTCAAAGCAAATATACAGGGACCAGACTTTTGGGTTATGGTTTCTGTTTTAGTACGAGCTGCACTGACCAATCAGGTTTAAGCAAAGACGTCTGAACGATATCTGTGGGAAGCTTCAGTAACAGTACAGAGCTCGAAGCAGATGCAGTCGTCTCCTACTGTGGAAACAAAGCTGCTTTTAGTCATGTGTTTATGTTTGGTTGGACTTTAAAATTAAAGCTGCACTTACAAAATAACTGCCCGAATAATGCAAATTACAGAATAACTGCCCGAATAATGCAAAGTGCAGTTATCGAGATGGACTGGAGGCAAAGCTTTTCACAAAACAGGAAGTAAACCTTCAGATTAAGATGCTCTGCTGTGCACGTGCAGCTTTAGGACACACTCGGACACGTCTGCTGTCACGTTTCTGCATTTCACAGACGACTGAAAAGATGATAAAATAAAGAAAACACCATAAAAACAATAAAAAGTCAGAACATCATAAAGAAATAAAACAATAAACAAATAAAAACTAATAAAAGTTCAAAAGCTGCAGCTCGATGCTGATGATCCAATAATGATGAGATGGGAACCACTGCTGTGTGATGCAGGCCAGTGTGTGTGTGTGTGTGTGTGTGTGTGTGTGTGGAAGGAAACCTGCAGCCTGGCGTTTGTATCATTGACACCTTTGTTTAACAGCAGCATTAGTGTATCGGGGTCTTTAGCATCGTCAGCTGCAGGTCTTTGTTTCTGTGTCGTGTGTTTAATCATTGGCCGTCATGGATCTGAGCCCCTCGTCTTTCTGTCTTTGGCGTCTCCGTCTAAACCCGAGACTCTGCAGCTGCAGCATGAACGCCGCACAGCGCAGATGTTTCAAAAGCAGATGTTGCTGCGCCCACAGTCGGTAAAAACTGACTGTACATGAAGCTTACATTAAAATTGACCAAAGCAACCTTCGTCTTCACACAGATGATTCAGACACAAACCCTGAGCTGACTCCCTGTAGCTGCTGTAGAGGTTTGCATTGGAACAAAATCACAGAGCGTGAATTCATTTCTTCACACTGCTGACAGGAAGTTGCTGCAGCTCGGGGCAGCTGGTCAGAGATGTGCACGACTGGCTGAGAGATTCAGCGGCGCTTACAGCAACCACAGCTGACAGGATGATTCACGCTCTGGAGCAAAGCGCCGGGACTTTAGGCCAAAACTCTCCTCCGAACCCGAAGCGGTGACTCAGTGAAACAGGTACGAGCTGGGACGCGGCGAAGCTCCCTCACTTTTTCTCCGAGCCGAGCTTCTGGTGAGCCGAGCGTCAGCGTCACTGCACGCTCCCTAACGAGGCCACCTGGTGCCGAGTCAGCACGCTTAATGAAAACACGAGATGACAAGATAAGACCGAGTTCAACGCTAATTGTCCCTAAAGGGAGACTGAGTGGCTGTGAGCGCAGCAGCTCACGCAGGCAGCATCCTGCAACACGAAGGCAACAACGCCGGCTGAAGGGGACGTTAATATTTAATCTGAAAACACTGCGCGCTCCGGTCAGAGCGCCATCATATTTCCTGTCTGCATTGTCGAGGAAACGAGCTCTGAAACGTCAGCTTATTGTGGCTGGATCAGATTATCCCACACAGCCGAAGGCATTCCTGACGAATGGCACTTCAAATGGAAAACGGTGAGGAAGATGAAGATCCGGATCACACGGTCTGTGCTAAAATCTCACTCCTCCTCTGAGTCACAGCTCAGCCAAATGTGACCCAGCTGATTCAGCGTGATTTACACTTGCTGAGAATATCATCAGCACAAACAGAGGCCCAGAAATCTGCTGTGAAATCTGAGCAAAAAGATGGTGCAGAAGCTCCCTGAGAATCTGTCTGATTTTAGCTTTGCTTCAGTCTCACACTGATCCGCTGACATTTGTCTGAACATCCACGAGTGCATTCAACTCGCTGACAAATCTGCTGCTGCAGTTTCCACTAATGTCACCAAAACTAGAAGCACAGGATTGAGTTTCACGCTGTGACGCTCTTATTCTCCATTTGATTATCTGTCTGAAATACTTTAATTAGAATCACTCAATTAAATCAATAATGAAGCTCTTACTCATCAGAAAAATCTGCTCTGAAATCACAGGAAACTGAATCTGCCCGCTCCACGTTCCTCTCTGCCTCGCAGTGATGCGGCCGGTGGTTATATTCGTGGCTGCTTTGCAGAGAGGAGCCGCTGACAGATAATTCAGCTCCATCTGATCGCACCAATGGGGCAAAAGCCTGAAATGACACACATCTCACGGAGGCGATGAGTGATGGTGCTTTGCCCCGATTGCCACAATTTGCTCCAAACATCATCATCTTTCTCAGCTCAGTGAGATCTGAGCACACGGACACGAGATGCACATCGTTATTACTGCTCACGTCCAACATGCAAATCTGCTTTACAAACGACTCTGCAGAACCTGCCTCAGAAACCGGCCGTCGTTAGGTTTTCCTCAGCATTACAACAACCCAGAGCTGTTATCTGTCCGTCTGTGGCACACAGTGCAGCAGCTAGTAACACATTCAGCTCACATTTAAACTGCAAAGAATTCAGAGGGTGCAGAATCACCCATAATACGCTGATATTAGCCTAAAAGCATCACACATGAGCTTCGGCGATCCTTCAGCAGACCTCCATGATCATGTGTGGTAGTCTCCAAGGAGTCACGTGGTCGCCCACCTGAGCCCCGAGCTGCTCACAGTGGAAGCGTGCCATTCCCGAGCTGAGCTGTGGAAAAACACGGGCATTGTTTCTTCTGCTGTGAAATTAAGGGAATGTCAGATAATCCCCCGCGGCCTGACTTTGCACCGCAGAGAGAATCATCCTCACACCGTGTCGGGTTTAATCCACTACGAGGCCCAAACGCACACGTGTGCGTTCAGACATGTGTCTGCAGGTTAAATGCACACAGAAGCACAAAGACTCCAGTAATGAACTTCTTTCTGCTGCAGAAACCAGATGTCAGGTCTGTCGGCTCTATTAGCAGCTAATACGCATCAAATGTGTGAAATGAGAAGCTTAAAATATCATCTCAGTTATCCTCAGCTGCCTGCTTTGGATGAATCGATCGGTGAAACATCAGAAAGCAGCGATCAGTTATCCCCCGAGTCCACGGTCACATTTTCAGAGGGTCGTTGTGTTTGACCCGAAGCCCGCCTAAAACTAAAGGAGGATTAAAGACCAGATTATGGAACCCGAGGTGCACTTTTTAATATTTATAAAGGAGCTAATCAGTGGATTCATATTTGTCCCATAGAGAGAAACGTGAAGCGTTTGTTAGGGGTCCCGCAGAGCTCCACACTGGGGTCACTTTTACTTGCACTTTAACCTAAAGGTTCCATAATGGAATAACAACATTAAAATGTTTGCATCAAGTAATCTGTGCATGAGCAAAACAACCACGTTATCCTAAAATGTGTAGCCAGCATGGTTTAAAGTTAAAGTGTGACAGTTTCCATTGGCTCCCTGTTAAATGCAGAATTCAAAATCCTGCTCCTCACATACAAGGTCTTAAATAATCAGGCCCCATCTTATCTTAATGACCTTGTAGTACCATATCACCCTATTAGAGCACTTGGCTCTCGCTCTGCAGGCCTACTTGTTGTTCCTAGAGTATTTAAAAGTAGAATGGGAGGCAGAGCCTTCAGTTTTCAGGCCCCTCTTCTGTGGAACCAGCTTCCAGTTTGGATTCAGGAGACAGACACTATCTCTACTTTCAAGATTAGGCTTCAAACTTTCCTTTTTGCTAAAGCATATAGTTAGGGCTGGACCAGGTGACCCTGAATCCTCCCTTAGTTATGCTGCAATAGACGTAGGCTGCCGGGGATTCCCATGATGCATTGAGTTTTTCCTTTCCAGTCACCTTTCTCACTCACTATGTATTAACAGACCTCTCTGCATTGAATCATATCTGTTATTAATCTCTGTCTCTCTTCCACAGCATGTCTTTAGCCTGTCTTCCTTCTCTCACCCCAACCAATCATAGCAGATGGCCCCGCCCCTCCCTGAGCCTGGTTCTGCCGGAGGTTTCTTCCTGTTAAAAGGGAGTTTTTCCTTCCCACTGTCGCCACAGTGCTGCTCACAGGGGGTCATATGATTGTTGGGTTTTTCTCTGTATGTATTATTGTAGGGTCGACCTTACAGTATAAAGCGCCTTGAGGCGACTGTTGTTGTGATTTGGCGCTGTGTAAATAAAAGTGAATTGAATTGAATTTCAGGCAGTTTGTCCATGTAAAGTTCGCACATGTGCAAATGGGCAGTTGGTCTGTAGTGATGGGCAGCTGAACCAATCAACTCAATATGGAAGATGATAAACGCACATCGGCCCTCTCGATGGGAAATTTGAGTATTACAAAAAATAAGACGGACCAGTCGACGGACACAGAGTCTTATGCACGTTGTGCAAGAAGGAATTTTTTTTTCACTGAAGCACTTGCAGCTTAAAATATCACACGGACTCAAAGCATAGGTCCGTCGTATGGAACGCCAGGACTGCCATAATGAATTAATTAAATACACCATTAAATAATTAATTAAATGTGGCAATAATTAATTAAAATTGGAATTAATTAATTAAATAAATAGTTATGACACATGTAATTAATTAATTATTGACACATTTAATTAATTATTTATGTATTTCACATTTTAATTAATTATTGACACATTTAATTAATTAATTATTGACACATTTAATTAATTATTTATGTATTTCACATTTTAATTAATTATTGACACATTTCATTAATTATTGACACATTTAATTAATTATTTAATGATATATTTATTTATTTCATTTTGGCAGTCCTGACGCCTGGCTCTCGTCATGAAATAATTTTATCTGTCAGCCTCACCCATCAAACTCAGGGGGCGGGGTTAACGCTGCCCATGCAGCTTCTCTAACATTTGATTGGTTGCCGTGCAAAGTAAGTCAAAACAGGTCGATCCTAGAAAATCGATTGCTTGTGTAGACTTGGGGCAGCCAGTTATCCCAGAATGCAGATCAAATCACAGGCAGCAATGGTGGTGGTGTAGTTTTAAAATACCCCGTTTTTCTGTCACCAGCTACACTTTTAACAGTGTTTTAGCCGTGAATGTCGCGACGTATGTCTGGTCAGGTTGTCAACATAGAACATGTTTGCAAAAGTGCTCAGATGTTTTCAGAGATTTCACTAGCTCTGCTAACAGTTAGCATGCAGAGTGCACCGAGGGGGTACGTTAACCGGTTTGTTTACATATTCCACTCTCCGTGTTCCACATGTTGCATTCGCAGATTCTCATTTTCACCGAACGATCGTCTCTTTCCGCCTGGTCTTGTGTCTCTGTGCTTCTGTAACATAAAGAACGAGCTGACATTTTTCTCACGAAACCAGCGATCAGCTCAACAGACCCTCAGTTTACCTGCATGCATCCTCCTCCTCATCTGTCAGCTGTTTAACACCTGCTGCTAATTCAAGAAACACCCTAGTTACCTGGTGATAGTCACAGTTTAACTGGGCAGCCGGTGCTCGATATAACGCAATGTCAGCGCATTTTTCTGCACAAGATAAGTAAATATAGTATTTTCCCCGAGCGCAGAGCTGCTGGAGCTCGTTTCCTTACAGAGCACTTTATAGGCGAACAGCTTTATCAGCGGCTGATGTCCAATCACCGGCACACAGCTTTCAAACCTCAGCTGAGTTTTAGCTCTCAGTGGTTAAACGCTGGACTTCATTCACTCAGGTTCTGTCTGTCGGGTCACGTTTACTTCGCTGTTTTATTTACAACTGAGCAAATCGGTTTGGCTGAGGTTAAAGTTACGTTTCATAACTGCATAGTTTCACAGACGTTTAATGGTTCACTGGCACATGTGTTAGACTGAACTATCATCTAAATATCATCTGTTTTTTAATAGTTATTCAACTGTATTCTAAGCACCAGCTGTCTGTTAGAATGTGATTTTTTTCTCTCTCTGTTGGCAGAGGTATAAAAATGCGCAGGAAAATCTGACATGCATGGCAAACTTCACCGACGATATTTAGGGAGGAATAAACACACATCAAACATAAATGAACCATTTGTCTGTCTCCATAATTGAGAGAATTTTCTCTTCTTATCTCAACACTCTCTCTCTTTTTTTTTCTTTTTTTTTTGCTTTTTCGGTCATGTTATGTTTACCTGTCAAAGGCTTGTTACAAACTATGAAACACATTGTGCAGACTTCTGGATGTTAGAAGAAAACTAATACTGCTCATGAATGAGACTAAAGGCAGGAAGGTGTCCTTTAAAACTAAACATGTTAATAGGACCTCCCTGTTTATATCATAGTTTATGATATAGCACGTGTATTTCAGTAATAGCCTGCTGAGGCCACTATACGTGCTGGCCTCATATCAAATGTGAAGGCAGACTGAGTCTATGTTTGACGTTTTTTATATCTAATCTTCCTTTTCAAACATTTAAACAGCAGCGAGTCTGCAGCTGAGGGAATACAAATTCAAATTGTCGGAACAGGTTTGCTCGTTTCTTGGATTCATTTGGTGATTTATTAAATGTATAACTGTTATTCTAATCTGCTGCTGAGTCTCTTACACTTTTCTTTATGCTGTATATTTTCACGTCTCTGGAATAGTTGGCAGTTAGATAGTCAGCTGGGAAACTTTGTGTTAACTCATGGAGCTGAGGATATCGTGGATATGCTGACCTCGCTCCGTGGTGTACAGAGCGAGGTCAGCATGATTAATATTCACAATAAAAATATTAGCCGAACATCATGAAGTCTGTATGTGTTTCATAGTGTCGAACAACCTTTGTACAGTTAAAGCCAGCAGTTACTACATGACGGAAACACCAACGTTATCTCTTTTATGTGTTTATACACAGGTCACGCTGATTACTGAACAAAAACCCAAAGATCAGATGTTAAACAGATTTATTTGCTCTCTCTCCTCCTTAAACATGTTTTTAATGTTAGTTATAATTCAGAATTGGCGACTGAAACACGTAGGACACATAAGAACATCAGGAAATAAAACATCGATAAATATAACCTCAGTAAAAGAAGTCAGCGGGGGTTACTACAGCTGTGTACCGGGGCCTGCGCTTTGTCGGTGGGATTGCTTGCGAGGCGAGCGGGTCTATCCCACGCTTTGCCGTGAGACTGGGCAGACGTCTCCGAAATCATCGAAGCACTTTTGCAAAGAGGCTGTATCTTGACAAACCGACCAGACACATGAAGATTAAACCACTACATTCTCGGCTAAAAAAATATTAAAACGGTATTTGGTAACACACAAACAGGGTTTTTCAAAGCTCAGTTCTGTTAACTTCCACATGCCGGTTGTTGTGTGCTAGAAACAATGGCCACCAGGCCAAAGCAATGGTTTTGACTCGATCAGCGTTAACCCCGCCCCCTGAGTTTGATGGGTGAGGCTGACAGATAAAATTATTTCATGATGAGAGCCAGGCGTCAGGACTGCCAAAATGAAATAAATAAATATATCATTAAATAATTAATTAAATGTGTCAATAATTAATGAAATGTGTCAATAATTAATTAAAATGTGAAATACATAAATAATTAATTAAATGTGTCAATAATTAATTAATTAAATGTGTCAATAATTAATTAAAATGTGAAATACATAAATAATTAATTAAATGTGTCAATAATTAATTAAAATGTGAAATACATAAATAATTAATTAAATGTGTCAATAATTAATTAATTACATGTGTCATAAATATTTATTTAATTAATTAATTCCAATTTTAATTAATTATTGCCACATTTAATTAATTATTTAATGGTGTATTTAATTAATTCATTATGGCAGTCCTGGCGTTCCACACCGTCGGGGATGCTGCTAGCACTTTGGATAACACGTCACCGAGCCTGCGACAAACCAGTCACAGAGCATCGGAGACTCAGTGAGTCGACCTCGGACGTATCGACTGACACAGTTGCCGAGTGGATTGCAACAAACTGCAGACCTGTTAATATCACTGAGAACCTTTACAGAGCTTTGGCTCCTCGTTCAAGGACTTGAAGCCTCCCCAAGAGTGACAGAGAGAGAGGAGACATGCTTACAGGTTTTTGTTAACTTGAATGTTCAAGATGTTCAATAAACATGTTAATGCGGATATTTTCCCTTTGTTCTCGAGCCTGTTTGCTCATGCAACATGAAATGTGATTAATATAGAATAAAAACGATGTTTAATCATGATTATTAAAAATTAATCCACAGTAACCCTGTGATGAACCTGAAATAACATTGTAATTGGTTGACAGCATTAATATATATTATATATTGGTGTGTACTTACCTATTAGTATATAGGTTTTTTAAAAGTTGTATTTCACAGGAGAGCCTGTGCCAAAAGATTCACATAAACGATTCAAATACTCTGAATTTAAGCATTTAGCACTCTTTGTTTATTCTGCATTTTCTTCATTAAATTGCATAAATGTCAGTTACAAGCTTACATATAAATGTAAGCAGCTTAAATATAAAGTTGACAAAATGTAATTGCAACCATTGATCCAGTAATGCGATTAATTACAGAAAAAAAAGCATCACTCAGGGATTGGCCCTGCAGGGCCACCGTAGCAGGGCTGTGAGGGACAAATGGAATAACTCTGATCACTCTAACTTGACCCGATGCATCACTTCTATTTGCTGTTTGTGTCTCTTGCATGTTTTTATTTGAGTGCACATGTAAACGAGCAGTTTTGGTATTTTTACGTCTTCTAAGTTTGTCCCTGAACATCTCCTGAACAGTGAAGGTGTCAAACCGTCACACGTGACAAACTGGAGCCTAACAAAATGTTTCTGAACGATACAAAATGTGCCCATTCCAGCAGATTTAAAGGCAAAGGAAACTGTCATCAGCACAGAGTAACCAGAGCAGCACAAACAGCAGGCACACGGCTCATTTCTGTGACGTGTTTCATGGTCCACGCGTTAATGTTGGTGCGTCTGGATCACAGGTGTAACATCGGCCTGCTGCTCTCTGTTCCTCTGAAGCTCCTGAAACTGTGATTAAGGCTGATTCCAGACACTTTGTTCACTCCACAGGTAGCAGTCTGTGTTTGTGCAGCGCGGCGGCTCCAACGTTTGCTCCTTCAGAGTTTCTGGGAGGAGCTGGGATCACGATGACGCCCGTTTTCTGTTTTCTGGTGAACGGATTGCAGTCATATTGGGTTCAAAGGTCAGCATCGAGTCCTTCACGGCCACGTGGCTGCAGATGGACGTGTGGATTAAACCAGCGGCCCTGCACGAACTGCGCTCACACATTTCTGAGACGAGCGAAGATGAGCTCGCACTTTGGCACCATTCAGCTCAAATAGCCTTCTGCTCCCGAGCGAGACGTCCGCTCCTGGAAAATGTCACATCTGCTCTGAGAATCGATGCCGGCGGTCGTTTATTGGACGTCCTCGGCTGTGAGAAGCACACTTAATATGTCACATATTAAGTCTCTCACTTAATATGTGAGAGACTCTTTAAAACAACGTCCGTGCCGCACATGGATGTAAATCCTCTGGAAACAGAGTCATTTCTTTGCGTCCTCCAGGGTTTCTTTGGCAGACTAACGACTCCACACTCGGACGTCGCCCAGAAAACCGTCCAAATGTTTTTAGGACTCAGAACATCCTCCATGAAGGATTATTTATCCCAAGCAGTTCTCACTCACATCCTTTCCTTTAATCTCTAAATAAATATAAATATTTTAAACGTTACTGTTTAACCTTCGTATCCAATAGTAAGAGTCCATCTCTGCCACGTTTCTCTCTGTCAGAGTGTGGCGTGCTCACATGCAGCGAGGTCGTCACGGCCAGCTTCATGGAAAAATGTCAGAAAGTCTTATGAGGTAGAAATGCTGATTGGTTCACGCGATGCTGTAGCACAGAGCGAGCCGGCGGTCGGCGCCTGGGACTCCTCCCCTCGCGTCTCTGTCCTGCGTTATTGTCGGGCTTTACCTTATAAATGCCTTCAGGTGAATCAGGTGTGTGATTTAAGACATCCGTGTGTGACGTCAGCACGTGGAAATGACCACATGACGAGTTAAGATGTCATTTCATTTGATCTTGTTTAAAAAGAAACAAAACATGTAGAAATGAAATAAAAACAATAATAAAAATATTCAGACTTTGAGCTCTGACTGTTTCTTCTTTAATCATTTATTTTCCTTTATTCTTCAAATATTTTGATTTTATTTTCATATTTTTTTAATTATTAAAATGTGCATTGACCTCATTATGAAAACACTTTTCCCAACTTTATTCTTAAATCAATATTTTCTTCATTTTTTAATTTTTTTCATCTATTTGATTTAATTATTGGTATAACAGGTAAATTATTTTTGTTATTTTACTTTGTTTTTCTCACTTAATGTTTTATTGCCTTTATTAATCATCGGATTTCTTTTACGTTTTCAAACCTGGCGTCCACATATGTTGACATCACATTTTGGGTTGTCAAGACCAAAATACACAACTTTGCTCTACAAGGGCCTGATCTCTACTTACGAGGACGTTGTACTGACACTGCTCTATCAAAACTTAAAGTGAATGTCCTCATATGTGGATCTTATTTTTCTCAGAAACAAAAATCAAGTATAAAAAAAGAGAAAATCAGGTAATTCTTTGTTTTTACATCTATCAGGTCCCAATCAGCCCCAAAAAGAGAAATTAAAAATGCTGCCATGAAGTTCGGGTCTTTGGAGGTTAAACCTTCTTCATCCTTCTTAAACTCGTCGCTCTCTGAAAGCGGACGTTCTCGTGACGCTGGCAGCAGGTGGCGCTGCTCCTCGGCCTCCACTCAGTCGGTTTCCTAGGTTGAGCCGGAAGACGAAGAACAGATACGACGTTTGTGTCACAGACGAAGGCTGCGATGAAGACGCGTGTCCAAACTCAGACAACTGAGACCGCTCAGGTGGAAAAGTTTGATTCCCAGCGTCACGAGGAATGACAGGAGAACTTCTGCCACTCTGAAACTTCAGCATTTATCTTTAGCATCGTCAATAACACATAATCTGCGTTACAGTGAAATAAACCATCACGAGCCCGAGACCCGAGCTGCTGCTGATCAGCAGTACAAAGGTTTCCTCTGCGCGGACCGCCGACTTCCTCTGAAGAACGAAGGCGGCTCTGCTCCTGCAGCGTCCTCCCACTCTCCATCTGCCTCCTCCAAACACTGCATCAGGCTGCAGCCTGCATACAGATGCTCCATGTTTACACTCCACTTCCTGTCGGGCCCACAAACACTTCCAGCGCCCGCGCTGCCCCCCAAACGAGGACGTTACATAATTCTGACGGCACGAACGAGACAAAGCCGTCGGATACTAACGAGATCTCGTAACGACGAGAAAAGGTCAGGGCGTCGTCGATCATCGCTGACACAACAGCGCCAGGCTGTGCGCCAGCAACAGCTCAAATACGACACATTTACTCTACGTTTGAACGGGTTTTTGTTTTCTGTGACCCGTCCAGGTGTGCCCCGCCTCCAGCACACACACAAGCCTGAAGAAACGTGACGGATGGACGTCAGCAATGATGACCGTGTGAACCACACCGAGCAGCTTCAGTCATTCTTTTCAGGTCTAATGTCGATTTCTTCCTCGCGCTGTAACTCTGTGTGACCGGACCGTGTCGCTTCTCCCAAAATCCGCCTTCCTCGACTCTACGCCGCCTCCAATCCTGTGTGATGAACCATCCATGAAAATCTAAACGACGGGCCCGGCTCTGGCGTCCAGGTGAGCTTGGTGCTGACACTCAGGTGTGCAGCTGATGTGAACGTCTGACATCAGTGTTGTGCGGTTAGGCTAGCTAACTTCCTGTTGTGTCAGAGCTTTGCCTCGCACGCTTCTCTGCAGCGTGAAGAATAAGTCATGTAGAAGAAGCAGCAGTGTGACGGAGCTGAGCCCCCGGCGAGGATGATATAACGAGGTGAAGCGATGACAGACAGAGCAGGTGTGTAATTATGGCGGCTGCGTGTCAGCCGTGATTGCAGCTGAAGAGACAACAAACAGATCCGAGTGTGGAATTAACTGGTTGGAACAGCGCGGTCTTATCACAGTCTTTTGTAAAATCATACACGTGTAATGAAGAAGTTCACAGCCGCCGCGCCCTCGCAGCGTGGACGACGTTACAGAGACGAGGTTGCTGCAGCGGCGCTGGTTCACAGACGTTATCAGCACCCCCAAAACAATCATTAAAACATGTCAGTGGATTCTTCACCAGTTAGTAGATTTGGGTTAACAGATGCTAGAACCTGTGATGCTAACCAGGTATTCATGGCTGAGACAAATATGAGTTTATGAGCTGCAGCTGTTCAAGTTGGATAAAATAATAAACGCACAGACTCACTGAATATTTACTCTTTACACAAATTCACACTTTGTTTAACGTAAATAATTAACATCCATAATTTAAGTTGGGCAACAAAAGCCACGCCTCCTCCTGATGCGCTCACCTGGCTGACTCTGCACAGGTGAGTGTAACTCAGACACACAGTTTACCAATAAATCAAACACCACCACTCAAATCCATCGCTGAGACTCAGCTTTACATTCAGCCGTTTGTCTGTCTGGGTGTCAGCGGGGTAACGCCGTGTAATCTGATTACATGCACAGCAGGACCAGGACACACAACAACTGTAACGCGATATTCATCTTCCTGTTCGCCTACAGCAAATCAGATGTGTTTATTCTGCATTTACATGCAAACGTTGGTCAGCATCGCGTGTTTGAATGCATCACACCACAAGTCAAAAAACTGAATCCATGTTTTTATAGTAAAATCTGAGACATGAGTCAGCACAACATTTTTTTTGTATTTTTGTAAAACAATCATTTCCAGTCCTGAATAAGGACAACACCAATAATCATGTTAGGATGACACGGTCTGAGGAATGACTCCCACACGTCTGTGGACCAGTGCACCGTCTCGCTGCATTCACACATATCCAGGAACTGCAGGATGAGGATGATGATGGGCTGCAGGCTCAGAGTGAGATGAAGGAGGATTATTCTTTGAACTGTGACTCGTGCAAAGCTGCCGTCGTTCGGTCCAGGAGAAAAGTACAAATCTGGAAATGAACCAACAGCATTTCAAACCTGAATTATCCTGCAAACCAGTTTTCATGTGTTTACACAAAGAGTGGAGCACGTCCCTTCCTGCAGTGTGCATTTGTTTTCCTGCTTGATCAGGAAGCCCTGTGACCGTGAACGTTTTCAGGCCAGTTATTACAGAAAAATGTAAAATGCTGCACAGTGCCCTGCAAAGGCAGTGAGAGCAGAGGTCACAACAGATTACTCTCCAGTTAGACGAGTAATCCTGCCCGATGAAGCGGCGAGGCGTCGCGTCCGCAGGGCCGAATCACGCCAGCGAGATTCATCCATCAGCTCGCAGTGAAAAAGCCCACAAGACAAAATAGACCTGAAGATGGCGCCACGGGAGACGTCGGCGCATCGGCCTGAGCAACATTTCACCACAAGCCTTCGGAGGCGTGCCTCTGAAGGCTCCGGCCGAGGAACGACAGATCATGAAGCATCAACACCGAGAGCAGGCCGCAGAGAGCCAGCACCTCCTCGGCAAGGAACTCCGTCCTCATAAAACGACACGTCCTCAGTGGACAAGCAGAGTCATCTGCTGCAGCAGATCTATGACGGGCTTCCCAGTGACCTCACGGCAGCGATGCAGGTGTCGGTGCGTCACCTGGGCTTCTGCTGGTTGCCATGGTTACCTTACAGTACGTATTTAATAACTGTAAATCGTCCTACGGGACAAACTCTCATTTTTATAGCCTGAATCACAAGATAAGTTCAGTTTAATCATCATGATGTTACAATAATGAAACTCTGGGCAGGATTTTTGAAACTGATGTGAAACATCAACGTCTTAAAATGTAAGTGAACTCCTGAAACAAAGCCTGGAGTTTAAGACACACTGACGTTATTCACTTTTGATCCTTTTTGATCATCATCGCAGTAACGCGATCAAGACGAATCAATGCAGGCACAGTGAATGAGTGCATTCCTATAAGGCTGCATCCATGTTTGCACGGTTGGTTCAATTTAACCTCGGTGCTTTCAGTGTCTGTTGTGCAGCATCAAACTGCGGCTCTTATGTAAGAAGAAAGAAAGAGCAGCAGACGAAGAAAGAGGTGAAATTATAATGACATCACTGTGTAATGAGCGAGCGAGACAAAGAAGAAACCGGGGCTTCAGACGGAGGCGCAGCCACTCTCAGAAATAATGAAATCATTAATTAGAGCACGTAGCCGGGGCTCGGTCCTCCGCGATTGTTCTGCATATCTGTTGGGAGTAATAAAAAAGAAGACAATGGCTTCTGCCGTGCTCTTTTCATTCCTCGTTCGGCATCCTCCGTGCAGATCGACGAGCACAAATTCAGAGGCGGCCGTGAGAGGGTTTAAAGTCTCCGGTGCGCCGTATTGATCCGCAGATTACAGCTTCTCTCCACTGCTGAGGGCAGGGTTGGTGTGGTTCAGCACAGAAGAAGTGGACAACAATAAAAGAAGCAGGAAGCAGAGCAGCTGTGTACCCTGGGCCAAAGAGCTTCAGTGAATCAGTGAAGCGGGTTGAGCCGAGCTGGCAGCTGAGCGCTGAACGCTGGCTGCTTTCATTCCTCCCACGGTGAATCCAAAACAGCTCAGCTAATGGCGAGGACGGCGGGCCTGCGAGGACGTCGTTTCTCACAGAACGTTCCTCAGAAGAGTAACACAGACTGTGGTTATCCCACCTTTGACCTTTTCAGTGAAAGGTTTCCATTACAGGAACTTCCAGGCCAGTGCACTTGGAGGGATGGACCATCAGTCCAGCTGCTGGGTACGGATGTAGTCGCCAGAAATACTGACCTGATAGTTTATTAATTTACAACAGCTTTAACATCTCACGATCCAACGCTAAACAGAGAGCTGATGTTCTGCTGGACGAACGCTCGCCTGCCGCCGTGTCAGAGACACTGACACGTGTACCCACATCAGGAGGTGTGGATGTTCAATGTTTAACGTACACTTTGATTCATGCAGAACAGTTTTTAAATACACACTCAGCATTAGGCTCTGCTCAGGAGCGTCCCTACAGAGAAGCGTAAGTCCTTGGTTGGAAAGCACAGTTTGGTGTTTGCTCTGAACATCCACCAGCATCCATGCAGGGTGCAGGTACAGGGCACCACCTTTGTGAGCTCGTGCCCAGTGGCCTTCCTTCTGGAGCAGCTGTGCTCGTCATTAGGGCTGGGCCATATTATACCGTTCACGGTAATACCGGTATAATGTTAGGCAACGATAGGAAAATGAAATATCGCGATAGAATACGAGTAAAACGCACATGCGCAGTGTCTTTGTTTTCATACGCACATGGCCGATTGTTGAGTGAAACCAGAATTGGTTTGTAAAAATGGTGCAACTTCAGTGATGTGGAACTGGTTTGGTGTTTGTCCGTCAGATACACGGCAAAGCACATTTTTTTGCTGAACATGCAAGCGGCCGTCGTTATTGTCGGACTAAGATGCTCTTAAATCTGGGAGTAATCTGGGTCCTAAACCCCGTATGTTTCAGGTCAAACAACACTGCAGCATCACTGAGAGTTAAAACCTGTCTAAATTCTTTCATCTTTAATAAAACGATCAGCATTGCTGCTTTACCAGGTGTAACTATGAAGTTTAACTTCCAGGCATCCATGAAAACAAAAGTTATTACATTTAACGGAGTTAGAAGTTAGCAGGAAGCTAGCGGAAGTTAGCTCGCTAGTTTCGCTAGTTACCTAAGCATGATATAGCATGTTCTGACTGAGAGATTTCTGAAAAAATTCAAACGTACAGCTCTGCTATCACTTCCAACATAAATGAAGACAGGAAACTAAACAGCAGTGACGTTTGTAGGGTTACTGAAGTTGGGCTAGCTGCTATATAAGGATGTGCTACGTGATCGTTAGCGACACAGCTATGTTAGCATAATATAAACAGTGAAGCTGGAGGACGAACACTAACACTTTTCCACTTATAAAAGTTAACGTGAAGGTTCCTGATAGTTAGAGACAAATGCAATCGCATGGCAGGATGCTGTAAACGGACCAAACTTCAGTCAGGAGAACAACTGAGATAATCCATCCACAATATGAGGTTAGTCATTAATATACTGCAACAACATGGGAATAGAGCAGCTGCCAGAGAATTCAACATTAATGAATCAATGGTACAGAAGTGGAGGAAGCAAGAAGAATGAGTTTAATAAAGTTTGATTTATCTGACTGCTTTGTTTCGCTTAATGTGCCTTATAATCCCGTGCACCTTACGGTCCGAAAAATACATACTGCACACTGCAGTTTAATGTTGCAAAGCACCTCTTTTTAACTTCAGTGGATATTATACATGGTTATGCTCAGGATATGTCAGCCCATTTCTACTGGAAATGCCTTTTGGTTAAACTTTCAGCAAGGAATTTGCATTTGCACTGTTACATTTTTATAAAGCTTTAATGTACATAAAAACCAGCTTCTTGTTTAAGTGAAAATAAATGGAAGGTTGTCTTTTTGCGCGAGTAATGTTGTGGAGTTGTATTTTGTCTCGCATCAATTATATCGTCAGTTATATCGTTATCGCAAATTTTCAAATATATATCGTGATAAATATTTTTGGCCATATCGCCCTGCTCTACCCGTCACGTCTGAGATGTTCGTAGTAACACACGTGATGTTAATGGTCATCTGTTCTTTCGTCTGCCAAAAACATAAACATTAGTTAATAAAAATGCTCCTAACTGGTAAAAAGTGTTCAAATGTCCACATAAAGCAGGGGTGTCAAACTCAAATACACAGTGGGCCAAAATTCAAAACTGGAACAAAGTCGCGGGCTAACGTTAATATTTATTGAAATATATTTGTTCCTCCAGATATAAGAATGAATCTTTTCTTATGGACAAGTTTAGCTGAAAAACTGAATATGGAACAAGCAAAGCTTAATACTAAACAATATATATATTAGCTGTATAATGCCAGTAGGCCAGCTCTGATAGTCATTTGGTATGGCTTCGCGGGCCAAATGTAATTAGGCTGCGGGCCAAATTTGGCCCACGGGCCAGAGTTTGACACCTATGACATAAAGCTTCGATGTGAAGCGAACCCAAACAGATCATTGGATGCTGAAAGGTTAGAACCTCATGCAGGAGGCGGGACAAAGTCAATCTGTCGCCGTCATGCTGGCGTCCGGACGCTTTGGGGTATCGGGGCCCAGATGTTTGACACACTGAGCTGAAATGAGTTTTCCCAGCGGTGGTGAAGCAGCAGCAGCGGGTCAGTCGTGACGAGCTGCACGAGCGGCGGACAGTCTCACTGAAACGACCTTGACTCGACAAGCGGGCGAGCTGGCAGCACATCAATCTGCTTCCGCCTTCACTCTGCCAGGAAAACATCGCCTGCTAGAAGTGAGAGGCAGATCTCCGGCCCCGCCCCTCGTGTCCGGAGATCTTTGACTCCTGGAGGACGGATGACGAGCAGCTTGTTGAGCTGACACAAACACCAGCGCAGAGCGGTGTGAGGACACACTTTCCTCACCCTCGTGGCCTTTATACTTCAAGCATTCGTGCGTGATGCTCGAATATCCTTTAATTGCACTACAGCAGGAACTGATCTAACACGCGTTCACTACAGGAAGCTGGTAAAACTTGTGTACTTTTACTGCTGATATATTCCAGCATTAGACTAATTAATTGTTCATTATTCCACTATGAAACCAATGTATTGAACTGTAATTAACCGGCACTACATGTGCTGGTTATAGCTGAATGGTATCCATGGAAACAAGCATCTCGAGGCCCTCCAGTGCAGAAGAAGACCGAACACAGCAGTGACCTCTCTCTGCTTTTTTATACCTTTGACTGAGAGTAATTTGAAAACAATGCACCATAAATACCACGGTGACTTTTTACTGCTGTAAACTGGCAGGAGGCTCCCTGACGGCCAAGAGGCAACAAATCACCTCCGGCCGCCCGCCGCGGCGCTCGCCGCTCACAGTGCTGCGGACACTGGCAGACTCTGATTGGCTTTGTCAGGAGGAGCCAGCGGCTTAAATAATGTTTTAATGTTTTTCACATCAGCTGGTCGGCCACAGCCCTGAACCATCCAACCTCCTCGCTAATCTTCACAGGAAGTTAGTGCGTGTGAAAATCAGAGATCGTCAGCCGCAGGTCCTCTGACATCCAGCAGAGGCAGCAGTGAGTCAGTCCCCATGTTAAAATTAACATGTTTATAGAGATCACGTCTCCCTTCATACTTCACCTGTTTACACTGTGTTAAGGCTTAAGGTTTTACATTATTAGGGGTGTGGCCTCTTTGACAGGTGGACCTACCTGTGGTTGCACTGTTCCTCACATACAGGCATCACCACACAGCAGGAAACCAGATAAAAACACCTGAATGTGATTTCCTGTCTGCAGAATCTGCTTTAAACTTGATTTTACTGATTTTACTGATTTTACTGATTAATCCAACCAATTTTTCCTTTTCGTTTTTATTTATTTATTTCTCTTTTTTGTACTTGTGGGCTCTGAGGAAGCTCGGTGCACATTCAGTTTAAACGGCTGAGGCAGATCTCACAGCACATGTAAAGGCTGCTCAGTGAAAACTGGATAAAAGCTAAGAGCGGACATGTGAAATGAGGGTTTCTCTGCAGTGAAACACTACAAGGCTTTTATTTTGAAACTGGTACAGACAGCATTGCCTTTGAAACAGCCACACCCTGCGTCAGATGATCCCCGGCCATCTCAATTTCAAAACCTCGCTTCCTTTGGTGCACGCCAAGTGGGCCGACGTTTTTAGATTTACTGCAATATCAGCTGGATTACACTGTCTGTACACATCACTGCAACCGTAACTGAGACTAAGAGAGTCATTTTTCTGTTTGATTCTGGATAAATTAGGAATAATCCAACATCTGTGTTTTATTACTTCAATTTCAAATATTCAACATCATAAGATGGTATTAATGGTAATTTCCATTTTTATATATTTATGCCACAGACCCCTGAACATTTAGCAAAAATTCATCGAATATGCACCCAGCTCTGTGTACTTTAAGAATATTCACGATACGAAAATGTATGAAATTATTACAGAATAAAACAAACAGGCTGATTCTCAGTACGTCTGTTTTGAACTACAGTCCAACATTTTAACTCTATTAATTATCATTCTCTGCTATTCATTTAACATTTTCATGCATTTATTGTGGATTCATTTTCTTGTGGCCCACCAGCAGTACCTACACTGACCACCAGGGGTGCTGTATCATTACTTTAATGGTTTTTGTGCCTTCCTGACTTTGATTAAGTTTATGAATCTAAAGGTTTTTCACCTTCTGGTTACAGAATGGCGACTTTTCAGTCGATGCTTTGCCGGCCTCGGACCTGTTTGGAGGTTATGATGACAGATGAAAGGAAAACTGAGAAAGGAAATGTACTTGTAACCACCAGGTCTTCACTGTCCTGTAGATCCACTGAGGTACCGACTGTACATATTGAAGGAAAACACAGGAACAAGTGTTTAGCTTAAGTCTGTGTTTGAAGAAGTCTGCCCTGTGGTGACAGTTAATTTGCTCAGTTTAAGCCTGGGGATGAAAAACCACTCAGAAGCACTGAACTAAAAGATGTGAGCCCCAACGTGTGCCGATGTGTCATCACTACCAACAAGCTGAAACAAAGCTGTTTAATCCACAGCTGCAGCCGCTAACACAGAGCAGAGCGCGAGCGCCGTCCATGCCCATAGGAGATGTTCTGGCCGTAATAGATGAACCCGCGTGCGTCTCCGAGGGCCCAGTCGAACGCGGCAATTCGTTTATGCTCAGCAAAGATGGCGAGGAGAAAGAGGCTCGGCAAGCAGCTGCGACAGGCTGAGAGGAGGCACAAAGGCCCCGAAATGAGGTGGGAAGCCTCTCCCTCCCCGGGGTCTTGGATTATTAGGACGAGCAGCAGAAGAGACGAGGAGGGGAAACCTGATTGTTTCTCTGCTGCTTCATTCAGGACGTAACCTCGTAACATCCATCAGATCATCATCAACCATCACTTTCACCTGGTTGGAACAGCAAACCGGAAAATACCGAGACAGTATTTCCATTTGAGAGTCTTTTGTATTGCAAGGTGAGGACGCTGAAGCAGAAGAGTCACAGCTGTAAAAGTGCCATCGTTCCATATTTAGACTCAAACCAACCCTGACCCGCACCGACAGTCTGAAATCATTTATTACTTACAGCTCATTTCCTGCACATTTCCACCAAAGCAGAATTAAAGTGACGGCTCACTGAGCTTTCTTATTGTTTCTGTTGCTGCTCCACTTCCAGTCCAACAGTCTGAGTCTTGACCTTGATGTTGGTCATCATGACATCATGTTGCAGTGGCAGCAATGTGGTTTTTTCCCACAGGGATGGTTTCCACTTCACTCCCAGATCAGATTTATAATCTCTCTCCATCAAGTTCGTGGGCTACACGGGTTGCCTCAAAGTTTAACTGAGCACAGAGGAGGTTCCTTTCTGCTGCTGGCGATAGGACGGCAGGACACCTGCTCAGAGCTCCAGCTCCACCTCTCAGGGAACCACGGCGTCAGACTTGGACACGCTGACTCCCATCCCTCATCCTCCTCGCCCCTGCTAGCGGATGACTGTGGTGGAGTCCAACAGGCACTGAAAAGGTCCGCCTGTGTGCCGGGGACGCCGTCATAGGGATTTTCTTTCGTGTCTGAAAGCAGCTCATTCTTCGGGGAACCTCGACTCAGGCGGATGGACTAAGGTCCAGGTGTTGGTATTCTTAATGGTATGTTATAGTCTCTCACTTCATTAAAAACAATAAATTCATGTTAATGACTCATTAGTCTCACCATTGGTGACGACATTAGCAGCTCTAATGAAGCGGAGCATCCTGCTGTGATGATGGACAACGAGCCCTGCGCAGCTTCAATACCAGAAGCTGTAATAACGCCACAGGATCGTGTTTTCACTGCAGCGCTGCCTCATACTGGCGAAGCCGCTCATTCGTATTCATTACTCGTGGTCGTTCGCTACAGGGCCAGTTCTCCCAGCGACACGCAACAAAGTCAGCCGACATCAAACCTCTGTTCGTGCAGTCTCAGGAAACTGGAGCTTCCTGTGCGATGAAAGCCTCCACGCTGCGGCTGCTACCTGCCAATCACACCTGCCCGATTTGTTTTGACCTGAAAGAAACTGTCCGTCCTCCCTGCACGCAGACGCAATAAAAGATGGATGCAGCGTGGCCAATGCGGTGTCACTTTAAGGAATCGGCACTCTGCCTGCCGTACTTCAGTGAATATAGGTCAGAGATGCTTTTCCGATACTTCTGTGTCCAAGAGTTGTGAGCCACAGAAAGCAGCAAAGCCTTTTCCCTTCAGACAGATCGGGAACACCCACAGCGAGGGAGCGTCATAAGGATCCGGGTCAGATGCTGGACGCAGTCGGTCAGAACAACGTGACGCACACGTTCACACGGTACAGTCTGCGTAGATCCACGCACAGGTGAAAACCATCAGCTGGTACCGGATTACTGAGATATTTGGACGTTGTCTGACTGTGAGGATGGTGCTACACAGCAGTCACAGCTTCATGCTCCACAGCATAATGAGTGTGCGTCTGACCTGGGCCGAGCGGCGGCATTTCTTTGGCTTTGAATGGAGCTCGTTCATGTCGAGCAGTTCAACGTCTCCTCCTGAACCTGGGCGCTAAGCCCTCCTCCTCTCCTACCTGTGCGGCTTCATTCTGAGCCGAGGTCCTTAACTCGCAGCGAGATGATACAACGTGAGTCACCGGGTGATTCATTCAGATCCGACAGAGCCGGCGACGAGTGGCACTCAGCACAATTACTGTTTTCTCTACAGCAGGAATACTCGACGACACTCACATCAGCAAAAAAAACATATGATTACCTCTCTGAAAATGATAAATATCACCACAGTCATGCAGGAAGCAGTTTCCAGCACGCTCTGGTGTTAAATTATGTTTTGGTATAAGCTGAAGGGCTGCCTGTTTACTCTGCTGCTAGATATACGACACACATGTAAAAGGAGTGAAGCTGATTTATGGCTGCAGGAAATTTAACGTCTGATGGAATCAGCAGAGGAGACACCAAATGTACAAGAAAAGGCGGAAATACATCAATCAGAAACTCATAGAACTGCATTTATTTAGTCGCTCCTGTGTGCGCGCCGATTTCTCTCACTGAAAGGTGACTTCCTGTCATGTAGGTAAAGGGGCGTGGCTAAAAGGGCTTGCGCTGGCCCCAGTTTGTTCTCATCCATTCATCAAAAGTTTTTACTTTCCTTCAACAACTTCAAATTTCTGCTACAACGTTTCCTTCCGCCTCGAAGGAAACGTTGTCATAGTGATAGTTTCTCAGATGGTGTGGTGTTCAACACCACTTATCCTGTTTAACTAATTATTTACATAATTAGTTATTGATACGCTCCAACCCACAGACTAACTACCTGAAGTCATATTAATGTGAGCAAAAAAAACCCAGTGGAGCTGCTCCTGTTTACTGTAAACACAAACATAAACATGGTATCAACGTGACGCACCACCGCTGTAAAACGGAGCCACCAGAGGCGCCGTCACAGCTCCAGGGCGGCGGCGTTTAAACGCTCGTGCACTGCGGTCGAGCGGTCGTGCAGGGAAAGCTCCACTTTGCACAGTCTGCACCGAGTTTGTTTGATTTCTGTGAAATTCTTTCACATTTTGTAAAATCTCAGTTTCCATTTGTTCCTTCCGTCCTCCTGCTTTGCTGGTGTTGTTACTCGGTGTGTTTTTATGTGTGACGTCTTTACTCATGTTGGGAAACAGACTTTAGTGAACCGGCGGTTCTATGTTAAAATGACCTGTTTTCAAGTATCTTTGTAACTCTGTGTTACCGACATTATACCCATGCGCTCCTTTTGTCCACTTCAGATACTTTGACAGAACTGTTGTGATACTTGTTGTATTTCCCGGCTGCCTGTGGGTCACATGACTCTGACAGACATTTTACTGGATAAACCAACGTCGCTGCTACAAACTGAACGTGGCAGAAATGTTGTTTGTGACTCAAGAAGACTCGACATCTTTCATGAGGGATACATTTGACATTTCACATATTATAGACCAAGTTATTTACAGAAGTTTAAAAACGTTTCTGGCACAGTGCCATTCACGCTGCATTCTTCTTTGTTGGTATTGAGCGCAGACGAGGCGATACTGCCCCCACAGCTTCCTGTTACAAAAACACAAGACGTGGTTTCAAATACGTCGACATCGTTGCAGGCCTGGTCTTCAGTGAATAAGTGATGGTGACATGAAGCATCGAGGCTCTGGATTAACATCGCGTGTTGTCGTCCGATGCTTTCATGGCACCAAACACATAACTGTGAACAGGCTTTTTGTAGGAATGTCTAAACTTTATGCTTGAAGAAAGCCCGAGTCGTATGTTTCACTGTGATGTTTGGTTCCTTCCTTCTTCCTCGCCGTCCTCTCGGCTGCTTCATCCGGCCGTGGCGATGGTGGAGTCAGCACAGGTGCAGCGAAGGCACGGGCTCGTTAAGTCCCTCTGTCACTGCACATTACTCCCTCGTTAGCCATAAATTTGAGTGAAACTGAACCCGCTAATAAAAACAAACCAATTTGTCTAATTGGGCGTCATCCCTCGCCCTCCATATGTGTCCGATAATTGTTCTGGTAGGTGGCTTCGATGCTTTCAAAAGATAAATATGTGTTGTTTGTCCCAGCAGCGCTGATAATGGGAGTTAATGGGAGGGACGTAGGCTACAGCTCATTAGCTTCATGCATTGTATTCCAGCTCCAGCACACGTGTCAGAGTTAATGCAGCGAATGGGCTCATTGCAGGAAAACATCGAGAGAAGAAGAACACGACTTCCTCCGTTAAAAGAGCGTTACGTGTTCACGTACATGACGATTAGAGATACACACGCACACCGCTGACGAATGGGAGATCTCTTTATCTGCTGATTATACAAAGATATTACTGCATTAAATTCAGATTACATTAGTCACAGTGACGATGTTAACTCCATCACAAAGCTTTTTGGGTTATCTGCCTGACAGAAGTCTCAGTTTGTAGATGGACTGGTTCACACTGCTCTTCTACTCCCACACTCAATGCTAGCACTGCACGCTAGCACTGAACACTAGCACTGAACACTAGCACTGAACGCTAGCACTGAACACTAGCACTGCACGCTAGCACTGAACACTAGCACTGAACACTAGCACTCAACGCTAGCACTCAAAGCTAGCACTGAACACTAGCACTCAACGCTAGCACTTTGTTCTAGACCTAAAAGCCGGACACACACCAGACGCGTATAATTCATGACTTAAAATATTTTATTATTGCAGCTCAAACTCGATTTAAGCTACATCCACACGTACATGTAAACTGAGATTTTCCATTTATGCTTAAAAAAACAAAGTCAAATGCTGTTGAGAACATGCCAAAGCAACAGGATGCGATATAATCATAAACATGTAGAAATGTTGGCCAATCAGAGGTCTAGAAGTCTGGGAGGGAAAGAGTAAACAAAGATGGCGCACAGAAGCAGTCTGACAGTAACTGCGTGTGTCTATGTAAGCGTGTAAAAACTGCACATAGTAAGATTAACAGCAACAGTGTCTCTATCTGCCATCGTAGAAATCATCTCATGTAAACAATGACGTGGCGCACACCTTTGATGTTGAGCGACTAAATCTCAGTTTTCCTCGTCTGCACGTAAACACAAAAACTGAGTTTTTAAACATCTCTGTTTTCAGTGATCCAAAACAGCGTTTACATGTGGACGAAAGACCCAAACGCATAGAAGAAGCTGCGATTTCAAAAATACCCATGTACGTGTGGATGTAGCCTTATTCACACGTGAATGCAAAGACCTGACCAATGACATCACTGCATTTGGCACCAGCGCTGAATACACAGGGGCGTGGAAATAGTAATCACAGGCGTCTCTCTGAACAGATCACGACTGACCTCCTGCTGTGGGTGGATCAACTCTGCTCAGGTTCGGTTTAACGTCTTGTTCTTGTCACGTGATGGCGTTTGTCTCCGCCCATCAGAGAGCCCCAAACATGAACTTTAGCGAGGAGAGTTTAACCCTGAACCTCCGTCTTCTCTCTGCTGATGTGTTTGTATAAATATGTTAATGAGAACACACTGCCCTACATGTTCTGTAAAAGTTTCTGGCTCTGCTGTGACCTCCGAGCCACCAGAGGGGGGCAGCAGTCCAGGGAGCGAGGCCTTAATGTGTCTGTGATGTGACTCTGGTGCCAACTAGGCCATTTAGGAACATCAGGGGTTTAATGAAGTGGAAACAGCTGTGGAACAGATGACTTTTCCATCACAGGCAAAATAATTACCCTCTCGATAATTCGAACAGAGGGGGTCAGACCGTCCCTCCTCCGTCTGACTCATTTACCTTCAGCTAAACCTGCAGAAATGCGTCCCTGACAACAGAGACGTCAATGGTTTAAATTCATTTGATTCCTCTTAAACTGCTCACCAAATATTTTCCTTGAGCAACATTTAACTGAAAAATTAAAAAGCATTTCTGTTTATCTTCATATGACTCCAAACTTGATGTCGAGCCAGTTTTTTAGCATCTCCCAAAAAAACATTTTCATGCTGTGAAATGTCTGAGATAGAAGAAACACTTTGTGCTCCCACTGAGAATCAGCTTTTCAGCGTCTGTTATTAAAAACATCCTGAGCTCGGGCCCATTAAGTTCTTTTCAAAATCTGTTTTCAACTGGTGGAGGTTTGGCCGGCCTGAGAGCCAAAGCTCTGAAAAGCTTACAGAAGTTACTAAGCTGTGAAACTGTGCCTCACAAAGAAACGCTAACACGTCCAACGCACGCCAAAACATTATCAGCGGGCCCAGTTTCACTGCGGTAGCAGACTCTGTGATCGATATTATCAACAGAAGTGAGAGCTTGGTGGAGACGGCGTGACGGAGTGTGACATGAACAGCACGTTGGCGTTCATGTCCTTAAAGCACCTTAAAGACTGAACGACGTTTGAAAAAAGGCTCAAAGCTTCACAAATCCAACAAAGCAGCGTTACATCAGCGTGCTACAAGCCGTCTGTCCACGGCTCGTGGAGCTGCACGGTTATTATAACAGCTTACTATTCATCATATAAGGCTTAATATGAATCTGCACTCTCTTGCTGGTGTATACGTACACGATACTTCATGTTATTGACCACAAACAGCACGGTGTCGTGCTCCAACAGCGGATGGGTGACCAACCAGCTTTGACAGGACGCCAGACGCCATTTCACTAAAAACCAAACAAGGCCTCCTTCACACATTCAAGTATCACCAGCCCATCTGAAACCACATCATCGACCGCCGTTTACAATAACCATAAACTCACAGGACGCTTGTGTGTTTTAAAAGCTTGAGGTGAGGTCATGCTTTAAAGACAGCGCCACGAGCTGATGATGACCTTTCCAGATCCAGACCGACAGACACCTAACAGATGTTCCTGAGGTGCAACGTTAAACAGTCCACTTTCACCAAATCCCTCCAGCCCACCTGAGTGCGAGCTGCCGAGTCTGGGCACAAAACTTTGAACCTGATTTGTTGTTCGCCATCATGGCGCCGAGGCTTCTCCCTCCTTGCACCAGCATTGCTAACGCTAATGGCTGGAGAGCACAGCTCAGCCACAATTAGAATGGTTGCTTTGAAGACCAGGCGTGTGACCACTCACAGTCACTCGGGATACATGTCTGCATTCAATAATCAGACTGTGGTTATTTGCAAGAGCGGCTGCAGTCAGCCTGAGTCAGACCGCGACTGTTTGGAGACAGGTTGCCTCCCGTCAGGTGACCTGTGCAGTCACCGTGTGACTGAAAGCATTCACCCGGAGGCTGAATCTCTCACAACGTCTGGGTGAACAGTTAGTTGCTGTAACTACTTGCAGTTGGTCGCCAGCAGAAAAAATGACCATCGACCGACCGCCAGTTGTTCCTAGTCGTGCTGTCCAGCGTGACCGAACCGTCAACCTGCTCACAAGGAAATTTACACTCACAACAGCTAAAAGAGACAATAGCCGTCATAAACACATCATCAGATCAGCTGTTTGATCTGGACCGCAGGGCAGGTTTCAAACCTGCAACCTTGGTTTGGCTCAAACAGAAAAGTCAAGAAGATCAAATGACCCAGATTACAGAAAAGGATTCAGAGTTGACAAGTAAATGGCTTAAAACAGGTTAGCGCTACACAACAAACACAACTAACGGTGCTTCACCTCGTAACTCAGCTGACCTCCAGGACAGACCAGCTCAAGAAGAAAGATGGCCTCTCGTCTCATTTGCTGCTCTTCCTCACACAACCCTCCAATTATACGGGTTTATGTGGCACTAGGAGCACACTAGCTTAGTGCCCCGAGGCTGGGTTTGTGGCTATCAGCTAACATCATCGTGTGCATCAGCAAGGTTAACATTTATGCTAACTCTTTAGCATCAGCTAACTCATGTGCAATATCCCATTTGCCTTCCCCAAACACATGTCAACAGTCACATTACTGTGAAGATTTCCTTATCAGATCAGATCAGATCAGAATACTTTATTGATCCCTGGGGGAAATTATTTTTTGTTACAGTGCTCCATTTTAAACCAACATTAAGACAAGACAGACAATATGCTAACTAAGAATAGTACAATATATACATATATATACATACATACATACATACATAAGTCACTTATAAATAAATATTTGGAAAAGAAACATGTGTAGTTGTAGCAGCAAACAGTGTGTTAAGTGGATGCGTTGTACAGGGAGCCACAGGCAGGAATGATTTCCTGTGTCGTTCAGTGGTGCTTTTCGGTAATCTCAGTCTCTCACTGAACGAGCTCCTGTGACTGACCAACATGTCATGGAGTGGGTGGGAGGTGTTATCCAACATTGTCTTTATCTTGGACAGCATCCGCCTCTCCGACACCACCTTGAGGGAGTCCAGCTCCATCCCCACAACATTGCTGGCCTTACGGATCAGTTTATTAAGTCTGTTGGCATCTGCGACCCTCAGCCTGCTCCCCCAGCATGCAACAGCATAGAGGATCGCACTGGCCACCACAGACTCATAGAAAATCCTCAGCATTTTCTGGCAGATGTTGAAGGACCTCAGTCGCCTCAAAAAATAGAGACGACTCTGGCCCTTCCTGTAAAGTGCTGTGGTGTTTTTAGCCCAGTTTTTATCTATTCACAAGTGTGTACACACACACACACACACATAAATAAATATATATATATACATCACACATACATAGACCAATCGGTGTGAAGGGCAGGGAGATGCAGGCAGATCAGCAGGACAATCCTCGGCTCAGACTTTCAGGAGTAAAAAAGTCTTTAAGCATTTAAACTACAAGCTGAAGTTTGGATGAATTCATGCAGCTCGGTGTTGCCGGGAGCTGAATCACATACAGCCACACAGATTATAGCAGCAGTAACACAGTGACACACACAGCAGGGTGAAGTGGATTTACAACGTCTTTAAGACGGAACGTCGATGGTCCTGAAGACCTCTAACACAACACGAGCAGATACAGAGAGGCGGGCTTAAAGTGATACACCTGGAAATACAGGCAGATCGCCTGAGCAGCGCTCGATGGAGACGGTGGTTTGTACAACAGGCAGACCCAGCCCTCCCTCTCTCATCTGAGCTCAACTCCATCCTCACAATCCAAAAACCCTCCTCATTAAATCTCTGCACGTCCGCTGGCTGCCCCTCGCCTCTCATCCCTTCAGCAAACACGGACACAGCAGGTGTTTTCAGAAAAATCCTCCATTTAAAGCACCTCAGCTCATCCAGTCAGAAATCACTGAACCCACTGCGACACATTCAGACCCGGCACAGCTGTCAGCTTCTGTCACGTCTGCTCCAAACGCCAGGCACTTCTTCTTCGCTGGTGTTTTTCTTACAGTCTCGTTGACCTTTTCCTTCTAACAGCTGCTCGTCCGTTTCCCTTTCACCTGGGGGGCTTCTGCTACCGACCTGACCAACCACACCATCCGAACCCGGGGATCACAGCCAGCTGAAGGCGCCACCAGACCCCCGATGCCCCTCTCAGGTTTGGGCAGTGAGAGAATTCAAACAGAGGGGGTCAGAGTTAGCGTGGCAGTAAAACCAGATGATCAGGGTTAACCCTGTGAGGACCACAACCCCCCTCAGCCTGTCCTGGGGAGGAAAACAAAGGCCAGGATGTGGTTTTTCATGCACTGAACGTTTGTGTGGTTTGCCTCCTGGATTTGTCAGCCTCCAGCTCTTCTTACACATTTCTCACCTTTTTGAACACCAAAAATTCTCTCATGACAAAAACTTTAAAAGTCTTTCTTATTTAGCACGCGATTCAATCAAACCCCACCCAAGAGGGAGCTCAGTGATCACCTCTGTTTCAAAACCCAGCAACACACACACACACACACACACACACACACACGGACCATAAAGAAGCCCGAAAATACACATAAACACACACACACACACACACACACACACACACACACACGGACCATAAAGAAGCCCGAAAATACACATAAACACACACACACACACACACACACACACACACACACACACACACACACACACACACACAGAATAAAGAAGCCCGAAAATACACACACACACACACACACACACACACACCGAGAGTGCAGCAGCAGATAAACCTGAAACACAAACACACTAAAGATTGATTGAACAGCTCGAGGAACACGACCAGAACCTGCATCATTAACATGATCCAGAAACCAGCGCGCGCGCGCACAGCTTCACCTGCACGACTCAATCCAGCAGAAACGTGTTCTTCTGTCTGCAGGAGTCATTACACTCTGACACACTCACACTGTGGGTTTATGAGGGAGATGTGTGTGTGCGTCTCTGCGCAGGTGTGACACTGACTCATACCTGGAACAGGCGCAGGATGTTGGCCACCATGATGGACACGGAGCTGGCCGAGGCCCCGATGACCCCCACCACCTTCTCGGGCTTCACGAACACCGGAGGTTCCCCGTTGGTGCACCTCACGTCCGACGTGTCCTTCTGGATGAGCGCCTGCACGAACGTCAGCGACTGCTCCAGTGCGTACGTGTCCCGCGAGCAGGTGTCCAGGATCCGCGCGCCCAGCGTGACGTTGGGCAGAAGCTCATCGTCGCCGTTGATCTGGTCCAGCGCGTACATCATGGCCTCCAGCCGGTGGATGCCGTTCTCCTTCTTGATGTCCCCGCACGGCGTCCCCGGGACCCCCCTGGCGTGGACCGGGAAAAGCCCCCCCAGCGTCACGTCGCCCTCCACGCGGATGGAGTGCGGCGCGTAAATCTCCTGGGAGCCCGCAAGGTCCAGGAACGCGTGGAGTATCCACAGCACGCGGAGGGGCAGGCCGGAGCGCCCGCCCATGCCGGCGCCGGGGTCCGTGCGGTCACGCAGCGGGAAAACGCAGGAGCGCGAGGAGGCGCGAGGGGACTGTTCTCGGGACAGGTCCGTAAATCCGGCGGCTCGTGGCCGGCCCGCGCCCCGCAGAGAGAGCACCCGCTCACCGGCACAGCTGGGATCCCGCGCGAGGAGCCACGGCATCCGCGCCGCGCGAGCCTGCCGCTTGTTGCACGAGTACCATCCCGGCCCCGCGAGCCCCAACACTCCGGTAACTCCTCGGTAACTCCTCTGGTAACGGCAGCCCGCCGCCCACGCGCGGCTCTGATGTCACAGCCCGTGACGATAGACCGCTCCGATAACTGCGCCGTGCACACCTGTCTGCGGGCTCGCGCACTCCGTGGAGGCTCCCGGGCTTCTGCGCACAAAGTGGCCGAAAAAGATCAAAGAGAGGCGGCGAGAGGAGTCGACACGAGCCGAGGAGAGGAGCTCTGCGCGCGCGGTCCTCACGGTCCACCAGCCCCCTCTCTCTATCTCTCTTTCTCTCTCGCTCGTGCTCTCTCTCGCTCATCCACGCACGCGCGCTCACGCCGCCCACGCGCGTTTGTGTAATTATCAGCGCAGGGCTTGTGCTGCCAAAACAAGCCGAACAAACAGCCTGCGCGTGCTCCGGCTCACGGACCGTTACCGTGAACGGGAGCGTGAGGCTCGGTGTCCGCTTCCTCCCGTTGTGTCCTCAGAAACTCACGTTAAAATCACGTTTCCCGCTTCCGGGCATCCAGGTAACTTCAGCCAAACTCCGGGTCTTACCGCCACCGTAACTCGTTACACATCAACAGGTGTGACAGAAGCGCCTAAGAACCAATTAGTTCTCCGCGTAAATGGCGTCATCATTCCCGAAGATCCCTCGGACCTGTGCGCGCGGACAGCAGCAGCCTCTGGTGTCCTCGCGCTTCTCTGACGAGCCGCATTGTCCGCTTTTTGGTGGAAATGACGAGTTTCAGCTGTAACGTGTGAAACAGAGAACAGAACCAAACCTGCGTGTAAAACATCCAATCATCTAATATCTGATTAGAAACGTCACGGCTTCAAACAGGCGCAGCTTTATTAACACAGCAGCTCCTTTACAGACACAACAGCGCAGAGACGCGTTCAGTCAGAGCGTCTAATACTCACCTGCTGCACACACACACACACTCACACAGATACACAAACACAGACAGAGACACACTCACATACTTGTACTGTGTCTTTAATCTCTTCATATTTTTCTGATATGATGGTTTCTGCTTCTTTTGTCAAACACTCTGCTGACAGTCCTCTTTCATCTGAACGCAGGTTAAACCGTGGGTTAGTTAGTGAGTTTATAACCAAGCTGATCGCTAATGTTAGGATAAATCCAGATAAATGAGGTAGTCCAGGTAGTAGGACTCCTCCGACTCTTGAGTAACACCAATGAGTTCCCACCAAAGCCGAGAGACGGAATCTCTCCAGTGTGTCCGGGATCTGCCGAGGCCCCTTCCCAGAGGCACATGTCAGAAACATGGCATCCAGGAGGCATCTCACATCAAATATCTGACTTGTAAATTCAAAATGGCTGATCCCATTATGGCTCGCCACAGCAGATCTTCTGCCCCCATCACCCTCTGCATGTCGTCCTTCATGACACCCATAGACCTCCTCAGACTGCCGAGCAGCTCCAATCAGCTGGTCATAGTTCCCACATTTAGAGTCCTTGCTCTCCTGCTTTTCCTTCTCTCTCGCTGCCTGCTAACCTGCCATGCCCCTCTCCTCTTCCTCGGTCTTCGACCAACAGTCGCACAGTTTATTAACCCAGGCCTTGTTTAAAACCTGGAAGTTCAAACCACAACACCAGTGAAGAGGCCACAGCAGCCACGTTCGTCTGTGGGAGGAACAAGAAAGTGGGACAAAGATCAGCGTCAGTCATCAACAGCATGGCTGAAAAAGAAGAAACTGTGGAACGACGCAAAGTGCTGAAACTGACGCAGCGAGGTTCACAGTATGACTTTGATCTGTAGATCAGTTTTTATTGTTATTGATAGTAAATGCAGCTGCCAGGGAGCCGCTTCTAATCCCACCAAACTGACTCCCATGATGTTTACTGATGTTTACTGACCTACAGGGTTCTGATCCGGACCCTGGTGCGATCCTGAAACTATGAAACTGTGAGGTTCATGTGAGGTTCTGCTGTTCCCATGTTTCCCATGTTGCTGTCTGTGTTTATTGTGTTATGGTGTGTTGATACCTGTGCATTCCTGTATTATCCTTTTGTGTTGCACATTTCAATGTTTTTTTCCTCGCTACCTAGCCTGACCTGTCTCCCCAATGTGATGTTTGTATTGTATGTACGGTCGGCAAGGTCTGTCATCTCGGTTGTGGGCAAAAGACCTGCAACTGACAAATAAAGGCTATCTCATCTCATCTTTCAGAGCTTTTCCCCTTCAAACACATCACTGTGCACTTCTGTGTTAGGAGTGTGCTGTTGTTCTGTTTGTCTAAAATTATGTTGAATATCAGACGATGTTTTACGAGGATTCAATGCAGAAATCCAGAAACTATTCATCGTCACAGAAACCAGCCCGCTCACTCGAGAATCACGTTTAACCTCCAAAAACTGAATGTGTCCTGGCTTTTCAGTGACAGTGAACTCGACCTCTGTGGGCTGTGAGTTTGCTGGAGTTTCACAGAAGAATGACGACTTTTTCTGACAGTTAAGTCATTAAAGAAGCTCACTGTCAGACCACGATAAAAATAACACTCACACTTCTCCTGGGATGGATTCATGTGGACCTGGTTTAATAACTGAATAACTTTACAGACACAACAAAGTGTGAAAGTTAACTTATATAATGTAGTGTTTGAGCAGCTGCTTACTGCAGGGTGCCACGTCCTTACTGTTTTAAGCCCGACACCCATCGTTGGCCGTCGGTGAGCGTCCTCCAAAGTGAGCCTTTGTGGGTCTGTCATTTGGAGGTCTCCAAAAAGGTCTCCTCTCTCCTCACTTGCAGCTTCCATGTCAGGGTTTGTCTGGCGATGTTGTTTCCTGGTTTCACTGAGCCCAGTGGCGGATCTAGAAAATTTTACACAGGCGTGGGGGGCAAGAGGTGAAGCCACGTATGTGTAAATCTCCCCTGTATGTAAATGGAGTCAACAAAATATCCACAGAGACACTTTAAAACTATTTATTGCATCATTTCAGCCTGGGGGCGGAGCTCTACAGTGGATGAGCCTGCCCCCTTCTTTTTACATCCATGAAACTTTCATTAACACGACGTGAGTGTAAAGGTCACGGTGGTTACTTCCTGTATTTGCTGACGTCACTCAGCTAGCACTGTGCTGCTGTATGTAACATGGCATCACGGCCACGCTAACGGTTCAGTCACACACTAAGCTCGGTTTAATTGAAATGTTATCGACAGGTCAGAGCAGTCCCGTGGATGTTGCAGACGGCCTTTACTGAAAACATTTTGACACCATGAGTCTCTTCAGCAGCCTTAGAGGTTTTTAAGATTACCCCAGAGCTGGAGAAACCACGCTGTTTGTATGTTGGGCTGCTGTATGAACACCAGGTGAGCGCACCTGCTCTCATTCTCACTTTCATGCTCGCTGAGCATCGTTCTTGTCAGTCAGATGCTGTGAGAGTGAGATTTGCCATCTGTGTGTCAGGACTGCCTGCAGGAGAAAAAACCCTTCTCAGTCTCTCTTCAGTCGCTTTGCGATGTGCGAACATCATGATTCAGCAAGTCTGAGGATTATTTTTGTTTTGATGCCGACTTTCTGAAATGACAGAGTTTCGTTACAAATTTGCAGTTCATGCTGGAGCAGCCACTTCACAGCGGTTTAGTGAATTTAGACCTCAACTTCAGATTCTGCAGGTGCTCATTGGACAGTTTCTGTGTGCTCAGCAGAGCGGCCTCAGAGTCCTGTACTCCCAACTACTTCCTGTCTGAGGAGGGCAGAGGACACCAGGGAACCAGCTACGTCCAAAGATCAAGACTTTGTCATTTTTAAAGAGATCAATAAGAACTAACGATTCAATGCAGAGAGGTCTGATAACACATAGTGAGCGAAGAAGAAGCACCCAGTGCATCATGGGAATCCCCGGCAGCCTATTGCAGCATAACTAAGGGAGGATTCAGGGTCACCTGGTCCAGCCCTAACTATATGCTTTAGCAAAAAGGAAAGTTTGAATCTTAACCGTAGAGCCAGTGTCTGTGAGTGTGGAAACATCAAGTACACGTTATAGTAATTTTTTACTGCTCAGTTATGATGAACCGCTCCCATTTCATAATCAGTGAATATGTGAATCCGTCACATGAGGCTTACTACTAACAACAAATGACATCAGCCACAAACAAGCACACAAGGATCTATAACCAGGTTCCAGAAACGTCGGGACGCTGTGTCAATGAATAAAAACATAAAGCCTGATCTCAGAGATTCATATCTGATTCACATTTATTCACATTTTTTTAATTGTACACAACATCCTGATGTTTTTGTTACTGGTGTTGCATTTTCATCATTGGCAGACTGGAGACACGCCCATCTTTGCAAACAATCATGTTTGTGAGGGACAGCCAATCGGAAGACACTGGCCCAGTGTCAGATAAAGAAGGATTATTTTGGGCTGTGAATCATGCAAAGCTGATCTAGTAGAGTTGAAGCCTAGAAATATGGAGTTAGTCCTCTTGAATCTTGGTCTGGTGCTTTAGCCTCACCGTGCTGTCTCTAGGCCCGTGGTGTGAACCACATGACCTGTCGCAGGTGTGAGTCACATGACCCGGCGCTCCTCTGGCGGCTCCCGCACCGAGGCGAGCGGCTCAGTGTCATCGTGTGCAGCTCCGAGCGTCTGGCAGCACTCATTGCTCAAATGAGTGCTTCATTATATTCTCTCTGATAGCCGAGCACAACTGAGTGAAATCCAATAGCACAATTCAATTATGCTGTGATGTGGGGACAGATTTGCACTGAGAGCATTTCCACTGGATCCAGACACAGAGCTCTCTGTCTGACTTTGTCAGATTTGAGTCATTTATCAGATATTTTGGCTCGGCGAGCGTCCTTGAGCGCTGAAGTCGCTCAGAGTGAGACCGTCAGCCAAATGTCTGAAGAATCCAAATGGGAGAACGGCATGCTGTGTGATTCTGATGTTACGGAGGCTCATTTTTCATTTCCTCCAAGGTCGCGTTCCAGCTCCAAGCTGGTGAAACACAATCGTGAGGTACCGAGAGACCCCGGCCGGCCTAACGGACGACCCCGATCTCAGTGAGCTTTTGTGTCAGCGCTGCAGTTCCTCCGACGTCCAGCAGAGGCTCCAGCAGTGAGTCAGACTCCTATGTTTAACAGTCCAGCTAACCGCTGTCCTGGAGCCACGTTCGTGCTCACATCATCATCAGCTCAGAGCGCTCGCTGTGCTCTCAGCGTGCGGCCGCTCTGCCGCTGAGCATTATTTTTCATGCATTTCCCCCCAGTTGTGTAGAAGCAATAATAAATGATTATGTGTTGTGTGGATTATTCTGAAGTTGTCCTTCATTATTTTACCACCTGCACACAATAAATATAATTACCTGTGACTCATTCTCGGCTTCCAGGCCTTTTTTAAAAAAATCAGTGAAAGGCCAAAGAAGCCGAGCGAGCCGAAGGCTGTCACCGCTGAAGCCCTCAGACCTTCGTCAGCAAGCTGTGACTGGATCAGTTGTGTGAGACCCTCATTAATCGCCAAAACACGGACGTGGATCAGCAGCTCTGCGGGCAGAGCCGCTAGTTACCACAGTCTTATAGGCACGATCTGATATCGTCGTGTTGGTGTTGTTCCCAGATCATCATACTAAATGTTCCAGGATCAACATTGCAAGTGACCAATCAGAATGTTGTGATGTTCGGGAAAAAACGGCGTAAAACAAAAAACTGTCCTTAAGCTGCGAGAAACCGCCTCTGTCCGCCGATCAATGGACCCTGACTCTTTAATAAACAGTAAGCAGAACTGATATTGTCCTTGCAACATTGGAATTTCATAAATGCAAGAATGGCTTGGCGTGCAAAAGAATAACGTCACAACAATGTGATTGGTCAGTTGCAATGTTGATCCTGGAACAACATTTGCATGATGATGTGGGAACAACACCGACACGACGATATCAGATCATCCGTCTTATAGGTGTGTTTTTGTCCACAAACAGCTTCCTGAACTCACCACAGTTACACCAGCTGAAGGACACAGCTTCATCTCTACAGTTAGGAGGCATTTTATGTGAATGATAAAAAGAGGCTGTCAGGGTTTCTGGGTCTTTGACCCAGTATTCTTAGTTCATGTTCACTGTTTATCTACTGCCTGTTCCACTTCCTGTTTTATTGTGTTAGCCTTGGTCTGTGTGCATTATGTTCAGTCCTCTTCCCATTATCATTAGTTCATTATGTTCAGCTGTGTACTCACCGGTCTCTCATTATCATCATTATCACCAGTCTGTGTATTTAAGCCCTCTGTTCTACCCATTCAATGTCGGGTCATTAATGATGTATGTCAATGTCGTCTGTATGTCCAGTCAGTCAGTCAGTCAGTCAGTCAGTCAGTCAGTCAGTCAGTCAGTCAGTCAGTCAGTCAGCCAGCCATTTCCTCCCTCTGTACGGTTTGCTCACTCCTTCGGCAATAAACATCCACCTTCATCTACCTGCCTGTGAGTCCAGCGTTTGGGTCCTCCTTCTCTCATCCACGACACTACCCTTGACAGAGGCAAGCCAAATCATTCCTGTAAAAACGATACAAAGAGTGCAGTGACCAGAGTGAAAAAGCAGCCAGTGTCCCACAGAACAACTTTAACAAATTATAAGAAAGTCTGGCTCCTTGGAAGCAAAATCTAAAGAAATGAGGGGCAAGACTTTTGCACAGTCCTGCGCATTGGCATGAGTGTGTGTGGCTTGGCAGCATTCAGAGACCTGCAGCCGTCCAGCGTCAGCAGCTCGACATTAAACAGCAGCATCATGAGCACGGCCTCGGTTGGTTAGCTCATCAGATTATAAATTTCCAGGTGCAGCTGATGGTATTGCAGCACCTCAGGGAGCTACACTTATCAGCTGCTACAGGCATCATCTGCTAAACTCTTCCCTAACAGATGTGGAGTTCAGGTTTTATTCACACTGACGTGATCTGCTGGATTTCAGAGGGGCAGTTTCTGCAGACGACACAGCCTCAGTCAGCCTTCAGCTGAAAACACAACGTTTAATTCAGCTTCCCACCCTATTGCTGTGTAAATCAATGCATTGCATCATGCATTTTAATAATAAAGTTACTTTAACTTTTCCTTTTGAAAGTTTTGTCAGAGGGAAACAAAGAGACGCCAAATAACTTCAAAGAGGAAAAAGATTTGTATTAAGAAAGAAAAAACCTAAACAGCCACAAAGAGGCTAAAGATGCCTTCAAGGACACGTGAAATGACCACAAAGAGAGCTGTAGTAACCACGAGAGGACATAAGGCCACAAAAGAAACAAAGAGACGTGAAATGATCCAAGGGAGATGAAAACGACCACAAAGACTGAAAAAGATTCATAAAAACCCCACGAAGAGCAACAATACAACTATAAAGTCCTCAAAATGTCCTCCAGGGGACAGGAAACAACCACGGAGACACCAAAACCCACAAAAGTCACTAATAAATATCAATCAATGAACCAAACATCTATGAGCAAACAGCTCACAGGTTGCTGCTCAGCTGCCCGTCGGCTGCATCATGAACGCATGAATCCTCTTCCCTGTGAGCGCAGCGTTGGCTTTACTCCCCGCCAGCTGCTAATTGACATCGTCAGGCCGCTGACAGACCACGTCGGCCTCAGAGGACTCGAGCAGACAGAGGCTGGGCGATCAAACACTCGGCGTCACCTCGCATCGGCCGTGTCTGCGGAAGTTGCACTTGAACACATCACAGAGACATCTGAGGTCCTGATGTGACTCTGAGTGAGAGGGAACGCTGTCAGTGTTCTGTCAAAGACAGAGCAGCTGATCGTTTTCACGCCGTCAGACGCCTGAAAGACTTCAAACGGGGAGGTTTTAATCCGCCGCATTAGAGCTGCAGTGATGGACGACAGCATCGCATCCTTCATTCAACTATTTGAGGGTGTTTATGGGGGGCGTGACTCCACTCACGCAGCTTTGCATGATCCACAGTTCATAATAAGCCTCCTTTAATTCAGCTCCTCTGTTCTTCTTCTTTCTGAAACAAGCATTTTAACTACTAATGTTGGCTGACTTTCACAAACACACGGTTTGAATGGGTAGTGTGTCTGAGATGACCATATAAGGACGTTTCTTCTCCGTGACATCATCCAGATCCAAGAGTAGAAAAAACGGATGACCTGAGTGTTGAGAGCAGTGTGCAGCCTGGGCTCTGCAGGAGTGCTATAGACACATCCATCTCATCTTTGGAAACATTTAATATGAACATCCAGCAGCATAACAAGCCTGCAGCCTGACAGAAGTGCTGCAGTAACATATGATGCAGAAATCTGTGAATAAACACAGTAAACGACCTCAAAAGTGCAGTTTTCTGTTTTCGACTTTTACCCTTTGGATGTATTTTTAATATTTGAGTGTCGTGATGCTGAAGTGTTAGTGGAGCTGCTCGCTGCCCGCCGGGGAACAGTAAATAAATGCACGCAGTTATTATCTATTTCTTTTTACTAGTTTGGAGGCTGAGCAGACAGACCGCCTCCTACTGTGATTCAGCAGTCAGCGGAGGCTAACGCTGCAGACTCTGAGCTCAGCTGCTCACTGTTTTCAGGACCTTTGCTTCTTCACGGTTTCCCTGCACAGGACCTTTCCTGCAGAAACGCCCACCGGCATCCTCGAGCCAAGCACACCAAACCCACACTGGAGATGCTTTTACGTCTTAAGAGGAGGGATTGCATAAGCGCAGGAAATACATGTGGTGTCACGGCTGAACTGAACCGTGACTGCATCGAGCTGTCACACGAAGGTTAGTGGAGGAGCGTGTGGGCAGGAGACCGCTGCCGGGAAAATAAAAACGATGCTCTTTTTACTGCGACTCCGTGCAGGTGAATTACTGCGTGGCTGATCTCTGCACTGTTAATATTTTGATGCGGGGGGCTCAAGCATAAGGCCCGGGGCCCAAAATCGGCCTAGCAAAGACTCCAATCCGGCCAATGGGAAACTTGACTTTGGAAAATGTGAAGGCGAGCCTACATTTAGGATGTTTTAATGTAATTTTACAGTTTTACAGCTTCAGAAATGTCTGCTTTCTGTGAAGCAGCAGGCTTTTACTCGGCCCTGAACATCTTAGAAATATGGTATCTAAGCAGATTCTTACCCTGGATGGCATTACCTTGGCCTCCAGTAACACTGTGAGGAACCTTGGAGTCATTTTTGACCAGGACATGTCCTTCAACGCACATATTAAACAAATATGTAAGACTGCTTTCTTCCATTTGTGCAACATCTCTAAAGTTAGAAATATCCTGTCTCAGAGTGACGCTGAAAAACTAGGTCATGCATTTATTACTTCCAGGCTGGACGACTGTAATTCATTATTATCAGGACGTCCTAAAAACTCCCTGAAAAGCCTTCAGCTGATCCAAAATACTGCAGCAAGAGTCCTGACAGGGACTAGAAAGAGAGAGCAGATTTCTCCTGTTTTGGCTTCCTGTTAAATCCAGAATTCAAAATCCTGCTCCTCACATACAAGGTCTTAAATAATCAGGCCCCATCTTATCTTAATGACCTTGTAGTACCATATCACCCTATTAGAGCACTTGGCTCTCGCTCTGCAGGCCTACTTGTTGTTCCTAGAGTATTTAAAAGTAGAATGGGAGGCAGAGCCTTCAGTTTTCAGGCCCCTCTTCTGTGGAACCAGCTTCCAGTTTGGATTCAGGAGACAGACACTATCTCTACTTTCAAGATTAGGCTTCAAACTTTCCTTTTTGCTAAAGCATATAGTTAGGGCTGGACCAGGTGACCCTGGATCCTCCCTTAGTTATGCTGCAATAGACGTAGGCTGCTTGTAGGATCTACTGTACAATATAAAGCACCTTGAGGTGACTGTTGTTGTGATTTGGCATCGGCTGTCAGGACTGAACCTCTGATCTTTAGTCCAGTTTAGATACCCTCATAAATACGTCCTCAGTAACAGCAGCTGCAGTCCAGGTGTGCAGGGAAACTCCTCTCCTCTTATTTACTCTCTCCATTCCTCTTATCAATTCTTACTTTATAGCCCAGATTAATATTTCAGAGCAGAATGACCTGAAGGAACAACATCCTAAAGCATGCAGGGTTGAAGAGCAAAGACCTTGTTGGTTGAAAGGCGAAGCAGAGGTCTGTCAGTTCTGATGGAAGAGGTGGAGAAACCAGAAAAACCTTCCTCCACCCCTCTGTTAGTTACTGATGGCTGCAGAGCAGGGTGGAGCTGATCTTCAGTCGTCTCTTTGGCTGACTTCTGTAGCGTGGCTGCGAGCAGTAATGACCCCGCTGTAACACCAAAAAGCCTCTTCTGACTACTATACATGAGACAATAAGGGCACTGATGTTCCCACTGGAGACCAATTTTGAAGGCTTTCATGATAATTGAGAGTGAGAACATCATTATGTCTGAGTGGGCGATCAATGGCTTTTCAAACCGGAGCGATTTCTTGTTGGAAAATGTGGATGATTTTATAGCCATGAGATACACAGCGCTCTGACTGCAGAGGAAAGGTCCTGATTATTTCTGGCCCTGGAAACAATCAGTCCGAGGACGAAAACATGCACAACACAAGAAATCGTTTCAGGCTTTAAGTTTCAGGCAAACCAGACTAACAGTGAACATTTATACTGTGTTAGTCGTGACCACAGGGAGGTGTGGGGAGCTGCCCCCGATCCAGACACGGAGAAATGAAAACGTTGTTCACAACGGGCGAATCGTCTTTGCAGGCCAAAGTCTTCCAGTCGCTGTTTCAGTGTCCGTGAAGGTGCAATCCAAACGTTGGGACAGACAAACCAAAAGCATGAACTGACTTGGCAAATCTCCTGATTTTGAAGACCTGACAGATGTTTCAGGTACAAGGGGGCGTGGTTTCAGTCCCACTTACACCCACATACTCACTGATGCTCACAAGCTTTGCAGCTGTCAGTTTCCCTTCGCCTATGAGCACAAGCTGCTGCAATGAATAGAGTAAAAGAATAACGGAGGTTCCTCTGCAGAGCGTCTCAGCCTCGGCGATGGGGCGAGGAGCCCAGGAGCAACGCCGTGGAGCGATTGAGCCTCTCGGCTGGAAAAGGAACACCTGGTTATCGCTCCGACCGGGAGGAGGTGCCAAAGAGAGGGAGGTCTGGGAATCTTTGCCTGGACTGCTTCCACTGGGACAAACAGCAGATGCAAATACGTGAGAGCTGACATTAATACTGATCAGGGTTAAAAACTGGTCAGGAAGAAACGAGGAAACTGCAAAGACTTTGTGCCAAAGATGTCTGGCTGAGTATCGATGAAGCTCTGGGAATTAAATCGAATTTACTGGATCTGTTCAAAATCATCCTTCCTTTATTTATTATATTTATTTGTGTCTCTGTGCAGTCTTCACTGAAACTCCTCCACTGTGAGCTTTCATTTTCATTCGGGAGCTTTGAGAAATGTGCAGATTGGGCTGAAAAAACACGGCAGTTACTTGGAACAAGTGCAAGCCAGAAAGCTGGAATGTGGGAACAGTTAAGGAATCTCCAACAGTCGGAGCACAACATTAAAAAACCCGAATAAGAGTTATGTGAGTTCATGAGACACGACGGACCAACAGGCTCTTGTACGTCTGCACTCTGAGTTTGAAATGTTTATCTCTGCATAACTTTTATCAGCATTTTGATCTTTGCTGATTTGTCTGTGTGACAAAAACAAACAGCAGGAACTCGTCGTTTTCTTTGCTTCAGATAAAAAAGACGTCGGTTTAAACCATCACCGCAGTGCTGCAGCTGTCTGTGCTACAGGTGTGCTTCTGTTAGCTCCTTAAACGGTCCTTCAGATATGTTGAATACAAAGCTGATCATCTTATCAGAGCTCGTTACCTCGTTGGCTCACGTCGCTAACACACGGCGGCCTGCAGCACAGACTCAGCATCGAGCCTGTGCACAATCACGTTTCTGTGACTGTAACTGTTAGTACCGCCACAGCCTGGCAAACCTCACAAACATCCTTTCCCTTCGCTCCCACGGGAGGACGTGTTAGTGACTGATTCGGGTTTTCATTCAGACTCGGGAGGTTGGATAATGAGAGTATAATTGCATGCAAAAGACAGGGAACAGCAGTAATTGGCACCTGATATCCCCTCTTCTCCTCCTCCGACAGAGCGGGATTTGAATAATCTTGGCAGCGGGGCGCACACACACCCACAGATAAGTGCTTCTCGAGGAAAAGAGCCGGAGGTGTCGAGATAAAACAGAAAGAAATGGAAAATGACACATGCAGGCGCTGATGGACACTAAATCCTTTCAAACGCTCTCTGCAGCCTTTACATTTATTGCTTTTCCCGCCGCTTTGCTCTAACGTATGAATGGCGGTTGGAGCGTTTTTACGGAAGTGTTGGTAACGCGGGAACAAAAGCCCTCATCTTATTTTCTCTGGATGCCGATAAGAAGCCGACATGAAATCTGAGTGCAAATGCATCAAAGTCAAGAGGGGAACACAGACGTGTGCAAATATGAAGAGACGGGGAAGAAGAGACATCACACGCACACGTGTGATCAGTGCGTGAAGCGTGGGATCGCCATCGTTAGCAGCTCAGCTGAAAGCTTCCAGAAACTGTCGTCGGGTGTTAGAGCTGAATTTCCCCCCAAAGGTTCACCAGTGTTCTGCTACAGGCAGGGGCGTGTCCAGACTGAAAGTAGCCACTCTTTGCTTTGTTGACAGCGCTGCAGACTCTTGGCCAATGAGCTTCATGATGTTGTCACCTGACATGGTTTCACCTCACAGGTGTGCCTGCCAGGGTTCGTTGGTGGAGTTTCGTGCCTTCTTAATGACGTTGGGACCATCAGTTGTGTTGTGCAGAAGTCATGTTGGTGCACAGCTGACAGCTCGGTTTGACAACTATTAGAATTCAATCAGCTGAGTAAAGAGAAACAACATCATTACTTTAAGGACTGGAGGTCAGTCAGTCTGGAAAACTGCTAAAACGTTGAATGTGTCCCCAAGTGCAGTCGCAACCATCAAGACTACGATGAAACTGTGACATGAGGACGCCCCAGGAAAGGAAGACCCAGAGTCCCTCTGCTGCTGAGGATACATTTATCCGAGGAATCACAAGTTAGCAGCAGCTCAGATCAGAGCCCAGATAAATGCCACACAGAGCTCCAGTAGCAGACACATCTCTGCATGTTCAGAGGAGACTGTGGGAATCAGGCCTTAATGGTCAAACAGCTGCTGAGAAACCACGACTGAGGAAAAGCAACAAGCAGAGATTTGTTTGGTCTGAGAAACACGAGGAGGACATTAGACCATCTGTGCTTTGGTCTGATGAGCCCACATCTGAGACCTTTGGTTCCACCTGCCGTGTCTTTGTGCGACGCAGAAAAGGTGAACGAGGTGTGATGGTGTGGAGGGCTTTGCTGGTGACGCTGTTGGGGATTTATTTAAAACTGAAGGCAGACTGAACCAGCATGGCCACCACAGCATCCTGCAGCAACACGCCATCAACTCATTTATTTTTCAACAGCACAACGACCCCAAACACACCTCCAAACACCATTTATGTGGAGTGAATAAAGCGTTGACCTCAGTTTGTGATTTCTCTGGATTATAAAGTCGAAATACTTCACACACTTTGTAAAACAATTTTTAAACCGGATCTTTTCCCCTTTACGCGTGTGTGCTGCTGTGTTCAAGTCTTCTTCTATATTTACCAGTTTAACACTACTAAACATTTTTTAAAGACAAACTCGTGCTGCATTCGCCTCCCAGAGCACGCGAGTGTTGTTTCTGTCACTCCTCCTCGCTGACAGAACTCGGGCAGAGAACAACTCGCCCATCAACATGTGGAGACAGAATAAGACCGCATGGAGCTTTTCAGTGAGTCAGGTCAGCCCGACACACAGAAGCAGACAGACATCACACAGATCCAAGAGGCCGATGCAGCCTGAGCTCACGATTAGAAACATTAAATATGAAGAGGAGATACATAACAGGCAATGAGGAGCAGCACGAGGATCTGCTGATGGTGACGATGTTCCTCTGTTCATCACAGATGTTCTTCCTGTGTCTGCTGCTGGTTGGATTAGCACGCCGTCACAGGCTGCACCCGTTCGTTGTAGGAGGTGCGTTCACGAGTGCGAGGCCTCCTTTGTGCCCGTGTGGACGTCTCGTTGCAGTGAATGCTAAAGTGTGCTGCGGTGCTTCTGTCAGGATGAAAGCCGCCTTGCTGCACGTGGCCGTCACATTTGACGCTAAGTGAAATATCTTTGTTCCGTGCTGATAAGGTCAAAGCAGGTCTCTGAAAATCCATCTGTCAGCGAGTCTCTGGAGGACTTTCTGAATTACAGCACAGGAAGTCAATCAGAGTCAATCAGAGAACAAATGTTCTGACGGCGAGATGAAGGCAGGCCTATTTGGTTTTTTCTCTGTAAGGCTTCACTGTGGACGTCTATAGGTAAGAAAATGTATGGTTTCATTAGTGCATAATCACCTGAATGGAAGAATAATGTTTTCATTACCTCAGAGCGAGCCTGTACGTGTGAACAGAGAGCGGCTCCTCCACAGGCTGGGGGGGGTTTGTTCAAGTCGAGGAGCTGACTAGAAGTAAGAACAATGACACGACGCCAGCACTACGTCCAATCGGCTGCCCAGAAGTGGGCGTAGCCACTGTGATGTCACCCAAAGCTTTCTGGACACCTTGAAGGTGCAGTGCTGTTTTAATGAAGGGGCCGAGGTATCGACCCTAACCATTCACAGCGTGGCACCTGTAAGGTGATGACATCAGCAGGAGACATCAGCTGTTAGCGGCCAAGAACCTTTCGGAGGAATCGTCTTCGTTACCCATAAATATATCGATAAATATTGGCGTCTCTGATGAGCAGCACCTGCAGCACGTGTCATACGAGCTTCTTCATTTTGTCTCTTTGGAGGAAAATATAATTTGCAAACTGAACAACGAGGACATGAAACGCCAGCGACAGACGGATATTTGAATAATCATCAGTTTTGGGACAAGTTCACAAAAATCTTCCACAATATTAAAATGAAACAAACCAAACATGAAATGTTTCTTATTTTCACTTAAAATGATTCAAACACAGCTGCATAAAAGCCTCGATCAGCTCATTAATCTGCTGATTTCATTTGTGCAAAACTCTAAAGCAACAAAGCTGCAGAGAAATGTAGAAATACCTTTACTGCGGTGCTGAATGTACACTTTGGAGCATCTGTGATTATCACAAACAGATTTATCACCCACTCGTTCCAATAATAAGCATAATAAACACAGAGTGACAAAGTGCTTCGTGTTTTGAATAAAACATTTGGGGACGTATGTGTCATGTGAGTCGTTACTATTGTATCCATAGAAAAAGCATCAGAACATTTCCTTCCCTCGGCGCTGCACTCAGACTCATTTTCTGCCTCTTTGAGTTTCTCTCCTCCTGCTGTGTAATTCCAAAAAAGTGAACAGCAGGAGTGCAGATGAGCAGAGTCTGTAAATGCCACGCTACAGCTCGGGGAAAAAGTTAGAACAATTAACAAAAAGTGTTTATGTGACGAAGACAAAGTCTCAATCAGTTCTCAGTGATTAATATTTAGACTGGAGATGAAACTGCTCTGAAATCAGCAGCCTGAGCTTCAACGACCACGTTCTGTGACTTTGCTAAAGAGGTTTGTGATTCTGCTAATAATGCAGAAAGTGAAAGGGTAACTGTGACAGCCTGACCTGCTTCACTCTTCGTGTGTTTTTAAATCATTTCCTTAATAAACCCAGAAAGCATGAGCGCCTGTCTCTAACAGGCAGACCTACTGCCTGTCAGCTTACAGAGCTCCACAGGATTCACGTGCAGAAAAATGTTTGTGGAAAACTCTCAGGAAAGAAGGTGTTCGGCGCACCTTCATAAATGACGTAAAGCCGATACAGAGGTGTCGTCGTGGCAGATGCACACAGTGCATTTCCTGCACGTCGGCATGTGCAGGCATCGCTCCTGCATGCATGGATTTCTGTTTGTGGTTGTGCTTGTTTGAAGGAGCCGAGCTGAACCTTCCTGCTCTGGGACTTAAACGTTCCATAAAGGAAAGCTTTGTCACACGAGGTGAACGGACACTGATGCACGACGCACAGCTCTGTCAGTCACACAGTCACCGGTGAACGCCGTTCAGACTTATAAAGAGTCTGGGCATCACGCCGTCAGCTCGGGGTGAAGGGTCGGAGAGAAAAGCTGCTTTTTGAGCTCCTATTGAAAACTGTGTTTAAGGTTAGCGTCAAAATGTGATGGCTCACCTTTAGCTGGGAAAGAAAAATCAATATGCTTCATGAGAGAGCGCCGAGAGAAGGATGGCCTTAAATACCATCCATTCTACACCAACATAAAGCAGGAGCACAGGAGGAAATGCATGAGAAGCATCAGGGTGGACAGCAGCGCTGGCCTGGCCGAACGGGCCGGAGTTAACGCGCAGGTGTGACTTCACCTCCATCTGCGGCTGCTCCGTGAAGCTTAAAATGCAATTTGAGGAATAATCGCATCATTACGAGGCCGGGCGCTTATCGGCCGGCAGCGGCGCTGTTGATTATAGCCGCTGACAAAAAGTCAACAAAGAGCGAGTCGGGAGCTGGACCGCCATTATCCTTCAGAAAGGGAACCCGAGAGGAGCAGGAGGAGCTTTTGTCGAGTGTGCTGATTGAAAAGACCTCGCCGCGGGTCCTTTCTGTCCATTTCCCATCAGCTTCGCTGTCCTGCTGCTCTCCATTATCACCGCCGCAGCATGTTTGTCTCGTCTCATTGTTGCCTGGATTAATGTCCTGAGATGTGCAGGATGGCACACGGTGCCGGCATCTTGGGAAGGAATTGTTAAACGCACCTGAATTCCTCCAAAGCGAGGCTTCTCTGTGTGTCCGTGCTGCCTGGATGGAGCTGGGTCAGTTCAGTCTGATAGAGTTCAAAGGTCACACATCGGCAAAACTCACATCGATCATCGCAGGTCTGAAGAGCCAGAAGTTTCCAGAGAGACGTTTTCAGCTGACTCTGGATGGAATAAAAACTCGAGCCTCCGTCGAGCCTCCGTCGAGCCTCTGTGGCTCTTCTTCCTTTCTCTCTTTTTTTTCTTTGCCTGTCCCGTTTGGTTCTTTTGCATCAGAATTGTTGTCTAAAGGCAAAGAAAGATGCCCAACGGATTTACTTTACCAAACGGACCATCCCAGCCTTGCCGTAATGGTCTGTTTGATTCACCTTTTATTGTTTATTTTATTTATTTTTTATTTTCACTTGCTGGATACGGGACAGACTTGAATGAGGAAAAGAAAAGAGAGAAAGGAAGAGGGGGAAAACAGCGGGGAAGAGGGACGGGGATAAAGGGCAAAAAAACAAAAACCAACTAAATAAGCAGACAAAAAAAAATGCATATATCAATCACCTGGATCACCTGCTGAGAAAGAAAAAAGAAAGCAAGCAGAAGAGAACAAGAGTAATAGAATAAACAACATCACAATGATATATGGGAATATGACAGTAAATACTAAATGTTAAACATTATTGTGCAGCACATAAGATCAACAGAACACAGTGTGCTTTGAGGTAGGAGCCAAAAAGGGTGTAGTTTGTGGGTGTGATCACCCGTGTGTACACCTGTGAGCATGGACGCGCTTGTTTTTTGTTTTTTTAAAAGGTTCCTTCATGTAATGATCTGCTAGAGGGTGTGGGGGGGCCACAGCCCCGTCCTCCAGGGTGTGAAGCAGGTGTGGAGGAGATCAAAACTCCAGACATCCAGAGGCCCCCAGAACACAAGAGACCAAGGAAGACCAACAGAGGGGCAGCCGCACCACTGTCCCAGAAAGAGCTGAGGAGAGTCCCAGATGAGGGCTCACTCAGCAGCCGCGGAGCAGAAGCCAGGGGGGGTTGCAGTGACGCGCCCGTGAGCTCCGCCGGCAGCCAGCCGTGCCTGAGTGACCGAGCCCCAGGCCGAGAGGCCGGGGGCACCCCACCTCCGAAGTGGCCCGAGCGAGCCCCAGGCTCCAGGCCCCGATAAGCAGCCGCCAAGGAGTGAGCCGGTGTGTACCTGGACGCCCATCCCCGGACACAAAGAACCACCAACGCACCGACACCTGAGGGAGTCCGCCACTGGCAGGGGAAGTGGTGGTGGGTGGAGATAGGCCTCCAAACCTTGGAGGGCCTGAGATGTCCCCAGAGAGGTGACGCCTGACACCCAACCTGACATAGACACAGACATACAGGCACACACAGATACAAACATCCATTCCCACCCTCATGCTCTCATATGCACTTACTCTTCTTCCTTTTTCTGCACTTGCTGTTTACAGAAAGTTTTTATGAGATCTTTTTTCTTACAAGATGGAAATTCCATCCAGCCAGGTCGGACTTATGGAGGCAAACTCCCGTCCTCCAGATTAAAATGTGGACGACATTCAAACCTTCAGTGAAACATCCTCCCACAGCACCGCCTCAGTTTGTGATCAGCAGTGTTGGGACTAACGCGTTATTAAGTAACGCGTTACAGTAACTACGTTATTATTGTGGTAACGAGCACGGTAACTAGTTATTATGCCAAAATCAGGAACGCGTTACTCGTTACTGGGATTTAGATAGGGTCGTTACTCGTTACTTTGTGTGGTGGCATCGCGGAGCTTCCAAAGATTCAGTAACATTAGCAACAGGTGGATGAAGGAAAAGGGACGCAGAAGGAAAAGAGACCCGAGGCGGCCGCCGGTCCGAGTGTCAAGTGAACTGAACTTCAGGTAAGAAGTTATGACCTGCAGTCTCTCTGGGTCAGATATGAACCAAGTTTAGGTGGAGTTTATTTTCGTTATGCTGACTTTTTCCATACTGCGTGCTAGCTAGCATGACGGAGTTTCTATACAGCTGGGTGGTGCTATGAAGTTAATGATGTTGAACTTTATTTTGTTCATAAGTTATTAGAGTTGCCAACCGTCCCGTCTGGTATTCAGAGAAATATTACGCGTTTCTTATTGAGGTGAAAAGGAACAGTTTGTCCCGTAATTCAGCTACAATGAAAAAGGCACAAAGCTGGAGTTATTCTGTGTCTTTGCTGCACAGCTGCCTCTTCTTCTCTCATTCTCCCCCCTCCCTCTCCTGTTTCTGCTTCAATCATGAAACTGATCAGTGATCAGCTGATCGGCTCTCTTGTTTGTTTATCGCTCACTTTGCGCCGAAAGAGGAAACCAGCAGATGTCGCGCTAAACAACAGCAGCACGTTTAAGCTTGATCAGCTGTTGTTAGAATGTATTTAATATTAATTTCTAGTATCAGCTGATGTTTGCTGGAGCCACAGCTGTAAAGCTGCTGGTCATGATGTCGGTTTAGATATGTGGTGAGAGGGAAACATGAAGATGAAACCAGGAGATGTCCTTACTGAATCATCAGAGCTGTGATGGAGAAACAGGTTTACCTTTTAGGCGACATGAATGAGTTGAAGTTATGAACTGTTTCTGAGAGACAAATAACACCAGGATCCTTTTCTAAGCAGCTGACAGCTGGTAACTGTGCAGGGGCGGGTCTAGCAAAGTGTTGCCAGGGGGGCATGTAGGGCATTAACAGGGAAAGGGGGGCACAAAGAAATACTTTTCTTTCTTATTCTCATTTAAAATGTCTCGCTTTTAAAAAATAATTATCTGAATCTTACAACAAACGATTGATAGATTGATGCATATATACCATCAGAACAGTGAACATCACTGTCACAACAGTGTTTGTTTTCATTCAAAGGCTTTATGATTTTTCCTATAATGGTGGGCCGGTCTCTAGTCAAAATGTCCGGGCCAATTTTCTGTCCCAGTCCAGCCCTGTAAGCAGCTCATCTGCAGTCTGGTGTTACCTACATCTTCCTATTCAGAAGGCAGAATTTCAGAGTTCTGAGTACAATCGAAAGCACCACGACTGCAGTTTTTGTGTTGGATGTAAAAGGCGCACATGACTCTGTGACGTAGGCTAGAATCATGGCAGCAGTCAATGACGGTCCAGGCATGGGATTTCTCTCGTGGAAATATGCACATTATCTTTTCCTTTCTATTGGTAGGTGGCACAGTGCACTGTGGCAAGTAAGCAAGCTAGAAGACTGCAAAGTTATGGAAGCAACACATTAACAAGAGAATTCTGAGTAAAACCAAAGTTACTTTCCCTAGTAACTAGTTACTTTGAAAGTAACGAGTAACTTGAAGTAACGGAGTTACTTTTGAGAGAAGTAACTAGTAATGTAACTAAGTTACTATTCTAAAGTAACTTACCCAACACTGGTGATCAGTAACATCTTCAGTGACGTGACGCTAAGTTGGAGCTTCATACTCTGAATATTTGGATGCTCAGAGTTGGTTACAGAATCGAGCTGAGCGATCTGACCTGGAGTCAGACTGTGACTGTTGGATGTTTGAAAAGAACTCAAACACGTTTTTTATCCCAGAAGATTTCATCTCCTGTACTTAGTTATGAGTTATGAGAGGGCTTGAAGAAAAATCATTAACATTTGGCATCACTAAATAAAATGACTACATAAATTATGAGGTTCTGATGAGGTCGGGTACAAACTTTTTAAAAAAATATTTGTTTGTTCTTGTGTGACCTGACTCGGTAACATACCTGGATCAGGGACACAGGCTCCCGCCATCGACCCAGGCCTGCAGGAGGGGGGTCATTGCATGAATGAAACTGTGGGGTCTAAGGGGGTCTGTGGGGGTGGTTGAGTGGAAATCAGGCAGATCTGATCTCCAGCTGCATGGATGGCTTTAGGAATAAAACTGAAAAGGTCCAGGAAAACATCTCCAGTGCTCTCCACATGCCAAACCTGCATTATATTACGTGCACACATTTGTACTTGAATATACTGTTGAATATCCCACCAGTCTGAGACACACTCAGGGTTTGGTTATAATCCACGAATTAGCCAAAGGGGAAAAAGATCTGACAGAAAACTGAGAGATCAAAATGCATTAAATGTGAAAAGCTTATGAACATAAAACAGATCAGCTCTTAGACGCAGCAGGACTCATCGTCACCACTTCCTGTCTGTGTCACACAGGTAGCAGAGAGAAGAGTCCAATCACACTCTGGATGATGTAGCTGTAAATCAGCTGCTTCTGCATCTCCTCACCTGCCAACTGCGCTGACCTTTAATGACGAGCTGCTGTGTGCCTGATCGTCCTTTGATTAAAGGGAGCAAGAGAGACGGGATTAATTTGCCACCCACTGAGGTGAGAAAGGAAAGGAGGGAGGGAGGGGGGCTGATGAAGGCTGAGATAAAGCGTGGAGGAGTATTGATAGGGATAAGTAAACACAGAGATCAAAGTCGGTGCGGGAAAATCAATTACATGGAAAGGGCATAAAAACATCGATATGCCCTCCCAGAGTCCATGACGGAAGTTTCAAATTTAAAAACGTCTCTCCTGCTGAAACAAACTGAAGATATCTCTACATCCTCTGGGACCACTGATGCTGTAAATGTAATGAAGAAGATAAGAGATGATTCATTTATAATGCTGCAATAAGTCTTCTTGTTCCAGGACATTTAATCCTTGTTTTTAAAGCTAAACAGTCACTCAAGCAATAAAGTCTCTCTGTCATGAACCGAAGTTCCGAGCGCAGGCAGGACCCAGTAGCAGAACACACACACTAGGGTAGGAGCGAATAAAGAAAGTAATTTTTATTGCAACTAAAGGTGTCCCGTGAGGGTAGCCAGAAAAACAACGGATGAAACCAGACGAAACCGAGGGACCGCGCAGGGAACGCCGAGAGCGGGGCTGTGAGAGGCTGTAAAACAAAAAGAGAGACAGATTACTGGGGTGCGGAAAAAAGGCAGCATACGAGGGAAGGTGGAGTGTGCGTCTCACGGTGATAGCCGGGCCGAGTGAACCAGAGGGGGGTGGAGCTCCAAAAGGGGTCGAGATGGCGAAGCTGATGGTGAACCAAATCTCAGGCGGACAGGTGGACAGGCAGGTGGCTCGAAAAAAAACACGCCGAGTTGTGATCTGGGTACACAGGGAAAAAAAACAGTGTTAGGTCCGATGGAGAGTTTGTCATAAGAGTTCTTTTCCGCAGGCGTACGTTACCGCTGAGAGGCGACTACGGACTGGCGTGGAGCAGCAGGTAGGGCAGGATTAAATAGTCCACCTGGTGATCGCCTGGGATGGGATGCAGGTGTGGGGTTAGCAGCCACGCTCGCAGCACCCCGGACGCCAGGCCGCGGACCATGACACTCTCAGTTTGTCTTGATTCAGATTCAGACTGGGCAGCATCACCTCATCCCCCGTCACACTGAACACTGGTGCTCCACAGGGGTGTGTACTGAGCCCTCTCCTGTACTCACTCTACACCTACGACTGCACAGCCACTAACAACTCCAACATCATTGTGAAGTTTGCGGACGACACTACAGTGGTGGGTCTTATCACCAACGGTGATGAGACGGCTTACAGGGAGGAGGTCAGCGCCCTGACCCACTGGTGTCAAGACAACCATCTCACCCTCAACGTCGCAAAGACAAAGGAGTTGATAGTGGACTTCCGGAGGTGCAGAGAAGTACACACCCCCATCACCATCAACGGCGCTGCTGTGGAGAGAGTGAGCAGCTTCCGGTTCCTTGGTGTACATCTGGCTGAGGATCTTACGTGGTCAGTACACACAAACAAAACAGTGAAGAAGGCGCAGCAGCGCCTCTTCTTTCTCAGGAGACTGAAAAGATTCGGCATGAGCCCCCGCATCCTCAGGACCTTCTATCACTGTGCCATTGAGAGCATCCTCACTGGATGCATCACCACCTGGTATGGCAACAGCACCGCCTACAACTGCAAAGCTCTCCAGCGAGTAGTGCGGTGCTCTGAACGGATAATTGGAGGTGAGCTTCCCTCCCTCCAAGACATCTACAGGAAGTGCTGCCTGAGGAAAGCGGGGAGGATCATCAAGGACTCCAGTCACCCCAGCCATAAACTGTTCAGACTGCTTCCATCAGGAAGGAGGTTCTGCAGCATCCGGTCCCGTACCAGCAGACTGAGAGACAGCTTCTTCCATCAGGCCATCAGACTGCTGAACACGTCATAGACACCTCAGCTTCACTACTGGAACTTCAACATTATGCACTCCACACTGTACAGTAATGCCACTGTTTTGCACATATTCAACTCTGTATATTTTTATATATTTTATTTATTGTTTACTCTATTTAATTTGTAAAATATGTGTACACACACACACACACACACACACACACACACACACACACACACGTAGAAAAACATTTAGGATACACATCCAGAATTTTTTTTTTTTTTTGCATACACTATTATATATTGTACATATATTTATTAGTTTCAGGTTGGCCATTCTTGTATTTTGCTCGTTTGTGTTGTTGTGTTTGCACATCTCTGTTGCTTGTGAAGCTCGCACACAAGAATTTCACTCGCATGTGCTGTGCCAGTGTACCTGCACATGTGATGTGACAATAAAAGTGATTTGATTTGATTTGATTTGATTGACTCTATTTTACCTTTAACTTCAGACTGATAACTCCTCTGCATCAGGGAATCCATCAGCAGCCCAGTCCGAGGATCAGGGTCACTAACTTTATGCTTTGGCAAAGTTTTAAACCTAATCTTAAAAGCAAAGAGTGTCTGTCTCCTGAATCCAAGATGGAAACTGAAAGCAGTCTGACATATTTGTTTAATATGTGCGTTGAAGGACATGTCCTGGTCAAAAATGACTCCAAGGTTCCTCACAGTGTTACTGGAGGCCAAGGTAATGCCATCCAGAGGAAGAATCTGCTTAGATACCATATTTCTAGGCTTTTCAGGGCCGAGTACAATAACCTCAGTTTGATCTGAATTAAGAAGCAGAAAGTTAGCGGCCATCCAGGTCTTTATGTCTTTAAGACATTCCTGCAGTTTAACTCATTGCTGTGTGTGTTATCTGGCTTCATGGACAGATAGAGCTGGGTGTCATCAGCATAGCAGTGTAAATGTATGCTATGTCTTCTAATGATGCTGCCTAAGGGAAGCATGTATAATGTAAACAGAATTGGTCCTAGCACTGAACCCTGTGGAACTCCATAATTAACCTCAGTGTGTGAAGAGGACTCTCCATTTACATGCACAAACTGGAGTCTATTAGATAGATATGATACAAACCACTGCAGTGCAGTACCTGTAATACCTACAGCATGTTCTAATCGCTCTAATAGGATATTATGGTCGACAGTATTGAACGCTGCACTGAGTCCACTAAAGGACACAGAGCTACCATAATAAAGAGTTTACTGAAACACTGACGAGTGTCCTCGTGTTTACATCCAGCAGAAGCAGAAGGACGTGAAGTCGTACAAAGACCTGATGTATGGTGATCTAAATCTAAAAAAGCAGTTTAAATAGTTTAACTTTTTACCATGAATGAATACAGATGGGAAAATCTAATTTCAAGTTTAAAACGTCACTGAAATAACAGAAAATACGTGTAGATGTTAATCCACAAGAAATTAAATTATTTAAAATGACCAGAAGGTGACCAAACTGTTCCAACCATTAAATGACCCAGTGACATGATTTTGTTTCAAACAGGAATCCATGTTTAATGTCTCTGTTTGTGTTTGTGCACCCGTACTGCTTCCTTTATGTATTATCTTCTGATCTGTGTGATCTGTGTGTTTGTACACCTCTCTGTATTTAACCATTATTCATTATAACCAGTGTTGGGACTAACGCGTTATTAAGTAACGCGTTACAGTAACTACGTTATTATTGTGGTAACGAGCACGGTAACTAGTTATTATGCCAAAATCAGGAACGCGTTAGTCGTTACTGGGATTTAGATAGGGTCGTTACTCGTTACTTCGTGTGGTGGCATCGCGGAGCTTCCAAAGATTCAGTAACATTAGCAAGTGGTGGAGGCCAGCAGGTGGAGGGAAAGGGGAGGCAGGAGGAGAAGAGACCCGAGGTGGTGAACTGAACTTCAGGTAAGAAGTTATGACCTGCAGTCTCTCTGGGTCAGATATGAACCAAGTTTGGGTGGAGTTTATTTTCGTTGTGCTGACTTTTTCGTACTGCGTGCTAGCTAGCATGACGGAGTTTCTATACAGCTGGGTGTTACTGATGTTGAACTTTATTTTGTTCATACGGTTAATTATTAGAGTTGCCAACCATCCCGTAAAAAACAGAATCGTCTGGTATTCAGAGAAAATATTACGCGTTTCTTATTGAGGTGAAAAGGAACACAGTTTGTCCCGTAATTCAGCTGCAATGAAAAAGACACAAAGTTTGGAGTTATTCTGTGTTTACGCTGCACAGCTGCCTCTTCTTCTCTCATTCTCTCCCCTCCCTCTCCTGTTTCTGCTTCAATCATGAAACTGATCAATGATCAGCTGATCGGCTTTTCTCTCTTGTTTGTTTATCGCCCACTTTGTGCCAGAAAGAGGAAACCAGTGGATGTCGCGTTAAACAACAGCAGCACGTTTAAGCTTGATCAGCTGTTGTTAGAATTTATTTAATATTAATTTCTAGTATCAGCTGATGTTTGCTGGAGCCACAGCTGTAAAGCTGCTGGTCATGATGTCGGTTTGGATTTGTGGTGAGAGGGAAACATGAGGATGAAACCAGGAGATGTCCTTACTGGATCATCAGAGCTGAACAGGTGATGGAGAAACAGGTTTACCTTTTAGGTGACATGAATGAGTTGAAGTTATGAACTGTTTCTGAGAGACAAATAACACCAGGATCCTTTTCTACGTAGCTGACAGCTGGTAACTGTGCAGGGGCGGGTCTAGCAAAGTGCTGCCAGGGGGGCATGTAGGGCATTAACAGGGAGAGGGGGGCACAAAGAAATACTTTTCTTTCTTATTCTCATTTAAAATGTCTCGCTTTTAAAAAATAATTATCTGAGTTTTACAACAAACGATTGATAGATTGATGCATATATACCAGCAGAACAGTGTACATCACTGTCACAACAGCGTTTGTTTTCATTCAAAGGCTTTATGATTTTTCCTATAATGGTGGGCCGGTCTCTAGTCAAAATGTCCGGGCCAATTTTCTGTCCCAGTCCAGCCCTGTATGCAGCTCATCTGCAGTCTGGTGTTACCTACATCTTCCTATTCAGAAGGCAGAATTTCAGAGTTCTGAGTACAATCGAAAGCACCACGACTGCAGTTTTTGTGTTGGATGTAAAAGGCGCACATGACGCTGTGACGTAGGCTAGAATCATGGCAGCAGTCAATGATGGTCCAGGCGTGGGATTTCTCTCGTGGAAATATGCACATTATCTTTTCCTTTCTATTGGTTGGTGGCACAGTGCACTGTGGCAAGTAAGCAAGCTAGAAGACTGCAAAGTTATGGAAGCAACACATTAACAAGAGAATTCTGAGTAAAACCAAAGTTACTTTCCCTAGTAACTAGTTACTTTGAAAGTAATGAGTAACTTGAAGTAACGGAGTTACTTTTGATAGAAGTAACTAGTAATGTAACTAAGTTACTAATTTAAAGTAACCCAACACTGATTATTAATCTCTGGCTCTCGTCCACAGCGTCCCCATCACTCCCAACCAATCACAGCAGATGGCCCCGCCCCTCCCTGAGCCTGGTTCTGCCAGAGGTTTCTTCCTGTTAAAACAGAGTTTTTCCTTCCCACTGTTTCCCAGTGCTAACTTAGTGGTCGTCTGATTCTTGGGGTTTCTCTGTGTGTGTCTGTAGGTCTGTGCCTAACAATATAAAGTAGTTGCTGAGATTTGATGCTAGATGAGTGAAAGTGAACTGAATTGATCTAATTAATTAATGCAAACAGGAGTTAGCCGACCCATCTGAGTCACAGTGTGACGCTGAAAGCAGGCGACAGGTTAGCCGACATGCGTCTCCATCAGCTAAGAGGAAAAATGAGACGAGCAGAAGCTGCAGCCCTTTGCTTCAGACCAGCTCTAACGAAACCAGCGGGTGATGTCACAACCTGCTACGACCGTCTTCAGATTCAGTGTGATCTGGACTGACAGTGAACGGAAAACTGACATCACCTTTTCCAGCTAACCCATTTAAACCAGTGAGAGGGAGGGACTGGCAGACAGAGGCCCACAGAGCTAAACTGAGCTCTGCTATTTTTGAGTGACCTGTTAGAAGTAAGAAAATGATATTCTTAACAAGAGTCCCCCTTTTAAAATGGGCTAATTGGCAGAACATTAAGCTGCTGGGAATTAAACCAGTTCCACACTTTCAGTGACGTCATCGCCCACAGGCGAGGCGGCATCACGGAACAGGATCACCCGGCTCAGATCCAAGGGCCCCAAGGTCAGGAGGAAGAAATGAATAATACGAGCAGAAAATGAGTCAAACTGAAAGTGAATAACCAGACACAGAAAAGGCTCCGAAAATAACGAACACAACTGGACTAGTAAGCAAAGCTATGACAAAGACACAAAAGGGCCATTTTCAAACCATTAACACCACCATGACCTGGATGACTGAGAAGCTGCACATCACCCTGAACTAAATCCCAACAATGAAGCAGAACAACACAACGAGACACACGATCACCAGAAAAGCAACAAGACTGACCAAGGATTTGAAAGGTTAATCAAAGACACAGCACGACCAGGAAAACTGGACAAAGATGGAAGCTACAAAACTACAAAAATGGAATCCGGAAGAAGCAGAACAGCAACAAAGAAGCAGAAAGACCAAAACGATGAGAAAAAGGGGCGATGGGGTGTCTCCACACTCGGCTGGGACTCGTTTGGTTTGCAGATGTGGAGGTGTTTGAGGCTCGGGGGCGTCTCATGCATCTGTATTTTATAATCCGCTGTGTGTGTGTGTGTGTCGCCTCCACGGTGGTTAAATCAGTGATGGTTAGGCTGTGTGTGCATGAAAAGATTGGACTGTATATAATCCCTCATAATCCACAGGTTTAAATGACGAGTGGCTGATTTAGGATGTTCAGTCATTTGTACAGTGCTAAGGAGTTTATGTTGTATGTGAAATCCCCAGCTGCTGTAGTAATTACCATTATGCTCGCGTGAGGAGGTTTAAACGCAGCAGCTCGCAGCACACACCGTTTATTTTCTTGGACCGTCTCCTGCACATTTGGCGTTCGCTAAACTGGTGCTTACATTCCTGCAGGCCCAAAGTAAATCACACGTTGGATAAAATTACATTTTTCGAGCATTTCTTTGGCTGGCTTTATGGTTTCTACTCCCGAGGGAATCTTCAACCTTTTAACCTGCTCTGCTGAGACGATCCAGCACCCGAAAAACACTTTGCCCTCAATCGCCCCACTCTGTCTGAAAGACTGATTTCGCACACTTGCCCATTTGTTCATATCGGCCCGTTTCTGCACATTTCTTTCATCGTCAGAGGCACAAAGCTGTGGAGCCACCGACCAAGGAAGATGCTACATTTAGCTAACTATCTTTAAAACCATTAACAACACATAAATAAGCCCGAGCACGTCACAATCAGCCACAGTCAAAGACTGTTCACCCAAAAACACAACTCTAAGAACACACACCAGCTTTGCTTCAACACAAGATGAGGAAGCTGTAGCTGCACAGGACACCTGCAGGAAGTGCTAAATGTTTAGCGCCGCACTGTTGACTGCTTGGGTAAGATGGCCAGCTCCATTGCAACCACAGGAAATAACTCAATGGAGATGAAATAAAAACTCGATTTAAGAAAGAGTTTGCTTAAGTTAAAAAAATGGTATTCCCAACAATCAGATGGCCCCCTTTTAGGAACTATTGAGTTCTTCTTCTTCTTCCCCTTGGTGTTTGACCTCGACGTGTGAGCTAGCCGTGGATCTGACACACAAGCTGTGCACGCTTACTGGAGTTAGCCCCGCCCTAAAATCTCGCCCACTTCAAGTTCATTTTCTCTTAAACTTCTGTCCAATCATCCAGTAGAGTCGCCCCCTGCTGGACAGTTCAGTTCAGTTACATTTGCCATGTATGGCACCAAAGCAGAACAACAGTTGTTGAATATTGTACGGTAAAGATCCTTCGATAATACAGAGAAACAACAACAATCAGAGCGAGACCTCTGTGGCGGTTCTGGTTTCATTTTTTAAATCTACTTTAAACATAAAATCTGTTCTTTTTAGAAAATAAAGGCTCTCGTTTAGGATTAGAAAAGGATCCAAGGTTAGGGTTCAAATGAAACAATGTTTTTCTAAACTGTGTTTTTGCCTGTGAGGCTGACATCCTGCAGCTCTTCCAAAGGAGGATACCTGAGTTTGGAGGTGATCCTGGCTTTGATGAAGAAAAGGAGCGAATAGATAAGATAGATCTTTAATGCCACTGTTACAAGAACAATGAAAGACAGTTTGGCATCTCTGCATTAGCAGCATGTAGATTTTACATTATAATTACTTTAGAATAAAAGATACACAGGTATGTACAGCTGTATATGACGCACTCGTACCTGAACATGCTGCTTTTCCATGACCAGGTCTGTCTGTGTTTGGCAGACGTGCTGCTGAAGAGGATCTGTGGTGTGATGTTGACCAAACTAAAAATTATGGATATGGAAGATTTGCAGAGATTAGGATCACAGATGGTGTCCACAGTTCTTACAAACTGCAAAGACTCCTCCAGGTGATACTCGGCTGATCGCTGTACCTGCTGAGCAGATGTTACAGGCTGTTGTAGAAGAACAAAATGGCCTGACGTTGTTAACAAGACAAACCAGACACTCCCTGCTGCTTTTCTCCTCACTACAGTCGAGCGCTGCCACATCACAGGTGTTCTAACCTGATGATTATCCTTCTAATATTGTACTTAAAAGTTGGAACAAGAGCTCTGCAATTAAAAAGTAGCTATTCTGAACAAGTGAACCGTGAGTGCTCCTTCCTGAAGGCTGGTTTCATTCGTCTGCGCCTCCCACGGGTGGATTTTTGCACATTTATCAAAGATTCAAAGCAGGAAAGAAAACGAATTTCATAGAAAGGCCAATAACATTATTACAATAACAGAAACAAATATTTGGAGTTCTCAGTTATTCAAACAAGATAATCATGAACAAACTAAAACTTGTCAGTGCATCATCAAAACCACCCATCCATCCTTCCTTCCATCCTTCCTTCCTTCCTTCCTTCCTTCCTCGCTCCGTCTACCACATGTCTGGGTCCAGGTTTTAAGAGCAGCCGTCTAATCAGAGACTCCTGGACCTCCTTCAGTTCTTCTTGAAGGACACAGAGTTCTTTCCAAACCTCCTTCTTCTGGCTGCTCCCTGCAGGGATCTCCTCACCCCTTCCCTACCACCCCCCTCTGTCACACCAGCTCTTTGTGCTCTTCTCCTCCTGCCTGGCAGCTCCATCGTATCCACCCTCCCTCCTCTGCACATGTGCAAACCATCTCAGCCTCATGGACTCATTTCTGATCCTGCTCACTCTCAGTGAACATCTGACCAGCTTCAGCTTCAAACCAGCTGAGAGTAATAATCCAGGGTCTCCTCCAGTTGAATATCTCTGAAGCACCTGACCTAGAAGAAGCCCAGCAGGTGTCCTGGTCAGATGATGAACCAGCTCAGCTTGGTCCATGCGGAGGAGGAGCAGCACTGGACTTTCTGCAGCTCGTGTCATCAAACTCATTCACAGATATTTGAGGTCATTCGATGAAAGATGAAACAACTTTTTTAATTCTGCTGCTTTTCAGGCCCCGGGTCACATTCATTTAATTACAGGATTTTAGTCGTAACAGCTGGAAATGTCAAATAATAACAGCTTATTTTGCCCGGCTGTTTTCCATCACGTTTCAGCCAGTTTGATGGTGTAATGGATTCTAAATTAAAGCCTCTGTAGCCTCACAAAGGCCCAATAAAACCAGCGATCTGACTCCATGACCTCCCGATGGTGGCGAGGAGGAGAACATCGACTGTGAGCCAGACTGTGAGCTCTGCGCTGAAGTGTTTGGAAAAGGAGAGAGAAGAGCTCATCAAGCACAAAATGACCTGCTGGGGTTGAAATGAACGACTTACTTTTACAGTCAAAGATCACAGAGGCGTTCCAGCTCCACTGAATCCACTTCAGATCTGCACCCATCACATTCTTCTGACAATCGCGAACCGGCATCTCTTGAGCGTAAATCCAGGTTAAAAATGAACAGACTCATGACGTGCATCATCTAAACTCTGATGTCACATCCTTTGAAGGAATCTGCCATAACCTCAAACCATTAATATCGATGTCTGGTAATTTCTTTATGGTATAGATACAGTTTACTTACTTGTCAGCAGGTTCAATCGCCTCCCTCAGGAGGGTGGTGTGTCACCACAGTGCAGCTCTTTGTTCTCACCCCTGCTCCGACGTCTACGCCGCTAGATGTGTCTGACAGACCGCTGTCCGTCCTCATCAACGCTGCCCAGCAATAACAGGGCAGGGATGCTGGGAATCTTCTGCACCCTCCCATGAGTTTCCCCAGAGCCCGAGGAGGGCACGACTGATGGGCCTCATGGTCTGCCCGCCTGTGTCCTCCGGTGGCTCGTTCACACGGAAGCAGCTGTGCTGTGTTGGCTGAGTGAAGGTCCAGTACCTGCCGCTGAGCTCCATCTTTTCTTCGTGGCTTTTGTGGACCATGTGTGCCATCACACCGAGGCGTGAGTGAGTGCTCCCTGGCCGCTGTGCTTGTGCTGTGCTTCGTGTTGCAGTGTAAACCTGTAAAAAAGGATGGCCCTCAGACATGGGCTGTATCCCAATTCAGGGGCTGCAGCCTTAAAGTACGCAGCCTCAACGATCCTCAAGGGCCGCGTACTCAAAGACCGCTAAGGCCGGAAGTGCGAGGCTTGTGAAATGGGACGGTCTAGCCTCCGTTGCGCTGCCCAGGTTGCCTAGCGACCATGATACTAACAGCTGGAAACGTGTCATACAGCTGTGTTTGACAGAAATGAAGGAGAAAATCTTTTGTTCATTTGTTTGTTTCTACATGAGCTTTGATCATTCTCTGTGAGATGAAGCTCAGCTATTGAACGGCGTATATTTTAAAGTAAAGGCTTTAAAACCAAGTTAGTACAAATGTCACTGATGTCACATAACTTTGCCGACATGTGGCCAACAGTAATGTTTTAATGTTCTTCGTTATTAAACATTTGCACATAAAGAAGTGACATAATATTCAGTACTTACTTAAAGTTTACTCTTCGGCCGCCCCTCGTCCGCCGTTTTTTTCGGCAAATTTATCCACACCCACCGCCGCGCTATGCATTCTGGGATATGTTGAGCCACAAAGTCTACACCGCCACAGCCTTAAAATTCAGGGAAATGAAGGACGCATTTGAGGGCCGCATTTCGAGCAGCCTTTGAATTGGGACAGCCTTCGTCGCGTCGCTGTGACGTAATCGGCCTTGAAATGCGGCCTTTAAGGCTGCAGACCCTGAACTGGGATACAGCCATGGTCTTCTTTTGTGTCTTTGTTTGTTTTTCTTGCCTCAGCTTTTGGGTTCAGACTCTATTATATCCCAGTCTTTTTCATGTTTTCTGTACTTTTAGAGTTTGGAAGCTTTTTCTTTGTTGTCACTTGTGAAATTCAGGGATGTGTAATATTATGATCTTAAACTTCCTTTTCTCATGTCTGTGGAAAAATGTAATCGCAGAGAAAAAGCTGTCGTAATAAAGGCCTACATGGGGCAGCTTGTTGTCACCCATCAGTATCAGCTGTGCTTCTGGTATTGCATCACACACTCACTTTCTCACAGCGGTGCTGAACAGCGCTTTGTTTTAGGCTCATGAATCTCTTCATGTCCAGACCTGCACCTGAACAGAAACTTGCTCTGCAGTTTTAGACCTGTTGGCAGTTTTGGAAACTGATTCTCTGGAATGACTCAACTACAACTTACAGTTGAAGCAACAGCATTCGTAATCAAGCTCCACCCCTCACCTGAGACACACCAAGTTTCCTCTCGCTCGCAGCGGGACAGTCAGACTGAACATCAGACCAGCAGCTTCCTCTGGCGAGTCCAGCGTCAGGACACAAACAACACTGCTGCTTCTGGCTGCCGACGCTCCACACTGAAGGTTAGTTTGACTGAAAACACGACTCACAGGAAGCTTCAGTGAAGGCAGCAGAGGAGGGACGGGAGTCACGCCTGACTGTAGTGCCTGTCTGCTGCTTCCAGCCTCACCCGGAGACTCCATGGCTGCCAGATCAGATCTTTGCTGTCCAGTTTGTCTGGACATCTTCAAAGAGCCGGTTCTTCTGCCGTGCAGCCACAGCTTCTGTAAGGACTGTCTGGACAGCTGGTGGAGAGAAAACCCAGCACGCGACTGTCCAGTCTGTCAGAAACAATCTACAATGCACGATCCACCGTGTAACCTTGCTCTGAAGAACCTGTGCGAGACGTTCATAGAAGAGAGAAATCAGATAACTCCGGAGGATCTCTGCAGTCTGCACTCTGAGAAACTCAGTCTCTTCTGTCTGGACCATCAGGAGCTAGTGTGTGTGGTCTGCGGCACTTCGGACAAACACAGCGACCACAAGTTCAAGCCCATCGATAAAGCTGCACAACAACACAAGAATGACCTTCAGGAAACTGTGGAAGCTTTAAAGCAGAAGTTAAAAGTCTGTGAAGAAGTCCAGGTGAACTTTGATCAAACAGCAGGACACATTAAGGCCCAGGCCCGACGCACAGAGAGGAAGATTAGGGAGCAGTTTAAGAAGCTTCACCAGTTTCTAGCAGAGGAAGAGGAGGCCAGGCTGACCGTGCTGTGGGAGGAAGAGGAGCAGAAGAGCTGGATGATGAAGGAGAAGATGGAGGCTCTGAGCAGAGAGATAGCAGCTCTTTCAGACACAATCAGAGCCACAGAGGAGGAGCTGAGAGCTGAAGACGTCTCATTCCTGCACAACTACAAGGCTGTGGTGGAAAGAGTCCAGCGCTGCCCCCTGCTGGATGATCCACAGCTGCCCCCGGGAGCTCTGATAGACCAGGCCAAACACCTGGGCAACCTGACCTTCAGCATCTGGAATAACATGAGGTATATGGTCTCCTACACTCCTCTGATCCTGAACCCAAACACTGCCCATCCGGGACTGATCCTGTATGAAGGTCTGACCACCATGAGGGTTGGAGACCGGCAGCAGCTCCCGGATAATCCAGAGAGGTTTGATCATCTCTACTTTGCCCTGAGCTCTCAGGGCTTTGATTCAGGGAAGCACAGCTGGGATGTTGAGGTTGGAGATAACAGAGGTTGGTCACTGGGCGTGTTAGCAGAGTCTGACCAGAGGAAGGGAAACATACGGTCTGGACTGTGGGGACTGGGATACAGTCAAGGTCAGTACTATGCAGGATCATCAGCAGATCCAGAAGCTGCTCTCTCGGTGAACAAGAAGTACAAGAGGATCAGACTGAATCTGGACTGGACCAAAGGAAAGCTGTCGTTCTCTGACGCTGACACCGGCAAACACATACACACCTTCACACACACTTGCAGTGAAAAAGTGTTTCCATTCTTTGCCACTGTGATTAAATACCCCATTAAGCTGTTACCAGTAAAGTTCTCACTGTTAGTGAAGCAGAACATTTAGACACAAACAGGAAGATCATTTCTAAAATGTTGGATTGCTGCATTATTGTGTCACTTCCTGTTCCTGATACTAAGTGCAGGGATGCTTTTCTGCAGTTTAATCTGTATAGGTTGTTTAATTGCAAACCTTTGAGAACAACTTATTTCGTAGCGTAATCTTCACATGCTTTTTCTGAATCACCTGCAAATTATATCCATAGTATTCAATCATTGTCTCTTTAGGGATTTGCTAGCTTAGCGTAGCTATGAGCTCAGATCTCAGTCACTAGCAGCATGGTTTCTGCATGTGTGTCAGAGGTTTATACTGGATAGCAAACAATAACAGAAACAAAGTTAAATCAACATGGAAATCACAAACTGATGATCAACAAGAAATACATTTTATTTACTCTGGCAACTTTAATATAATAGAATCAACATTGAAACAATGTCGACATCACTACTAAAGATCAACAGGATATCAGCGGTGTTTCATCTTATGGTAAACAGAACAAAGCACTTCAGAATATTGCATCTACTTATCTGATGTCATGATATACCGTATTTTCCACACTATAAAGCGCACTTAAAATCCTTTAATTTCCTCAAAAATCGACAGTTCGCCTTATGTATGAATCTTGGTTGTGCTTACTGACCTCGAACCGATTTTATGTGCTACACGGCGCTCAAAAATCTGTCAAAAATGTTTTAGTGTGACTTTGGTAGCTACGAAGCCGCACCGCTTGATGGATTGTTGGAGCATTACAGCTACCGTAGTCAGGAGCCTCGTGGAGGAATCTGGGTCCTAAACTCCATCTGTTTCAGGTCCCAAAGTCAAACGAACACTGCAGCATCACTGAGAGTTAAAAACTGTCTAAATTCTTTAACCTTTGATAAATGATCAGTGTTGCTGCTTTACCAGGTGTAACAATCAAGTTTAACATCCAGGCATCCATGAAAACAGGATTTATTAAATTCAGCGGAGTTAGAAGTTAGCAGGAAGCTAGCTCGCTAGTTTCCACCTAAACATGATATAGCATGTTCTGACTGAGAGATTTCTGAAACATTCAAACGTACAGCTCTGCTATCACTTCCAACATAAATGAAGACAGGAAACTAAACAGCAGTGACGTTTGTAGGGTTACTGAAGTTGGGCTAGCTGCTATATAATGATGTGCTACGTGCTTGCTAGCGACACAGCTATGTTAGCATAACATAAACACAGTGAAGCTGGAGGATGAACGCTAACTTTTTTGAAGTGGATTAAGCAAGAAGAATGAGTTGAGTAAAGTTTGACTTATCTGACTGTTTAGTTTTGCTTAATGCGCCTTATAGTCTGAAAAATACTCTAGTACAAAGCATTAAAACTAGCTGGTCAACTGTAGATCAATGACTTTCAGTATGAAATATACCACTCTGAGACAGGTCCAAGTGCTAATAGCTTTGATTTACAATTCAACTGTGAATCCATGTTGTTTCAACCTTGTTGTTGTCACCTGGTCAACTATAAATAGATCAATCAGTTGTAAGAGGACAGTGTCATTACAGTTAAACCATCAGGCTTCATCAGTCTGTTAATTGAACATTTATTTAGCACAGAGTTTACAGTCTTGATCACAATTATAATACAGATTTAAAGTTAGCATTAATTCAATGCTGTCTTGCTATCTTGGAAATGTAGCTTGTGTGTAGCTTTGGAGGCCAGGCTTCACCTTCTGCAGCTACACCAAAGAGTAATACCCTCATTTTATGATAATTTCTTAATAACATGAATAAATTAATAAATATATTTGCAATAATGGATTACACAGCAGTGGGAATGCACGTTATTACAGAAGATGTCTTTTTACAAGTGCTTTAACCTGGTTTAAGTAAAATAATTCACCCACTGTTATCTTCACAGAGCAGAGCAGCTACCTGAACACTGCTCCCACAGGTGTTCATTATCTTGTTAATAGTATTACATCATGACTGTGTTTGACTGGATGCTGTGGCTCCTCTGAAAAAGAAAACCTCGAATCAGAAGTACTTGACTTTTTACCACAAACTTCATTTGTGGTACATAGCCAACTGTATATGTAGAAATAGCCACAGTCTTTAATTATCAATCATATTATTGATAAGTTCAGTGAATACTTTGTAAATGTTTTACCTGTCTTACTGGAGAAAACTGAAGAAAACCACTGAAGAAAAAAAAGAAAAAGAAAATATTGTTAATAAATATAAAAGCATGAGAGCTGGATGACTGAGCGTGCCTCAAGACAAATGTGAAAGCAAAACATCATGAAGACGTAAATGTGGGATTTCCAAACCACTAACATTTTAAAGGCGTCGCTTCCAGCTGGAATAGAAAAAAAACTCACATGAAACCGGTTCACAAATAAAATGTCTGCAGATGAATGTTTCCCTGTTAGAGTGAAAACAATGATTGACAAATACAAACTATATGGAATGAGACGAAGCCAGTTAATTAAATACAGTGGAAAGATCTGGGATGAGGAGGTCGTACTGATTGGGTTAAAAACCATTTAAATAACATGAGAGAGTGTAAATGTTTGGATGTTTGTTTTTGTTGTTGTTTACTTTTGTGCTGATTACTTAAATTAATTTGTGCTTTGGTATGAATTTGAACCGGAGCACGTCAGAAATAGATTACAACATTAAAATAATGTGTGATTTCAGTTATTGTTCATTCGACAAAATTGAAAATCACCCATCAGTCGTCGGCTTTGGTCCAAAGCGAAGCGTGTGATGAATCAATAACCAGCTTTTATTCTTTACTGTTCTTTGGTGTTTATGTTCCTTGGTGGGTGTGATGGGAAGCATGTACACAACTTCTTTACAAACACTATATTTGAGGCTCTGCAGGCCTACTTGTTGTTCCTAGAGTATTTAAAAGTAGAATGGGAGGCAGAGCCTTCAGTTTTCAGGCCCCTCTTCTGTGGAACCAGCTTCCAGTTTGGATTCAGGAGACAGACACTATCTCTGCTTTCAAGATTAGGCTTCAAACCTTCCTTTAAAGCATATAGTTAGGGCTGGACCAGGTGAATCCTGTCCTGTCTGTTGCGACAGATGTCCGGCCCACCCTGAGCCGGGGGTTTCTTGCGCCTCATTGTTGGGTTTTTCTGTATTATTGATGATTTGCTTTGATGTTGCCATTTTTTCTGTAGTTAAATGAGTTTGTGTGTTGTTTCCGATGAGCTTCATGCTGTGTGTATGTCAAAATAAAATAAAATAAAGAAAAATAAAGGTGTGAGTGAGAAAAACAGCAGGTCTCCTGTCTGTGAGCAGAATGAAAATATGACATCATGCTCTGCAGCGTATTGAGAGGATGGAGGCGGGAGCCCTCATGGGTACGAGTGTAGAGCACCGAGGCTGCAAATGCATAATTAAAACTCTGAAAGGTTTCACTGCTGTCTTCCATTTCCTCACAATGACACGGCACACATTAGCAGAGCGCTGCTGCTGAGCTCCATTCATGCTTTAAACGCTCATCTGGGGAGGTTTTAACAAGAGCCCGATCAGCATCACACCTCTTTTTTTTTTTTTTTTTTTTTTTCTTTCTAAATGACATCAGAAACAGCAGTATGCGACATTACGTGATGGCAGAGCTTCAGTTCATCCTTTGTCATTTTTTTTTTTTTTTTTTTTTAATAAATAGGACAGGGGGAATGAATGAGAGAGAGAGGGGGAGAGAAAGAAAGAAAACCAAAGGGGAGAAGAGACGGTGAGAAGGGGGGGGAAGAGAGAGAAAAAAAAAAAGAACTCCTGGGTCACCTGTATGGAGAAAAAAAACAAACAAACAAACAAACAAAAACAAACAGAGGAGACAGCAAACAACAAAGAGCAACATAATAATAGAGAAAACAAAGCACCATCACAATAAACTAGCTAGTCATAGATATCAATATTTACTAAATAATAAACGATATTGTGCAGCACGCAAGATAGACAGCGCACAGTGTGCTTTGAGGCAGCAGCCAAGAAAGCTTTAGTCCGCGTCTGTGAATACCCATGTGTGCATACCTGTGTGGATCAGCATGCTTGCATTCCAAAGGTTTCTCCATGTAATGATCTGCTAGGGAGTGTGGGGGGGCCACAGCCCCGTCCTCCAGGGTGTGAAGCGGGTATGGAGGAGATCAAAACTCCAGACATCCAGAGGCCCCCAGAACACAAGAGACCAAGGAAGACCAACAGAGGGGCAGCCGCGCCACTGTTCCAGTAAGAGCTGAGGAGAGTCCCAGATGAGGGCTCACTCAGCAGCCGCGGAGCAGAAGTCAGGGGGAGTTGCAGTGACGCGCCCGTGAGCTCCGCCGGCCCCCAGCTGTGCCTGAGTGACCGAGCCCCAGGCCGAGAGGCCGGGGGCACCCCACCTCCAAAGGGGCCCGAGCGAGCCCCAGGCCCCAGGCCCCGACAAGCGGCCGCCAAGGAGTGAGCCGGTGTGTACCCGGACGCCCACCCCCAGACACAAAGAACCACCAACACACAGACACCTGAGGGAGTCCGCCACCGGCAGGGGAAGTGGTGGTGGGTGGAGATAGGCCTCCAAACCTTGGAGGGCCTGAGATGTCCCCAGAGAGGTGGCGTCTGATACCCAACCTGACATATAGACACAGACATACAGGCACACACAGATACAAACATCCATTCCCACCCTCATGCTCTCATATGCACTCACTCCACACTCAACCAACGTGGAGACAGACATAAAGAGACGCTGTACACACAATCACACTCCCCAAGCATACTCTACAAACCGGGTCTAGGTACCCTTGCCCCTGGAGGGGGGAACTGCACCCAGACCCAGGTGGTGTTACCCTTTTCCCTGCGGTGGGGAGAGGCAGACCGCCCCGACTCCGCAGCAGCAGGGAGGCCCCACACCCCAGACCGCAGTCGGACGGCCAACTCCTCCTACTAGCCCTCCCGCTCCAGCAGGTCGCAGAGAATGGGGGTGGGAGAAGACTCCAAACCTCCCTCCACCCGCTCATTGTAGTGTTGATGCATGTGTGTTCTAAGGTGCAATTAAAACCCAGGAGGGCATGGAGCTACCTGCCAAGGAGCAGCAGGTAAGCATCACACCTCTGCATGCATGCTGCCTTGCTCAGGGGCAAGAAAAACATTGTTGGATCGGTGCTTTTAGGAGTTTTGCTAAAAGAGCCTGGAAGTTAAACTGAAACCATTTGAACTGTCATTGCTGAGGGGAACCTGCAGATATGATAATGTGAGTGTGAGACTCATTTTCTTCTGCGCTGAATAAATGATGATGATTCATTTGTTTCTCATGAAATGGCTCAAGGAAGTGCTGAAAGATGTCAGTGCTCACGTGATCAACACTTTCAGTGTGTCTTGACTTTGAAGCCTCTGATTCTGCGTTACACACCAAACTGGTGAGCAAACATCAGGCGTGCAGCTGTGAGCCACATCTGGCACAACGTTCATAGAGTCGAGTGTGGACGGGGGTCGTCGTGAACGCAAAGGTGGAAAAATGCGGTTTCATTTTGTGTCGTGGTGTGATGTCAGCAGCAGCGTGGCGTCCACCACAGCGAGGCAGCGACTCAGAGGCAGATGGTGGCGGTCTCTGAAGCTCCGCGCTGAGCTCCTGCTCACAGATTAATGGGACGTCGCTGCACACCTGAAAACACACCTCTCCTCACTCATCATCCCTGTCAGTCTAAAAAAAGAAGTGAGGTGAAGGTGTGTGTGAGGAGAAACTGTGCGAGTTACACACTGTGCCTCAAATCAGCAGCACATCAACAGTGAATATTCAGGACAAAACGATTTAACATCAACTTTCTCCACAAATGAAGCAAACAACACAAATCTAAACAAGGTTAGCTTTCATAGCACACACGAAGCTACTGATCTGCAACTCTGAACTAATCAACTAATCAATAACCAACTACAGAGACAGTGTGTGTGTGTGTGTGTGTGTGTGTGTGCGTGTGTGTGTGTGTGTGTGTGTGTGCGTGTGTGTGTGTGTGTGTGTGTGTGTGTGCGTGAGTGTGCAGCATAACTAACATGAGAGGGGTGAAACCCAGTAACGTTGGTAATGGCCACAGTAACACAGATTCGTGCACACACAGGTTTGGCTCCTCTGTGCTTTGCTGGTCGGGTCTGAGCTAGCGAACCTGTCTTCTCTGTGAGCACAGTTAGCGCTCTGCTAAGTTACTCGGGGAGATCGTGGCTCAAGAGTGGGCAGTTCGTCTTGTAATCGGAAGGTTGCTGCGGCTCCGACAGTCTCGGTCGTTGTGTCCTTGGGCGAGACACTGCACCCGTTGCCTACTGGTGGTGGTCAGAGGGCCCGGTGGCGCCAGTGTCCAGCAGCCTCGCCTCTGTCAGTGCTGAAGGGGCTGAAGGGAGGGTGACGGGATCAAACACACCTACTGTAAAAAGAGATAAAATGGATGATTTTATTTTTAAGATTCGGTGTAGCGTGACTGATGGTAAGGACATTTTTACAGCGCAGAATTCAATGCCAAGTAAAACCTCTTGTTTACGTCTGGAGGGCTGTGAGATGTAAAACATATAAAGCTTATAATACAACACAATTACAGCAGTTTGAAATATTAGTTAAAGTAAAGTCAGAGCGAATGTTTGCAGGGTTGTTTATGTGCACGGAGCCGTGGGTCATGTCTGTGTGAGTCCCACACGCATGAACGTGAGCTCATCCTGCAGCGTTTGTTATTGCGTTTTCCCGCCACCAGTTCGTGTCCTTCTTTCTGGTTTTTTCCCTGTGATGGGGAAAAGGACATATAGTGGCTACTACCCAGAATGCATTACAATTCCAGCGCTCTAGCTACTGCAGGCTCTCTGCAGAGCAGCGTTCTCACCTGTCTGAAGGTGAGAGTGGAACAGGTGGGAACGGCATGAGCTGTGTCTTTGCTGAACCTGGAGTGGGGTGGGGCCATTAAACCTGAAGTCAGCGCGCACAGGAAGCAGTGGCTTCTCAAAGCTTCACAGTACGCTGTGGAAAGTGTGTTTCCCTTCCACACCTGAGAAATAATCTAAAAGCCTCTTTGTGAGTTCACTGTTCTTCAGTCGGCGCCAAATAACCAGCAGGTTACTTCCTGATGTTTTCGATGCTTTGACAGGAACAAACGGTCTCCAGGAGACGGACTCCAGTCTGCGACGTGACAAACTCACGCTCAGCTTTTACAGGACGGACCGTCAGCTGCACGAACTGCTGTGAATCAGAATAAACTTGTAGGACGACCGAGGGAAACCCCACAGTGGGCCCTTGTTGGGTCCTAGCACCAGTATGAAGTGTGGGAGCCACTGTCACCCCTTGGTGTGTTACTGCCATCAGCTGGTATAAAGCATTGACCAGGATCTTTCTCAAAAACACTCTAATGCTGTCACACAGTCTGGATTAGTAAATGAAACATGGTCTGGTATGTTTATCAAACAGGGGCTGTGTGAGTGGACTGTGTCCTTTCAGATGCCCACAGGGCAAAGCTGCTGTGGGCCCTTTGTGCCCCCCCACACAGGGTCTTGGTGGGATAAGTAAACCTGCGTGTTTGCTGGTAACATCACTTTCAGGACTCGGTGCTCTCCTGCGTTGCCCTCATCAGGCAGCAGTATTGATGTTCACAAACATTATGATTTAGAGACTTTTAAAAGTCACAGTTTCCATTAACCCGACTCTTTAGTGCTCAGCGCCCGTGTGGAAGAAAGTGACAGGTGTGGCGCCGAGCTTTGATAATTGCCTCCTCACATGGGTCTCAAGCGGTCACTTACACTCCTGCACAGAATCTCTGCATCAGGATGCTGTGATGCTAAGAAGCTGTTACTGTGAAACTGACCTTTTATGGTTGTAAAATTATTATTTCTGAGAAGAAATCAATGGCTGACATTTGTTTGGCAGCAGAGGATCGATATCTGAAACACGAGGCGACCTAAAGAACCGCAGGTTAACATTACAGGCTGCTCACATAATGCTCGGGGGGAGGGTTTAATCTCATTTTAATCTCATGTTGAAAGCTTTCCTATCAAGCCAACTTAGCGTTTCATTTATCTGAGAAATGTTTCATTTTCTTTCATTAGTGACACTTGGTCTCTTCTAACAATTATAAGCAAATATCTCCAGTGGGGAGTAAAAGAAGCCCAGAAACAGCTTAATCGAGAAATGGAGTTCCCACAAAAATAAAAAGGAGATCATTTTGAAACAATCATGACTACAAATCACCTCCTAAGGTAACAGAAACATAGCGTACATGTCAGAAGCTGCAGTTCCTCTAGTGTCCAGCAGAGGCTCCAGCACTGAGACTCCCACATGTTTACATCCTGATACACAAACTGTAGCTACAGATAATCTCCTCCTTTGTAACAGCATCATTCACCGCTTTAAATCATATGAAGGCTCAAAGTTTGCATTATTAGGGGCGTGGCCTCTTTGATCGACAGGTGGATGTGACAGAGTTAGCTGTCTGCTAGCTTCACCTGAGCTGGACCTCTGGGCCGTGTTTGTGCTGCTGGAGCCTTTTGAGCGATTTAATGATATCATGTGACCAATAACATGGCTGCTGTGATGTCACTGTGCTAACAGAGCGTCCGATGTCGGCTCTAATCAGCAGGTCGGGGTCTGTCTGATGGACCCGTACAGTCTGTGGATTCAGACAGATGGTAGCATTAGCTCGTACTACCCTCTTATCCAAATATGGCTTCAAGCAATGAAACACTGAAGCTCCAAATTCTACAGAACCAGTGGGTGAGATGTGGCCAAGATCCATCTTCTGTAAACACTCCTATACGGCCAAACACGACACCGAGCCGAAGGAGTTAATGCTAATGCTAGCAGCAGGTGAAACAGTAAAGATGTGCAGAGAGGATCCCTGCAGGTTTCAGCTGCAGCCAGCTGTTTCTGATACACTACACATCCCATTAGCTCTCACTGCAGGAGGCATCGCGTGCATTCATACTTTGTCGGGAAAACGAATTCCTGACTGATAAAATCCACATGGAAAAGATATAAATCTTATAAAGTTTGTATCTGTCTTGTGTGAAACTTGTATGAAAAGCACACAAGAGTGAAAACAGTTACAAGATCCCCAGAAAAATTATATAAATGAAACTAAAACAATACATGAAAGTGGCCACGTTCATGAGTGGATCATATCAGCCTTCTATGATTCACTATGTGAAGTAGGCCACATCTGTCTTTTATACGTTTTTTCTATTGCTTTTCCGTACGGGAATCCAGAGGAATACCCGTTCATGTAGGAGCAAACTGGCAGGACATTTAGCTACACGAGTTGTTGACTTTCTACACGAAAATCTGGCTGAAGGTGAAGTTTTGTCGGTTTCCAAGAAATCATCGTATTGCCATCAAAAATGCGAACTCCAGAAACCCACCACAGGGACTGTCTGCAGTCTTGGAATCACGTTTTGGCATTTGCTTCCTTAATCCCTCCAGTTTGTCTGGAGGACTTGGAACCCGTTTTCCTTTGGAGCTCGGAACATATTTATTTTTGCTTTGCTCTTATCGCAGGATAATTATGGAGAAATCAAAACTGAGTGCCTGCTTCCTTTCATCACACCTGACTTCAGCCGTCAGGATGTCAACAATCTGAGCGAGCTCAGTGAAGTGCACTCACCTGCACAGGTACAGCCCAGCTAGTCTGATGTGGCTGTTCCCTCTCACACAGATGCTGTGCTGGAGTGAAGAACGTGCCGATGTTCAGCTTAAATCGCTCTTTGTTGGATAGATGCCATCTGTGAACTACACCAGAGTCAGAGATAACATAAACATTTACGAAACACTTGATTTTATTTGTCATGATTCCTACAAATACAAAAAAGAATAAAGAGATGAAAGGAGCTGCCTGCTGCGCTTCAGCAGCACGAGGCATGCAGACATAATGAGACGACACTTTATGCAGGCAAGAAAACCAAGTCTGTGTTTATTAAAGTAAATCATGCTGATGTATCAATAACATCTAGAACAGCTAAATTTATGCCTGATTCAGATGAAGATGTAGGAAAATAAAACCCGCGGCAGCAAACAGCGTACTGTCGATATTTGGAGACCCCCAAGCGTGTCACAAATCATGTTTTCAGGGGAGAGCGTGCCATATTAGGAGGAGCCGCTCCCCTGCTGGCGCTCCTGCTCTCTGACAAACAAAGAGGAGAAAAATGCTTTTTCCTCTGATAAAATAAACAGCTTAGCATGTTGCTGTGAGATTACAGCAGCAGCATTTCTTCAAACTTTCAAAGGTTAAATTCAGCTTTTTCTTATAGTCTGTCATGTGGCTGCTGGAGGGACCCTACAGAGTTTGCACAGGTAGTCCAAGTCAGCACGGTCCCAGCACGGTCTGAAGAGCATGCAGGAGACTCCAGGACACAGAGCTGGACCGGGCCTTGGAAGGCCTTCGCCCATCAGCTGGACCGGTATCTGCTCCTTCGTGCAAAGAGGACGAGCACTGTCAGAGCTACAAGATGACCTCCAGCAGGCCGCTGGTGTGGATGTGTCAGACCAAACATACAGAAACAGCCTTCATAAGGATGACCTGGCCTGATGTCCTGTCCCTGTGCTCACTGCCCGGCACCGTGGAGCCTGGCTGGCACAGATACCAGAACGGCACTTCCACAGATCAGAGCAGGTTCACCCTGAGCACATGTGACAGCTGTGGAAGGATTTGGAGAAGCCGTGAAGAAACGTTATGCTGCCTGTAACATCACTCAGCACGGCCAGCACGACCAGTGACGGCCTGTAGAGGCATATCCACGGACAACGACACCCTGACTGTCATTAGGTCTCGGCAACGGTTCCTCCCGGTGCACGACAGAGCCCGGCCTCACCTGAGTCTGCAGGCAGAGGATGCAGGAATTAATGCCATTGACTGACAGGAGCTCCGTGATGAGCTGGTCCAGATCTAGAAGGAGACCCCCCCCCGGGATGCTGATCACTTTCATCAAACTGTGAGGCATCCTGTCCTAAAACATTCATATATACACCAGTCATGAGTTGTGTATCAAACATGAACACATGTCCGGCTGCTTCACAAAGTTTTCTCTCTGCTCTCTGATGTCACACTGCTGACCCATGACCCTGTGACCTGGTGGATGTTAAGCTTAAAAGCTTAAATGGAAAATCCACACATGGACCGTTTGTAGGACCTGCAGGTGACCGGAGCTGCTCCAGGCTGCTGATATTGTTTTTCTCGGGTGCAGAGGAACATGTTTGCAGCTGCTCACGTCTGGACAGGAACTCTTCCAGCGAGCAGGAGGACAAAGTGAGAACATAAAGAAGCTGAGCGGTGACACATTTATTAACATGATGAATTGCTCTTGGACGAGACATCTTGTCCTGCCTCGTACAAGAAAAGTATGATTTATGATTGCCTCAGAGTTCACTGTCAGAAAACAATACCGGGGGAATTATCGGCATTTGAGAATCTCTGTAATACAAATTAATGATCACATCACACAGCGAGCCCGGCTGGACCCTGCTGAATTGCACTCCTTAACAGCCTGTTTTGAAACGTTAATCAATTCATGACAAAGCTATAACTCAGCGCAGTGATGAGAAGAGAGAAAAAAGCCCACTAGTGTCCGTCCTCCTGCCAGCATCGCTCAGCCATCGAGAAATCACCGCGGTTATTTTCAGCTCAGTAACGACGGCCGCACGCTCCGCTCTGTCTGCCGTCGTCCAAAGGTGAAGCGGGGAGAGCCTCCGTGCGACCGCATCAACTCTTCTACTCATTTCTAACGCCATCCATCACGGCGCTGTACATTTTCTGCCATTATTTCTCTATTATCAGATTTATTGGGGCTGGAACGAGGGGAAACGGGAACGGGCCAGTGGAATTTGTCAAAATCACGAGCAGGACGGAAAACCAATTAAAGGCCTGCTTTTGACAATTACTGCGACAGAGCGCGCGGCTGTTTAGCCTCATGTTAGAGAGTCAGTCAAAAGTTTGGACGCAGGGATTGTCTTTACTTTCATTTGATGGTTTTAAAGAAACTTTCTGGAAGTGTCTGGACTCACTGAGCTCCAGGTCTTAAAACACTGATGGACTGTGGCTCTCACCATAATATGTACCTGTGCAGCTTTGTAGAAGGCTTTGCTGTTAAAATATTGACTTTGTGAAGCTGGTTGTCTACAGTCAGACTCTCATCAGGGAAACAGTTCAGTGTTCATCCAGGTCTCGAGGTCACAGAGGAGCTCAGACCTCATCCAAGCCAGCCCCTCCAGCTCCAGTGGTGGGTCACTGAGGACTTCCAGAGATATCTGAGGTGTCCTGGTTAGACAGGTCCAAAGAATACCTCACCTCACCAAGGAGGCATCCAACGCAGACTTGTTTCAGTGTGGAGAGCAGCAGCTCTGCTCTGAGCTCCTCATCCTATCTGGAGGGCTGTGCTGAGACACCCTTCAGAGGTGACGTTTGTGTCTCCTGAACAGAGACTGTAAATTTGACTGTAAAGACCAAAAACCTCTAAATACTGAACACGTCTGAAACATTACGCACAAGTGGGGAACCCACTAGACTTCCTGTTCCACAGGGGGCGCTCCTGAGTTCATTCTGAGTGAAGGCTCATGATGAAGATGAATTTCGTTTGGTAAAATCTTCATGATGTTCACGATAGAGAGGATGGAGACACTTCCATCTGTAGTTTTTCTTCCTGGTACCAGGTTTCTGTGAGTTTTAGGGATGCCACGGCACTACACACTACTTACCAGTCCTCCATTTTTATTTGGGGCGTGAAGCGAGCAGCAACTCGCTTCAACCGAGTTGTTACGACACATGAATGAAAAATCAGAGCGGGAGAGCGTGCAGCTGTGAAATGATGCAAGTACAACAATCATTTATTCTAATTTATTTTACTTCATGCAAACAGGTGTGCTTCAAGTTTTTACCTCCTGCAGTTTTGCCTTTAAATGCTGGACTTTTTAAAGATGACTCATTTGCTTTCTGACCTTCACGAGTTTGTCTGCGTGAACAAACGCTCTCTGAGTTAAACGTATCGCCACGTCTCGCACCTGAGGAACAGACCTGCTCTGTGACTGTTACAGGTTTCAAACTCACTCCCTTTTAGCACCTCCAGCAGTCCTCCAGCTGCTGCTCATCATCATCATGGTGGCTGTTACAGACATGTACAACAGCTCGCTGCTCTTCATGATTCAGGGGCCGTCTCTATGGGCTCAAAATGTGGTCATAAATATTTTGTACTTGTAAAAAAGATTTGTGTGTGGACTTAGAAAAAAAACCCTGCAAGTTACAAGTACGGATTTTGACCCTATTTTTCTTCCTTTCATCTGATTGGTCAATGTCATGTCAATCACAAATGTAACAATCCAATCAGAGAACAGATGGGTTTGGCTGTCGGAGGGGCGCTTTTTTGAACTGCAGGTCCTTGAAGGGTGATACAGTTTGAAGCTGGAGGATCGCTATATAAATATCCGATAGCAGCTAGGTCCCCTAACTTTCAGCAGCTGTTGAAAGGATAAAGTTGTGCTATATCAGTGGTTAGAAACACCATTATTACTTTAGGATTAGTTTAACACAAAGTCAGGGCTGACCCGGGACCATTGCTGTGAGTCACAGTGCGCAGCATAAAAGTCCTTTCACATCGGACGCAGGATGTGCTGCTAATGCTAACTGCTAACTAAAAGCAAAGGATCCAGAATTTGTTGCTGGCTGCTGGGCTCTGTGGGTTTTTGCAGCAGCTCTACCTGTACTAAATGCACCTGCTCCTTGTCGTTTCTATCTCTGACTTTATGTGAACTACAAGAGTTTGTTTTTTTTGCTGGTTCTTCAAATGTTCAATAAAAACATGTATGCTAATTCATAACGAAGAAAGCTTTGTAATGAAGACTGTCATTTCCAAAACACTGCCCGCCCCCACCCCGCGGTCCGCAGCGCTGTTGAAAAGGCTGTGGAAGTCCCTGTATTAAACACGTAGACCTGTGACACAAAAATCACCAAACTCGGACGACCACAGACTGTTTTCCTTCGTGGTGATGAAGGAAAACGCTGGGTTGGCATGTAAAAGGGCATTTATTCCCTTCAAAGACCTGCAGTTCAAAAAAAGCGCCCCTCGACAGCCAAACCCATCTGTTCTCTGATTGGATTGTTACATTTGTGATTGACATGACATTGACCAATCAGATGAAAGGAAGAAAAATCGGGTCAAAATCCGTACTTGTAACTTGCAGGGTTTTTTTCTAAGTCCACACACAAATCTTTTTTACAAGTACAAAATATTTATGACCACATTTTGAGCCCATACGTCTCAGTGTCTGCGGAGAATCAATAAAGGAAGAAAAACAACCCCCGTTTCCTCGCGTCACACTTCCTCCTCCTCTGTCATGGTGAGAACTGATACATAATGGCAGTGGTGGGACTGTGAAGTCAAAGTCTGCAAATAACGACACGTGTAGCACTGGGGTTGCCATGACGACAGAGTCGGAGCCCACAAGGTGCGATGGGAGCTGCTGTAGCAGTGCGGCCTTAATGTCAGGCAGCTTCCTCCTCCTCTTCCTCCTTCACCAAACGTTTGATTCTTTTTGTTTCAGCCTCGGTTACCGGGCAGATTCTGAATCAGACGTGAAACGAACAGAAACAAAATCAGGAGGTGATGCTCTCGCCTTGCTGTACACGTCAGCTGTGCAGCACAACACCTGTACGATGATGTCACACGGCGTCATTCAGTCAGCTGACTTGTGGTGATGATGTCATCGTTTCACTAGTATTGAACCCAAAGGAGTTCATGTTAATGATATGAATACAGATTAGTGAGAACATTTGACAGAGGAGAAGGTCGTGCCCAAGCGAATAGGTGCCACTGTGGCGTCAGCAGGAAGTCCGTCCTGAGCTTCAGGGCGTGGCAGGTTTTCAGGGCTGTTTGGCGTCCCTCGCCAGCTCTCTGTATTTACTCTGATTTTCAGGTTTTCTCTTTTGTTCACACCATGTTCTGCATACTGTGAATGATTTAGTTAGAGCCTCATTTTTCTTTGTTCATCGTCTGTCTCATTATTTGCTTTGGTAATTGTGTTTGATTCTCTTTAATCTGCTCTTTGACTTTCCCTTCTGGAGTTTTTCCTGAAAACATCCTGGTTTACATCTTTTTACAGTCATTGTGCCTCGCGTCATCATCCTAGGGCAGCTATTCGGTTTCATCCTGGCGATGCCCACAAGGTGTTCCTGTTCAGACCAAAGGCCAAGAGAAGGTTTTGAGATCAGAGTTCGTGAGTCTGCAAAGCCACTCGCTGGATTCTTCTGGTGTAACTGACAGAAATGTGCAGGATGTTTACAGTTTGTGAGCTCCTTCAGGTGAGAGCATCGACAGAACTGCAGAGATGCCTGTGACAGCAGCGTTGGAGTCATCAGAAACAAGGTCTCTGATTGGTCTCTGAAAGGTGAATATATGTGAGGTGTGAAATGGCCCAAAGACTCTGATTCATCCCTGCTGTGTTTGGGCGTACGAGGCTAGACGCTGTCAGCCAGGAGACTGCAGCTCACGTCCTGTTTGGATCATTTGGGTTTTTACTCCGATTCGCCCAAAACTTATGGTTTGGGTTCAAATCAGCACACTCTCAAAAATGACAGGAAGTCCTTCCTGTGATGACCTCCTGGATATCTCCTGAGTGGCATGTTGGTCTGAGGGTTCCCCGACCAGGTAGAGGACCTGCTGCCCACATGACTGAATGGATCCTGATCCCAGTTTGTGTTTCTTTGTTTACATTTTCACTTCCGTCTGCACAAATTTAGTGACGATGCTTGAGCAACGCGTCCTGACGGACCATGGCTGTGAAGCTAAGCCTACACTCTCTCTAATGCCCAGCAGGGGGCGACTCCTCTGGCCTAATGAGGTCTCAGTCTGACTGAATTAGACATGAAGTTCATTTTGGTCCCACCAAGTCAAACAATGACGGGGTTACTTGTTGTTGGTTTGTGACTTAACTCCGCCCCTCACTCGTCACAGTAAAATGTTCAGACTCCGCCCATGTCTCTGGCTTCATGTTGAGCTTCACCTGCTTCCAGATGGCAGGTGAAATGAACTGTTATTAACCAAACCAGTTAATGATCCATGTGGAGGAACATGAGTCAGTGCAGCCTGGGTCACATGATCTGCTCCTCTACAATAAAAGCAGAAAAAGGTTTTATTTTGAAAATCTTTTATAAATACTTTTGTAGTTTTTCAGCTAGTTTTGGACAAATGAGACGCTCTTACTGTTAATCAGGTGGAACAAATGAAGCCGGCCCAGAGCTGAGCCTGAGAATCGAAGCCTTGCAGAGCTTGAATACTTTAAATAGAGAACCTGCAGAAACTTGTGTATAGATTTTGCTGCTTTGTTCAAATGAGTCTTTGTAATGAGTTTTCAGGCTCGTAATGATCGCTCTGAACCTACGCCGACTTGAAAATCTCTCGCGGAGATGCTGTAATTAACTCAGTGATTTGTGATTGCATTCGTAGGACTGACGGTTCAATCTGAGCTGCAGCTCTGCAGGTGAAGTGCCGGCATCTTTAAAGAGCAGAGCTGACAAACCCAGCATTTCTGGAATCAGCTGGACTGAACCACGTTAATGGGTTTCACCTCAAATTACCGACAAGCAGCAGAAGGATGAAACCCGTCAGAGCTCTTTTCAGGCTCTTACAAACTGATTTTCCCGCTGCTGCTGTCAAAGTCGGCCTTGCTTCGATCAGTCATTCGTCGTGCAGCGTTGATCAGCTGACCTGAGAGAAGCTGCTGAACATTTTAGTTTAGCAAAAAAGCCACAGATGCTTTACAAGAACTGCTGCCAGTTATTTGTGGAGGAGCCGAGCGGCCCGTGACATGCTCGTTCCAGCACCCTATCACTCCAAACTCATCACACACTGATCAAGTTCTCACTTTAATCTGCGACATTTCATTGGGCACAGGGTCGGCACTCTTACGCTCGATTTTCAGCGTGAGAGACAACAAAACTCACAAAAGCAGAAATATCAGATTTGACGCTTCAGTCTTGAACTCTCACCCTGACCCCAGGACGACCCTGATGAATGTGTTGGTTAAGCAATAAAAGCTTCAGGTCTCCCGTGACAGACGTTTTAATCTGAGGGGACTTTGTGGTTGAATAACGGTTGACAGAACAAACTCTGACAGGAAGTAAACAACGTTTGTTTGCAGGCTCCACAGACACTGAGATACCAGCAGCTTCGTAGGATCCGTAGTGTTTCATGTATTTATGACATCGGCTGTGCAGCCATGAGCAGAGGCGGACTCGTCAGGATTCATAATCTCCTTTTAAGTTAGCTTACCAGGTGGGCAGCCATAAAGGGGAGGAGCTAAAACAGCTGATTTGAACTGTGATTCATGCAAAGCTGCTCTGATAGAGACAAAGAATGAAAATAATGGAGCTGCAAACTTAACGATCTGATCAGCTGATCCTCGTCACTCCTGTCGGATGCTGGCGTGCGGAAATCCTTCGAGCGTGTCGGCGTCTCTGCTGCTTCCTGCCAGAATAAACCCTGATGTTAGAGAATGTGTGTGCAGCTGTGTGTGATTCTTCCTCTTATTGATTTCTTCTGTTTCTCTGTGTGGATCCATCGAGTGTGGTGGAAATAAAGTGCCATGAAATCCAATAGAGAAGAAGAGGAACAATAGCCTGATGTCCCATTTAAAGGCTGCGGTGCAGCAGCCAGGCTCCGCGGTGTGGGTAATAAAGTCAATGTTACAGACAACTGTCCACGCTGGCTCTGTGAAAATGTCACAAACAGAGTGAAAGAGTGATATCAGCCTCGACACTCTGATACACTCTGCTGACGGCTTGGGGCGACCCGGGGACGCAGTTATTGTGACAGCAGCTGGACATGCGAGCATTTGAAGGCCACAAACGCACACGCGGTCTAAAAACCAGGCCAGGAAAGTGCATCACGTCCTCAGTCCTTATGCCAGCCAGCTGGGAGGCATCTGAAGGTGCACCAGAGACCAGGCAGGCTGTAAATTAGTCTGTGTAACCGGCCACATCAGGAGAGGCTGACTGGGACACCTTTAAATGGAGATCCCACTCCACAAACCACCGCCAGTGATTAAGGATTTATTACACGGCGTATAATTAGCCAGGACCTCAGGTACGACGTCTGCAGCCCTAATGAACTGTTTGCTCAGCTTGCACTTTTTCCTGGTGTTAGAGGAAAAGTGGGGCAGAGCCATTACTCACCGCTGCTCAGAAGAATCTCTATGAGCTGAGATCATTCTGATACTTCGCCCACCTCGTTCCACCTGATAAATCAGCCAGAAGGAGACAGAAACCATCACAACGAGACACGCTGTTTAAACAACGTCACTTTTTATACCAATAAAAAAACAAAACAAAAAAACCCACACAAAACAAACTGGGAGAGTCCCATCTCAGCGTCGCTGCCCAGCTCACAGATCCAAACTGGTCCCAGAGGAAAGCAGCCTGTTGCTGTTCGACCCATCAGTCGCACTCGCTGCAGACAGGACAGAGTGTGGGTGAGTGCAACACCCAACATGAACCTGATGCTTTTGCTCACGCCGTGTTCAGATTTTCACGCCTTACAGCTCTGTGATGCCTCACGAGACGCTTCAGCGGTTTACATTTTGCAGCAGACATTTCCCCACTGCCTAAATGTGCTCAAGCGTTTCCCGTGATGACCTTTGCATCTCTAATGACGCTGGGCACGAGCGTTTCACTCATGACATTTAGCCGACAGTCTTCAGCGGGGAGGGAGGGGCAGAACAATAAGAGAGCAGGTCTGGGTTTAGTCTCCGAGTCAAGGACACAGTAATTCATCACAGCGCTGGGGTGGGGATGGAAACTTTAACCTTTCAGCTAACCGTCCAATCTTGTCCAACCAGCAGGAAACAGTCGTGTCCGCGAGGAGCTGAAGAGGAAATAAAGGGCAGCGTTTGGACGTTCAGATTAAAGCTTCCTGAATTTATAAAACTGCATTAATTTCTTTCAAATTCAGCTCAGTAACTTCACACATTAAGTCAAACAGTCTAATCACATATCTGTGCACACGCCTTTTCTTTGATCTAACCTTTAGTCATTAAATCCCAGAGGTTAGTGAGCGCTTTCAGCAGGAGACCGCCATGACAAACGAAAAACAATATTTAATATTTAAAATGCATCAGGGTTCAAAGACAAGCGTCAAAACAACAGTTTACATTCAGAAGCTGGTAGCAGCAGCTGCTCATTTGGCTGGCGAGTTGTTCCTTCCAGGTGGCTGATTTCTGTTTCCTGTCACTCATCATAAATCACTCATCCATAAACCTTGTTTTGTTCTTGGAAAGCTGCACAGTTTGTTTTTGGAAAGTTCCCATTATCCACAAACAGTCGACCCAACCCAATGTTGAAGGGTCTCAAGCCCGCAGTCCTGTGGAGGCCCAGCAGGGGGCGACTCCTCTGGTTGTGATTGTACATCTATGAGAAATGAACCTGCAGCTCAGGTGGTCTCTGAGCTTAGTGAGCTCTGTCCTGATGGGTTTCTGTAGCTCTCATTGAATTAAACATGAAGTCCACTTCCTGTCAGAGTCAGAAAGGAACAGGAAGCAGAGTAGGATTCAGGGCGGGGCTGCTTGTGATTGACAGCCATCTGAATAAGAGCACGCAGAGCTGCTCACTTTCCCCTCGTCCGTCACATCTGGTGTTACAAGAAGATCAAAGTGAGAACGACTCGAGGTTCACTGACCCAGCCGACGGGTAAAACTTCCACCTTTTATTTACAGTCTGAGAGCCATGCAGAGAAAACCTGCACCGATGCAGCCGCCTGAAACTAACAAGCTGCAACTGAAATACACAAAAACTCCAAACTCTTTTCATCAGTTCAGAAAGAATCATCTGAGACACACATATTCAAACACAGGCCTTTGTTCTGCCGTTAGCTCGTTAGCCCGATCTGTTTTGTTCTAGTTAAAGGTCTATCAGTGCTGCTATCTTTGAGTCGGCTGAAAATTCACGAATGTTTGTTTATTCTGTTCCTCTGGAAACAAACAGAATAAACACAGCAGACGTGACTTCGGCTCTGGTGGAGTTTCCTCTGCCCCATCACAGACGTATGTATGTACTCCTACGTACCCGCCTCTCGTACGTAGGAGTGAATATACGGATGTCTAAAGCTTTCAGTCAGAGTAAAAATGCCGTTTTAGACCAATAGAGCCCAAGTGTCTGATGAAAAATAAAACGTGTGTGAGAAGCACCGAGCTAAAGAATATGGAGCCCAGATTAAAGAGGAAGCTGAGGGTGGATGAAGGACAAAACAAAGAAGCCCAGTGGGAGTCACAGAGGAGGCCAGAGATGGAGAACACTGTGCTTCACCCAGCATGCCTTTTCCCACGATGCCCCTGGGGTTTCTCTGTTTGAGGAGCTTGTTACTTTGCTACTGGCTGGGTGACAGTCCCTTCCTCCCCTCAGCATGGTGTTGGCTGTGATGAGATGAGGCCGTAGGCGGCGGCTGAGGCAGCGAGCGAGGGCGAGATGCAGAATGGAGGCATGGAAGAAGGCAGGGGAGGAGGAAGGAGGTCAGAGAAGGAGGTGTGTGTGTGTGTGTGGGGGGGGGGGGGGGGGGGTGGAAGGAAACAAAGGGAAGGATGGAGAAGTGAGAGGAAGAGAACAAGTGGAAGTGCCAGCAAGAGCGATGGGGGTACAACGCCGCGAGGGAGTGGAGGATTTTGTGCTAACAAGCAAAGCCTGAGCTGTCTAGGTGTGAAAAAGTCAGCGGAGGATGAGGAGGGGGAGGAGGAAGCCACGGCTCTGTGAGAATGACGCATGAGAGAATCCTGAGGAGCCTCCAGGCAGACTTCCACCAACCGAGGGTGGATTCCTCCATCCTGCAGCACGACAGCGTGGCAGAGCCTCGCAGAGAGTGGACCGACATCGCTTCCACCACGACATCCAGCCACGTCCTTGCACAGCAATGAGACGTTTGAGCTTTCTGAGGCCAGAAGACACTTTGATTTTACACCCTGTAAAAATCTCATCCAAGAGCAAAACGCGAGTTTGATCATGTGAGAGAAAACTGGCTGCAGCAGCTCGGAGATGAATATCTCTCATATTCCAAAATAGGCTTTTGAATAGAAACAGCAGAAAGCAAACAACAAACCAAGACACATGAGTCCCGTCGATGCCACCGAACAAACACCAGCAGGGTTTAATGATCCTCAAACAAAAGTCCAGCACAGTCCACGTCGTTTCTCTTCTGTGTCTTATTCAGTGTGTAACATCTGGTCCATGCTTCAGTGCTGATGGCTGCGCTCCATGTTCAGCTTTATCATCCCCTCTGACACAAACCAGTCAGACGTAGCTCCAGAGCTGGCTGGACTTCCTGAGTCTCCTTCAGCCTCTGATCATTTCCTTTCATCTGTTGGACATCTGTCCCGACTTTGAACCTGCAGGAGTTCCAGATGTTCACATGAGCCTTTATAGTTTGAGGTGTGCATTTACCATCCGAGCCACAGCACCTGGTTTCCAGTTCACGTTCAGCTTGTGATGATGAGCTCTCTGAGACGACGGCCGTTCCTAAACGCTCCTCTGTCAGCGTTAGTCCAGATTATTATACTCAAAAAACTTGTTCTGTAGATATTTGAAGAATTCTTTTTTAAATATGAATCTGATTACAGACACATGGCGCTGACACGTCGACGCATGACCGAGTCTGAGTTCCTCCATGCTGTAAACGGAGCTTACAACATGTCATCAGACTTCCTCCAGTTTCATTCACTGCATATCTTCAGGTGCTCGCGTAGCAGCAGCATCGCGTACAGTGAAAGCTCAGTCTGGGTCTTTATTATAGTTTATATCCTGAACATGTTGTCAGATACTCCTGCTTTTACATATCCATTAACGTCTCCGTCAGTCACTCCAGGCTCTACGTTTTTCTTCCTTTTGCAAAAATTTGTCATATTTTAATGTCAGGGTTCAGAAAGCTCACCGGCCTCATGTTATCACATTTATTAAAGGTTTTGGACGTAATAATTAGATCAATAAATAGAGTGTCAGTAGAACAGGCTTCCACTCTCAGATGACTCCAGGTGCCTTCGTTTCTGCCTCTGAAGTAATCCTTTTGCCAGAACGCGCTGACGTCTGGTTACCTGAAACTGCACAGATATGTGTGACAGCCTGATTTCTTCTGAACTCTGAATGTTGTGTGACTGATGTTCAGCCCCGAGCGTCCAATCAAATCCTGTGTTACTGCCAATGTAGGACGTATAAAGAAGACGCAGGCTGTGAAATCCTTACGAGTAAATCTGCGTTTTTGTGAGTGAGCATCAGTGTTGGGCAAGTTACTTTGAAAAAGTAATTATATTACTAGTTACTGAACGCTGTTATTCCCTCACTGGTCGAATTATTCTTGGAGACGGAGAACGCTGTGCTTCACCCAGCATGCCGTTACCTGACGCTAACAGCAGGGCTGAAGAAGTGATGCTCAGCATTTTCCCATCAGTGGACTCAGGTCATCATGGCATGGCCATATTCCCAGATGAGCCAGGACTGAAGGAGCGGTTCAGGGAGCACGACAGACGTCCAGACTTTAACCCCAGTGAGAATTTTTGGGATGTGCTGTTACCAATAACACGCAGCCATATTTTTGGCTCTCCTTATTTACTGTCTGTCAGACACCCTGCTGAGTAGTTGTGTCTTCCTGCTGCTTTGTTGCTGTTTGAAAACGACTGACTCTAAACACACTAAGCTTTGCCATCGTTTTTCCTGTTTCTGGCTCTCCTGGCTAAGTGCAGGACCTTTGGTGGTGATTTTGGTTAAATACATCGTTTCCTGGCTTCCCCCGCGCTGGCTGCAGACGCTCGATGGTTCATGTTCCCCTGGTTTCTGCTCCCCCTTAATACCACACCAATAATGAGCTCTGCTGCTCTAGCGAGACAGTCGCTCCCCTTATTGTCAGAGGTAAACAATTCTTTGAGGATTATGGGCCAGACTACACGTCTCGTCTCAGCGGTTCACTTGTAAAGGCTTATTTAATGACAAAATGAAAAGTAAAATCCCTGACACAGTTGGCAAACACGCAGCGGTAATTAGACACCGCTAAGCAGTTTACTGAAGACGTCGACACAAAGACAGAATTATGACTTTACACTGTGGAGGGGGAGGGGCTGAGGGGAAGCACCTGAACATGAATCCCACTCACCTGAGTAGGAATGTCCTTCTATCCACGCCTTCATGGTCCCCAAAGGATGAATCTGCGTAAGGACGAGCTCCTCTCTGCTGCTCCAGCGTCACAGCCGACACACTGACAGTTTCACAGATATTTGGAGGACTGTCGTTACGTGTATTTGAACTGTTGAGATTTATATTTGTAAATCTGATCCACTTACACTGAAACACTTTTCCTTCCACATAATCAAAACTGGAAATTAGAGTAAATCACCTTCAAGCAGCCTCAGTGACCACACCGAGTCCAGCTCCACTCACTGTAATCAGAGTAACACCAGGAAGCCAGGAAGCGCCCCCCCCCTCGAGGAGCGTGTCAGGTTACATCTCACTGTGTTTTATACTTGTATAACTATACATGTGACAAATAAAGAACCTTGAACCTTTGCTACGTTTGCTATTAACCTTTATTGACCAGCCCTTTAAATGTACCTGTAAAATGGGCCCATAAAGGGATAAAAAGAGTTCGTCTGAATAAACAGTGACTTCCTCCCACAGATTTATACAGCAGGAAGTCAAACAGCACTTCTTTATGCCAGTAAATTAAGAGTGACTGGGCTGAGGGACCATGTGACCGCTGGTTACAAGCCTCTGAACCATCAAGAGGCTTGAAGTTTAATTAGAGAGCTCCTCCAACACAACCACGAGAGGGCGCGAAGCCCAGCAGCAACCTGACACACAGCCAACGCTCAAACCTTCAGCTGCACAGCAGCTGTTTGATTCATGTTCTCTGATTATTCTTAGTTTTTCTGCAGTTCTCAGTGACCTTAGTTCTCCCTCCCCCAGTGTTTAGGCTCTGTCCCCGCGTCCCCCGTTTCCTGTCTCTACGTCTCCTCAGTCGCTGTGTTAAACTTGCGTGTGTCACGGGGCCGAGTGGCTGAACAGGACTCAGGTGCAGAAACTCAGAGCAGAGACAGCAGATGATGTAACAATTATTTATTAGGCTTAAGTGCAAGAAACGTAGCAAGGACAAAACAATAAGACGTGGAGTTTGATGTGGCGTGGGAAACGTGGCTAGGGCGAGGGAACGGGGCCTGAGATGCAGAGTGGAGCTGAGCAGGGAACAGTCACGCTGAAGAGAGAAGACAGTGGAGTTAGGGAGGTGGTGGAGGCAGCTCTGCAGTGGCCAGTTGTAAGAGTGGCAATTCTTACTTGCAGTAGGGGACAGAGTGTTGAGAGGGGGGTGATGAGAATCCAGGGGAGGCTGAGTGGCGTGGAAAGGCTGGCCTGAGATCCGGGGCTTCAGAGGGAGTGTGATGGCGACGAAGGCTGTCCCAATTCAAAGGCTGCTCGAAATGCGGCCCTGTAATGCGTCCTTCATTTCTCTGAATTTCAAGGGTGTGGCAGTGTAGACTTCGTGGCCCAACATATCCCAGAATGCATAGCGCGGCGGTGGGTGTGGATAATTTTGCCAAAAAAAAAAACGGCGGATGAGGGGCGGCCGAAGAGTAAACTTTAAGTAAGTACTGAATATTATGTCACTTATTTATGTGCAAATGTTTAATAACGAAGAACATTAAAACATTCCTGTTGGCCACATGTCGGCAAAGTCATGTGACATTAGTGACGTTTGCACTAACTTGGTTTTAAAGCCTTTACTTTAAATATACGCCGATCAATAGCTGAGCTTCATCTTACAGAGAATGATCAAAGCTCATGTAGAAACAAACAAATGAACAAAAGATTTTCTCCTTCATTTCTGTCAAACACAGCTGTATGACACGTTTCCAGCTGTTAGTATCATGGTTGCTAGGCAACCTGGGCAGCGCGACGGAGGCTAGACCGTCCATTTCACAAGCCTCGCACTTCCGGCCTTAGCGGTCTTTGAGTACGCGGCCCTTGAGGATCGTTGAGGCTGCGTACTTTAAGGCTGCAGCCCCTGAATTGGGATACAGCCCATGACAGCGTGTCTTGGGTCTGTTTCCTGTTTGGCTGATAGTTCCTTGTCCTGTGTTTGGTGCATTCAGTTTTGCGTCTCGTTGTTTGTGATTGGTCCCAGCTGTGCTGTCCTCCTGTGTCTCGTTCCCTCATCACCCATCTGTGTGTTTAGTCCTCTGTCTGTTGTTGGGACCTCGACAGGCTCCAAAAAACTTCACAGCAGAAATCGTTTTGTGTGTGACATGAAATAGTTTGGTGTCTGAGTTTGCTGTGTGCGCTTGCAGCTGTGTCTGATCCATAAGATGGAAATATGTTGCTCTCATCTGAGCATCACTAATATGGAATACGACGTCATCAACATGCGATGGTAGCAGGATCCCTCATGTGCACACTTAATGACCATCCACACAAAACCATCAAAAAAGGTAACATGATGAAATCACACATTGGTGACACAACCACACACATGTGCTGGACTACAGTAAAAAAGCAAAAATCACTGTAAATGTTGGTCAAATAAGCACAAAAGCATCAGCAGGACCTTGAAAACACAGCAGTGCGACTTTACAAAGACGAGCAGACGACAGCTTTCCAGGTTTTATCCTGATGGCGGAGGAAGGATTTAAAGGCCCACCTCGCGCACACGTTTAACTGTGCCGTTACACTAATACCCATAATTCCCTGCACTTGCAGTCTCTTCACCGTGACCTAATGGTTCGGCCCCCTGGATGATTTTTAATGCAACATTTAAACCATCGTTTTATTCATTCATTCATGCTCGGCCCATCACATCATGCAGTGGTGTCACAGCTGATTGGACCGGTCACACAGTATCAGTGCTACATGAAGTACTTTTACTCACACGGGACTTTAAGTTACTTTAATGAAGTATTTCATTCAGGCCAAAAATCACATGAACTTGTTTTGGCACTTTTCGGCATTGTTGTGTTGCCTCCTCGCCTTACAGCAGCCACCGTGCAAAGACACCGCCCCTTTCCCCTCAGAGCGCTCCTCAAAGCAGCGAGCTCGGTGGGCGGCGCTAAGCCAAATGTGGTCGTTGTTGATTGGCTGCACATCTTTGTAGTGACTGATGCCTCCCAGGGACGAGCTGGTGGACGAGTGCCTCGGTGTCTGCTGCTGAGTTTGGGGGTGACTGAGATGTGAGCTGTGCAGAAACGTAATAAATGCAGACTGGTTCCCACTGTGGGAGGGCTGACAGGCTGGTGACTCATGTGTCTGTGGTGTGTGTGTGACGTTTCCATACTTCATTTTATTCTTAAAATAATGTGTGTGACTCTTAAAGACACAGGCTGCAGTGGTTTCCCTCACAGTGACTCATGTTGTCCCCAAAAACAATGAAGTCCCCACAGAATGTTTGAGAGGCTGAACACGTGTCCCCACATCGCCACTGAAACAAAACACACATTCAGGAAGCAAAGAGACACACACACACACACACACACACACACACACACACACACACACACACACACACACACACACACACACGTTTTATCATGTTATCATCAGGTTAACGATAATATTCGTGCTTCGCCTGACCCCGAGCACACATTTAACTACAGGCCGTGCAGACTCGCCGTGAGCACACACAGCATTATAATTATTATTATTACATCATCATTATTACATATATTTAGTGAGACCAGCTGTCAGTGGGTAAACTGTAACTTTGAAACATCTGCAGCTGATCGCCACACGCTGGTATCAAAATCTCACTTATTTTATTGGCCGTATGAAAGCAAACCTTAGTCACTGACATTCTTGTATTTGACGTTGTGCTGATGCTCCTCGGTTCAATCTCCTCTCGTGTTTGTGAGGAAGCTCCTCGCGGCTGATTCGATTCAGCGACTGCCAAGAACGAATGTTTGACAAAGAAGTCTGAAAGGAAACAAGAAGAGCTCGGGGAAACGTGGCGCCGAGGCCGGTCAGCTGAACATCCGGGATTAGACTTCAGACTTTCTTTTCTGCGCGTCACAACACAAAACAAGCGCTGATGCTGCAGAGGAAGATTTAAACGCCACGACAGGAAGAGCGAACACAAGCAAAGTGACATCTTTGGAGAGGGAATGAAACTCATCAGAAAAAACAGTTTGACTCTGCTGACGTTTCCAAGCACAGCTGGACGTTTGCAGGACGCAGCACAGACTCTGCTGCTGGAGTTTACCTGGATCATACTGTCAGAGTGATACAGAGTCTTTCTCCACCCTGACGCTGATGACAGAAGTACTCTCTGGTATTTCTCCTGAACAAAAAGCTGATGGTGCACTGAGGACATGAAGGTTGCAGCAGTTACTCTGAAGCACAACAGCGCAAACTTTGAGGACTCCACTTTGAATGCTTTTATTATCCTGGCACGGTGACATTTAAACTCAGTCTGATGCATTTATCTTCATCAGAACGTTTTTTGGTGAACGGGATGTTCGAACTTGTCTTAAAAGGATGTCAATAAATACATGTATGAGAATGTGGCGTCCTTTGTTCAAACTTGAATTAGTTTTTTACAGACACTAGGACACATTTCCCAATACTTAGGTCACGTTTGCAAAACTCCTCACACAGTGAGCACAACAGAAGTCTATGTGGGCTAAACTGAGGACCAGTTATCATTGTTTTGGCACAAAATGCATTCAGTGACTACATCTCTCAAATTTCATGAATTATCTTCTCACTCAGACACAACAACTGCCAAAAATCTTTGTATGTACAGGACACTTTGCATGTGCTTACATACTGTTTTCAAAACTGTTAAACTTATGGCCAAAACAATAACACAATGCAAAACTTGAAAAGACAGCAAAATTCAACAACAATATTTTATTGAAACATATTTTAAATCTAAAAATGCAGTTTAACCAGCCACAGCTGATTCTCATTGTGGATGAACATCTACACAGGTGTTACTCCTTCAATTTTTCAACTCCTTCAATTCTGGCAGCCAGAAGATTCTTTCCTAGGTGTGTTGCCCAAGATGACATAAGATGTGATGTGGATGAGAACCTGTGGCCAAATGGAGGAGACCGAGTAGAATAGCATTACTACTGTATGTGTATCAGTGGATGGTGTGTATATAAATACTTGTATTTTGGGATTACTTAGTGCAAAAAAATAAAAAATTACATAAACAAATATTAACGAATTCTGCATGATGTCTGATTCATTCCAGTAACATATATTGAAATTATAAACAGAGATGTGTCCTTGTTTTACACAAGAAAACACTGTGTAATGCTACATGTTGTTAGTGTTTTTTAGGTCATTGTTTTGTGGGTGACAAAGTGTGTTTGTCGGCTGTCAACCTTTGCTAGTGTTCTGGAAGAATGAGTTTATTTGAGACCTGAATGAAGTGTTTTGGTAGTTGTAGTGCATTTTGAATGTGAAATGAACTGCTTTGCCAAGCTGACGGTCAGTTAGGAGGATTGTGTGAAGAGTTTTGCAAAAGTGACCTAAGTATTGAGACATGTGTCCTAGCGGCTGTAAAAAACTGTAATTGCACCTTAGAACACACATGCATCAACACTACAATGAGCGGGTGGAGGGAGGTTTGGAGTCTTCTCCCACCCCCATTCTCTGCGACCTGCTGGAGCAGGAGGGCTAGTAGGAGGAGTTGGCCGTCCGACTGCGGTCTGGGGTGTGGGGCCTCCCTGCTGCTGCGGAGTCGGGGTGGTCTGCCTCTCCCCACCGCAGGGAAAAGGGTAACACCACCTGGGTCTGGGTGCAATTCCCCCCTCCAGGGGCAAGGGTACCTAGACCCGGTTTGTAGAGTACGCTTGGGGAGTGTGATTGTGTGTACAGCGTCTCTTTATGTCTGTCTCCACGTTGGTTGAGTGTGGAGTGAGTGCATATGAGAGCATGAGGGTGGGAATGGATGTTTGTGTCTGTGTGTGCCCGTATGTCTGTGTCTATATGTCAGGTTGGGTATCAGACGCCACCTCTCTGGGGACACCTCAGGCCCTCCAAGGTTTGGAGGCCTATCTCCACCCACCACCACTTCCCCTGCCGGTGGCGGACTCCCTCAGGTGTCGGTGTGTTGGTGGTTCTTTGTGTCTGGGGGTGGGCGTCCGGGTACACACCGGCTCACTCCTTGGCGGCCGCTTGTCGTGGCCTGGGGCCTGGGGCTCGCTCGGGCCCCTTTGGAGGTGGGGTGCCCCCGGCCTCTCGGCCTGGGGCTCGGTCACTCAGGCACAGCTGGGGGCCGGCGGAGCTCACGGGCGCGTCACTGCAACTCCCCCTGACTTCTGCTCCGCGGCTGCTGGGCGAGCCCTCATCTGGGACTCTCCTCAGCTCTTACTGGGACAGTGGCGCAGCTGCCCCTCTGTTGGTCTTCCATGGTCTCTTGTGTTCTGGGGGCCTCTGGATGTCTGGAGTTTTGATCTCCTCCATACCCGCTTCACACCCTGGAGGACGGGGCTGTGGCCCCCCCACACTCCCTAGCAGATCATTACATGGAGAAACCTTTGGAATGCAAGCATGCTGATCCACACAGGTATGCACACATGGGTATTCACAGACGCGGACTAAAGCTTTCTTGGCTGCTGCCTCAAAGCACACTGTGCGCTGTCTATCTTGCGTGCTGCACAATATCGTTTATTATTTAGTAAATATTGATATCTATGACTAGCTAGTTTATTGTGATGGTGCTTTGTTTTCTCTATTATTATGTTGCTCTTTGTTGTTTGCTGTCTCCTCTGTTTGTTTTTTTTGTTTGTTTTTTTCTCCATACAGGTGACCTTTTTTTTTTTTCTCTCTCTTCCCCCCCCTTCTCACCGTCTCTTCTCCCCTTTGGTTTTCTTTCTTTCTCTCCCCCTCTTTCTCTCATTCATTCCCCCTGTCCTATTTATTAAAAAAAAAAAAAAAAAAAAAAAAAAAAAGACAAAGGATGAACTGAAGCTCTGCCATCACGTAATGTCGCATACTGCTGTTTCTGATGTCATTTAGAAAAGAAAAAAAAAAAAAAAAAAAAGACAGCAAAATGCAACAGCAATATTTTATTGAAACATATTTTAAATCTAACAATGCAGTTTAACCAGCCACAGCTGATTCTCATTGTAGATGAACATCTACACAGGTGTTACTCCTTCAATTTTTCAACTCCTTCAATTCCAGCAGCCAGAAGATTCTTTCCTAGGTGTGTTGCCCAAGATGACATAAGATGTGATGTGGATGAGAACCTGTGGCCAAATGGAGAAGACCGAGTAGATTAGCATTACTATTGTATGTGTATCAGTGGATGGTGTGTATACAAATTCTTGTATTTTGGGATTACTTAGTGCAAAAAAATAAAAATACAGAAACAAATATTACAGTTTTTTGTGAATGCTTAAACACTAACTGTGATTCCTGTAGCACAATCTCTAAAACTATTCAGACTTATAGCAAAACCACTCACTGAGTTTGCAAAACTAAAAGCACAAAAACTGCTTTGCACTCAGTTTGCAATTTTGTAACACACACTTTGCAAAACTGTAGGCACAATTCACTGCACAACACTCAATTACCAAATTTCCAACACACTCCTAGCAAAAGTATACACATGTATGGCTATCATTAACACTAATCTGCCAACTGTCTGGCACACTTTCACATGTGAAGACTTTCTTAGATAATTAGTTCACTTTGCAATCAGCCTAAGCACTATAATACAGGTAAGCTGTGTGTGCGGAGTACAATGGAGGGAGCAGAAAGAGTGAGAAGTAGAGGAGGCCGAGGAAGAGGACGTGGAGGTGAAGAAGTAGGATGAAGAGGACGACAAGGACAAGGAGGAGCAAGAGGAAGACGAGGAGGAGGGAGAGGAAGATGAGGAGGGGGGAGAGGAAGGGTAGGAAGAGTAAGAAATAGAATTGCTGATGACATCAGAGCTACAATAGTGGACCATGTAATCAACCGTGGAATGACCCTGAGGGTAGCTGGCCAACGGGTCCAGCCTAACTCGAGCCGCTACACTGTAGCAAGCACCATAAGGACATCTTGAAATGAGAATCGGTGAGTACAGTCACTTCGCACAAAGATTTGTAGCACTGCCATATGCCAATGAGAAACACACCAATACCATTGATGTAAAAATACTGAAATTGTTACTTTACAGAATTGCTAGATGACCAGATGCTGGGGCAGAGGAAGCATGTTCACTGCAGACCAAGTAACCCATATAGTCATTATGGCGATTGCAAATAATCCTATACTTGGAAATAAACACTTGTGTTTGTTTTGATGTGTGTGAATAAACACCAGTACTTGAAGTTTGGATCCCTCTATGCTTATGGATCTATGACAGAAGTATGAGCTCAAACTGACATAGCCTACCTTGTGCACAGAGAAAGCAAAAGCCAGATGTGTTTTGTATTCATACCATCAGTGCGCAGTTGGCGCATTGTGTGCTTAGTAGATGATGGCTTGTGTGTACTGTTTGATACGGAAACACCACTTTTACGAAGGTGTGAAGAGTTAATCTAGCTGTGTTTGCTTTTGCAAGAGAACTACAATGTTTTGATGATTGGGTGACAGGTTTTCTTATTTGTGTGAAGAGTTTTGCAAAATTAGCCAATAGTTACAATAAATGTGCTTAAGCAATCAGAAAAAACTGTAACGAATTCTGCATGATGTCTGATCCATTCCAGTAACATATATTGAAATTATAAACAGAGATGTGTCCTTGTTTTACACAAGAAAACACTGTGTAATGCTACATGTTGTTAGTGTTTTTTAGGTCATTGTTTTGTGGGTGACAAAGTGTGTTTGTCGGCTGTCAACCTTTGCTAGTGTTCTGGAAGAATGAGTTTATTTGAGACCTGAATGAAGTGTTTTGGTAGTTGTAGTGCATTTTGAATGTGAAATGAACTGCTTTGCCAAGCTGACGGTCAGTTAGGAGGATTGTGTGAAGTGTTTTGCAAAAGTGACCTAAGTATTGAGACATGTGTCCTAGCGTCTGTAAAAAACTGTAAAGCAGAAGCCTGCAGACATCTCTGTGATTTTAGGTTGGAAGCGTCACAGGACTCTCCACGTCCACCAGCAGCTTCGTGCACAGCTCTCTGAATGCTCCAGGTCTGGACTCTGATTGGACTGTTGGAGATCTGCTGCTGTGCTTCCTGGACAAACATCTCCACTTGGTTCCAGAAGTCTGGTAGTTTGTGCAGATGTGAGGCTTTCTCCTTTATTTTAGTGAGCGTCTCCAAAAACTCTGCAGAAACTTTTGGTTGCGATAAATTTATGATCTTCTCAGTGAAATATTCACGAATTGTCCGGGTCTCTCTCAGGTCCTGGTCCACCCTCTCTGTCTCTCTTTGGTGAGCGTGTTAATTATTCTTCCCTCCTCACAGGTGAACCGGAGACTGTAAGAACCAATCGGGGCCCGTTACCTGAACCTGAGCAGATAATAATCTGTCATCAGTCTGAGCTCGGCGAGGTCTGAGGAAACACCAAGTCTGGGAACTTAGTGTGTGATTCACGTATGTTGCTCTGCTACTCCAAGCCTCAGTTGGATTCACTGAAATCTTTGAAACAGAGTCCTGCATCTTCAGTAAGCTGTGTAACCATGACAACCATTTTCCTCATCAGTTTGAACTCTGAACGTTGTCTCTGTGTGTAACCCGTCTCTTCCCGCTCAATCATTTATTTCATTTTTTATCTACAATGGCCCGGAGCTCCCACCAGCATTACCATTCTGCTGTCAGACTGTAATGGGAACATCATTCTCCCTGTAAACTTATTTATCCATGTTAGAAATGCAATGTTTAAGTTTCAATCAACAATCAGTCTCAGTTTTACTCTTTATTCAAAGAGTTTTATCGCACGCTGCTTCATTTTTTTCTTCTTTGCTTTTAAAAAAGTTCGAACCTTCTCCAAGTCTGCAACAGGAAAAGTTTTTAGTGTCAATAATTCATTCCTGTCCTCACTGAGCTGTTAGTGCACTTACTGCAGATGTTTCTCAGCTTTAAACCACAGACGGTGAAGCAGCTGCTGCAGGTCAGTGTCCTCAGAAAGCAGCGTCTGCTTTCACGATCGCACCATTGATCGGTGCTCAGAGGCAAACGTGGACAGAGAGTCAGGAACAGCTCTGACGCTGTGAAGGGAAGCGATGGTTCATCGCAGCCTGTCCCATAAACACGGTAGCAGTCACAGGTGTCACCGTTCGTTAGGTGCAGGACTCAAACTGGGTCACTTTTATTTACAGATGCACACCAGGTGAAATCTATGCATATGTACGGTGAAGCAGGGGAAAGGAGCTCCGGGGAATCCAGGGGAGAAGCTCCCGGGCAGGGAAACATTCACACTCCTCACTCGGTCCATGACCAGTCCACGAAGAGCTCACTCACATCCACTCGAGGTCCACGAGGCAGGGGTCCAGGGAAGTCTGTCCAAGGAGAGGAGACACGTTAGAGAGAGCCGGGGCTACGCTGACACTGGGTAACGATCGAGCAGACTCCAGGTAACCATCTGTGATGAGTGGCAGAGCTGTGTGGATGAGGACAGAGGGAGGGACCGTAGTCTGACTCCGCCCTGGTGAGGAGGGGTGAAAACAACATCCTAGAGATCCCGGAGACACAACAGGACACAACAGGACACCCATCACACAGACGGGACTCATGCAAGATGTAGGGTCAAACAGGGCTCACAGGTACGAGTCCCACCTGGTGGTTGGGATCCGTTACATTTCACCGCTTTCTAGTTTGTTTTTACATTTTGTGTATTTTCTGTCTTATTTTTGTCACTTTTCCCTGTTTTTGGTTGTTTTTTGCTTTCACAGCTGATCTTCACGTCCCAAACCGTCCAGTCTTCACAGGAAGCAGGTTAGAAAGTCTGCGCCGATGCTGGTTATAAATCCTGCAAGGTGCATCATCATCACAGGTGTGTCAGACACACTGCACAGACCTCAGATGAGACACTTTTCATGAGAAGATGACACACAACAAAGAAAAGAGTCTGTAGTTCTGAGCGTGTAATTAGAATAGATTAATAAACGACTGGATTAATAACCTGCTGGGATGTTTTACTGGAGATGAATCCGTCCCAAACAGATTCAGTCCCAGAGCTGTTTTCTTGTGGCTGACAGAGCAAACACACGTGGAATAAAGACTTTAAGGGACGCAAATGTAACATGAATCGATGCAGCAAAAAGCAGCACGCCAAGCTCGTCATGCAAACACAGAGGGGTGGAGCTCAGCCTGACCACGACCAATCCGCTGATGCTGAACCAACACAGAGCGCAGCGACTGTGTTGGTTCATGTTTTCAGGATCTGTGCAGGTATTTTTGAGCAGCACTACTATTCTATGATTTCTGTGTGAGGTACATTAGTAAAACTCTTTAGACAGTGATAAGAGAGTCACTCCCTGGGAGTGCACTGTTGTTCACTGTACGTTTAATCATTTTACCGTGCTGATTTGTCTGAATGTGAGATTGTGGCGGGGCGTGGTCTGCAGTGCGGCTGCAGGAGAGATGCACCTGCGATCACGCCTCGCCGGAGTAAAAAGTCCGCACTGGGTGCTGGTTGTTATTGGTGTTGGTGTTCGGCTGGCGGCTGAAAAGCTGCAGCCGTATGTGACAGTAACCACGACAGGTCTGCCGTGTGTTCGTTACAGAGATGTTTTAATGTGCTTCTTTATTATTTTCTAATGTTTTTGTTCCAGATGTGAGAAATAAAGAGGAATGAATCTGCAGTGAGTGTTTTGTATCTCTGACAGCTGGATAAACGGCTGCAGGTCGCTCCTGCAGAGCGGCGACGGTGTCCTGAAGCTCGCCGCTGTGGTTCTGGTTAGTCACTGACTTCTGTGGAGGGCTGATGTTTCTGTTATCTTACATCATCACGTTTGAACCCTGCAGTGTGCGGCTGCATCACCGTCCTGATTAGGACTGTTTGCCTCTTCATGCATCCCTCCGGCTTCTTGTAAAGACAACTGAAATTAATTTCAGGCCTCAGTGAACCAAATTCTCTGGCTGGGGATCCGGGTCAGCGGATTGGAGGTTTGGAAGCGGGGTGAGGGATATGTTTCTAACAAGCTGCCTTCAGCCCTCTGGACACGAGGAGCTCAGGAGACTCTGAAACAGAGGATGCAAATGATTCCACGTCATCTGCTGCTGTAACCGTCATCTGTGTCGACTGCACGGAGGAGCCGCTCACCGCTCGCATTAGAGGGATTTAAAGAGAGAGAGTCGGCGTTATTTTAGGCTACGGCAGAATTTTTATTTCAATACACGACAGACCAAGTTCAGACAGATGGGTTCACACTCACTACACCGTATATATGGGTACAGCGCTTTCATTTGTTTGAACCTTTATTTGTCTGCGGCCTGAAAAGTTCTCAGTCCACTCCATCTCCATCATCATCATCATCCTTCCACAGGTCTTGTGGGTTTCGAGAGCTCTGGTCTCATGTTGGATATTTTCTTCCATCTGTTTTGGAGGTTTTGATGTTTCTGTGTATGGCAGCGGTGAGGCCTCCTGGTGTTGTTGGTCTCTCTCAGCCTCAGTTTGTTCCTCCTTTGGCCTGTTTGAATGTGACTTTGGTTGTTTGGTACCCGTCGAGCCTTGTTGTGGGTGTCTTTCTTTCCTCTTTTTAGTGCTCTTGCACTTCTTTTGATGATCTTGTTCTTTTTTGCTAGTTTAACTCTGACTTTTTTGGGCTGTATTGTGTGATTTTTATCACTTTCCCTGTGATGAGTCTGGGTTCCTTTCTGTGTCTCTTTGTCGAACTCGTGTCTTTACCTGGGATATTCTGGAGGTGTGGTGGACCCTGTGGGGCCCCTGTGTATGTGCCTGGTGGGTCTTTTTGGTGATTCATTCATGCCACAGTTTAGAAGCACTTCTTTCAGGAAGTGTAAAAAGTGAATCTGGCTCCACGAGAGAAAAGAAGAAAAGATGTTTTCCAGCGCTGAGTCTGAGGCACAGCGTGCTGAGGGAAACACTGAGGCTGCAGGAAAGTGACATGTGTCAGGTCCTGGACTTGTAATGGGAGAAACTACACGGCTTTGTACTCAGGGACCTCGAGCAGGACAGGTCAGGAGCAATGACATGAGTGGGTGGCAGACAGAAATGAAAAGGAGAGCGAGGGGAGTCGTGCGGAAAACAATGGTTCAGTCGAATCACTTCCCCCTCACAGCTGTGAGCCCTGTCTGATTAAACATCTGATCTGTGGACTGTAACGGGAGAGGACTTATCATGAAATAAGATGTAGAGACAGCAGAAAACAGGAGCGATAGGAATCGCTTCAGCGAGAAAGAGGGAAAAAAGGAGGCGAGGGTGAAAGTGAGGGCAGGGGAAGTAATGGAATCCTGTGAAGCTGAGGCGGTGAGCAGAGACGGCGAGCTCTGGCTCAGGTGATTTTTCTCAGAGTAAAGCTGCAGACCTCTGACCCTCTTCATGCCTTGGAAAGGATTTCATTTTTATCCTGGTGCTTTATTTCAGTCAGGGGGGAGGAGTCAGAAGCAGAGCCCACTGCCGCTCTGCCAGAGTGCTTTTGGGCAAGGCATCAAAATCATCATTTAGAACACATTTGAATGTTCTTTGAATAAAGAGCGTTACTCATGAGGTGCTGGGAGAACTCACCAGGTGCAACAGGTGCAGCAGGAGCAGCAGGAGCAACAGGTACAGCAGGTGCAGCAGGAGCAGCCGGAGCAACAGGTGCAGCAGGTGCAGCCGGAGCAACAGGTGCAGCAGGTACAGCAGGAGCAACAGGTGCAGCAGGTGCAGCAGGTGCAGCAGGAGCAACAGGTGCAACAGGTGCAGCAGGAGCAACAGGTGCAACAGGTACAGCAGGTGCAGCAGGAGCAACAGGTGCAACAGGTGCAACAGGTGCAGCAGGTGCAGCAGGAGCAACAGGTGCAACAGGTGCAGCAGGAGCAACAGGTGCAACAGGTACAGCAGGTGCAGCAGGAGCAGCAGGAGCAACAGGTGCAACAGGTACAGCAGGTGCAGCAGGAGCAGCAGGAGCAACAGGTGCAGCAGGAGCAACAGGTGCAGCCGGAGCAACAGGTGCAGCAGGAGCAACAGGTGCAACAGGTGCAGCAGGAGCAGCAGGTGCAACAGGTGCAGCAGGAGCAGCAGGTGCAGCAGGTGCAGCAGGAGCAACAGGTGCAGCAGGTGCAGCAGGAGCAACAGGTGCAGCAGGTGCAGCAGGTGTCCCATTTTTGTGCTTTTCGGGGGAGTTTTTGTTTTCTGATACTATCTGACATGTTTTTGTTGGACTGTTTGTTTTTGGTCTTGTTACAGTTTGTTTGATGATTTTTTGTTACCATATAACATCTTATCAGCTGTGCTCTGTATTATTCTGGTGGTTTTCGCCACCCCGTCTCTTGGGTTGTGTGTGCTGTTGAATTTTCTGTGGTGGAGGTGATTTTGCAGTCGTTTCTGAAACTTCAGCATTTCTTTCATCTCGTTTCGGTGACTTCGGGGAGGCAGAAACCGAATGCAGGGCTTTAAGTGTATTTTCAAGCGATGGCGTCTTTCCTCAGAGACTTTTTACGGTTCCACATGAAGCACGAGCTCGACTTTAACAGGCACTGGGATGAAACAGCTGCTTCTCTTTACATCATTACAATCCTTTTTATTTGTCTTACCTCAGTGTGGTCACTTTAATGATTTTGCACCTGCTCTTATTTCTCATTGCAGCATTTCTGCTTTTATTTTGGTCTGGTTCCATTTCTTTCTGTTTTGACTGACTTGAGCTTTTTTCTGGGACAGCTACAGGTGTACACCTGCGTCTTTACCTGCCCTCAGTGTCCATATCACAGCGAAGGAGACCAAAGAAAACATTTACTTCCAGACACGACACCATTTTCATTCTGCAGCTCGAGCTCCATCCATTGCTGAGCTTCTCTGGAGCCCCTCTGTGGGACAGGAAGTTCAGTTGTCTCTGCCCTCACGTGCAAATGTCACCTGACATGGCTGTGGCCAACATGCTGTTCAAAACCGACGCTCGTCTTTTATTTACAGTCTGTGTCTTTATCAGACTCTGAATGGGGAGAATACGCCCAGTTCACAAATCCCATCTACAAACTAGTTGTTCTGGAAATTTCTTTCTTCGTTAATGAAGCAGAGCGTGTTTGTGGAGAATCTCAGACTGCAGCAGGACTTCCTCTAATTACACTCGCTGTAATTTCATTTGCCCTCGTCGTGTTCAGTGATTAGTAACAAGCAGATTATTAAATCACTTCTTTAATTCAGTCATTCTGTTTTTCTCTTTCACAGAGCACAGAGACATTCTCACAGACACCATTTAACGTCCTTCTCTTTGAGTCTGAAGGTGCTGAAAGAAGCTGGAAATGAAGTGACAGAAAATGAGGAGGTGACAATATCAGGAGCACAAAGGCGGCTCGGCTTTTCACAGAGATATTCACAAAGTTAACCCTCTGATGCATAGTGGTCGCTGGAGTGGACAGCTACTAAAACGTACATATCTCTTTAATGCATGGGTTTCTATGGTGGAACTGCATATTAGCCTCTAGAGTACTCTCTGCTGCCATGCTCCATTAAGGTCAATTCAGTGTTCAGTTAGTGCAACTGCAAGTAAATTTCCTCTGAATCAAAGATGGCAGACAAACTGTCATCCCTGCCGACTGCTGGCATATCCTGTCAATCCTTCTATGCTAGAAGAGCCCAACAGGTAAAAAAAATATGACGATATGCAGTAACATCGAGGGAAGGATGTTATCTGTTCGGAATAAGAAAATGTTTATGTCTAATATGTAAAAAACTACGATTAACCATGTGTCCAATGAAGTGGACATCAGGCATACCCACTATATTTTTTAACATAAGTCATAAATTGCTTCATTGTTTTGGTTATAAGTGTATATCTGTTACATTTATAAGCTACTCATTTAAAATATATATTTCTGTGCAGATCAGCTGTAGTTTGAGTTACTATAATAATTATTTTATCATATTTTGTAGACTTCAAATGCAGCAGAGAATAAGGCAGCGTACAGAACACTCCAGGAAATTCCATCCAGCTCCAGTGATGATGATTTCAGTGATGAGTGCAGTGATGATGAGTGGCTGCCAGAGCAGAACAGAGACATACGAGCTATGGATGATGAAGACAGACAGTCAGAAAGTGAGAATGATGAGGGCAGGGTGAAGAGGAAGGTCAGCATGATCAGGGAGCTGTGGGAGATGGGCGCACGGCACCTGACCATACTCAAGCCTGCAAAAATGTTTGGAAAGTCCAAGACAATGACTTTGATGGAGACTTGCCTCCTTTTCTAGGAGAGTGGAAATTGAATGTGGAGGGCAAGGATCCATAGTTTAGTTCAGACATCTGTTTCCAGCAGATCTAATTGATGATATAACACACAACACCAACTGGCAGAGGAGCTTGTCGTCAGCAATAATGCAAACATCACTGTCACACGCTGGCTCCACAGTTCTGTCCTCCACATGGTCTCGGCCTGTGCTGTGTGAACAGGACTGTTGATTGGTTTTGTTATTTACGCCTAAACATTGGAGCTATATGAGCTGAAAGTTCCCCAAAATTGCTGAGATGTTTTTCAAAGCATACAAGCAAACAAGTGTTTGTGTATTTACAATAGAACACAAGGTAATTCATTTTTACAGCAAGTTCCCAGTATTTCATGCTGAGTGCTCGGGTGCATGTAGTCCACTGGATTGGACAAATCTATAAGTTTATAAAAAAAACATATTTTTGGAAAAAAGGAGTTGAACCTTTTTTTCATGTCCTGAGAAGAATAAAAGAAAAAAAATCTTGACCAAGGCTTTCATAAATCATGCATCGGAGGGTTAATGCAGCAGGAGCAGGAAGAGTAAGTCTAAAAAATAGGCACGAGAATACATGGAGAGGAAGAATAATGGGAAGAAAAGTGAGGAAGAAAAGAGGACTTGGAGGGAATAAAAGAGGAGGATGGATGAGCGAGGAAGGGCACGCAGGTTGAAGTGAAAATGCCACAACATGAAGAGATCAGCCTGCTGCTTTCTGCTGGCTGTTTTCATCGGACAGATGATCCTGTAAATCCTTCCTCTGTTGCAGAAAAATCATTACCGCTGGGAGACTTCTCTGTGAGTCCTCTAACAAGCACACAATGACACAAAAGGAGGACTTTAGAAAGAGGCGCACAGTGTTGGACAGAGCTGTCTGTGGAAAACAGCTCCTCGCTGGAACCGGCCCGGCACCGGCAGCCGAGCGAAGATATAAGAGCCGTTAAATTGGACTTCATTATCGATTAGATGGAACTGGCGGCCCGGTTAAGGTTCCGCTCGCAGGATTTATCATATGATGAGTTTCTCTTCCTATGAATGAGCTTCAGTTAAAGGGTCGATCTGCTGTGTTTCAGCCCTCAGGCTAACTGATGAATCCAGCTGCATCAGAGATCCCTGTGACATCACCAAAACTGACCAAGGAAAAAAACACGTCCTGTTATTCCAAACAAATACTCGTAGCTGTAACCAGTGCCGTTTCACAATAGTGTCAGTGATAGTGTCGTAGACTGTATAGATGGACATGAAAAGTCATGTTTAAATCCTCAATCTGAGCATTTTGGTTTTTTGGAGCCACATTTGGACGAGTGGGCAGACTTACGGCTGATTGGTCACCAAGCTGACTGAATGAGATCATCACACACACACAGGTACCTGCTAATCAATGCTAATCTGCTCAGTAACATCCAACTCAAATCCTAGGAGTCTCCAAAAGGCTTCAGCAGCACAAACACAGTCCAGAGGTCCAGTTCACGGAGTCCAGTCAGCGGAGGTGAAGCCTAGCTAACAGCTAGCAGCTCCGCCCACCTGTGTCTCCATCCACCTGTCAGTCAGCTCCTCCCCTGCTGTCTGTTTCTAACCACCGTCATGATACCATGCTGTAATCACTAAGACCCGAAACCATAAACTCTTCAGGGAAGTCCTGAGATCGCTCAGTAAACGCTTCACAGTCAGAGCAGTTGCCCCCTGCTGGACATTACAAAGAATGCAGGTTCAGTTTTCAGACAGATGCAGCGAGGTCGGGGGCAGGGCTCTGCGCATAGATAGTCAGAGGGATTACATTTACCCCGCCCCCTTCGCAGCACGACTGCGTTTGTCTTTTATATGCGAGTGTGTGAACACCAACAGGTGCTGAAGCTGCAGCAGGTCTCCGTGTGAGAAACAAGGTGGAACATGTCACAGCTGCGAGGCAGTGTGAGAATATTCAGTTTAAAATGGGCCCGACACACATGCGGGTGGTAAACTCACAGTCCAACATCAGCCAGACGATTGTGCGTCTGAGTGTGTTGCTGTGTCGCACTGCAGGCCTGATCTTCTCTGTCAAGACTCAAAACGTAAATGATGAAGTGAGTCTGTAGCTCCAGGTCGTCTCCAGGCTCCAGTGAACATTTCACCTTCTCATGTTCTAATGAGAAGCTCCTGCTGCACGTTTCTCTAAGATCGGGCCTTCGTTCGCCTGTAGAAACATGCAGCTCTGAGTCATTCCTCTGCTGACTCATTGCAAAGATCTCTCTGATAAATAATGTGGCCTTAAATTCTAAATGAATAAAATGTGTAACATATCTGATTCAACGCAGACGAATGTGACGCCTGATAATGTCAACGGCTTATAGAAAGAGACGGAGAAGTTTGAATTAGTTTAAAGACACGTGTCACATGTTCAAAGAGAAATTCCCGTCGCTCAGCTGCTCCGTACTTTTGGACCTGACTTTGTGAGATGGCGGATGGTTAAATACTCTGAGGGTCTGAAACCAAACGTGGTTTAGCATCGCCTGGATGGCAGCGCATTAATGGTGCCTTCATTAAAGATGGATTTCTACTCATGTTTCTATTAAAAATCAAATGCAGTGAAGTCAAAGTACCACATTTTCCTCTGAAGGAGCAGAAGGTGGAACTAAAGCAGACATGTTCACTGCGTCTGCTGCGGATCTGTCGTGTCTGTTTTGTCGCTGCGCTCATGTTGGTCATCGAGATAACCCCGGTTCTCTGAGCCTCATCCTGCTGGAGCCGCTGCAGGGAAACATGACCTGAACATCATGTTTGAGCCTCATTCAGATTTTTGAAATCGAGCACAGACCTGAGTGATTATTGGAAAAATGTGTTTGTAATAATGGATTTTAGAGGCTCTCAGAGGAGCGAGGTCGTATCGGTTTTGCTGCAGCTCGAACATCAGCGAGCTGGAATCAGACAGAAAACATCAAAGTCAGTCCAGGAAGTGCAAATAATTCCCTGGAAAGTGTCCAGATGCATGCTCGATCATCCAGGAAATATCAGACACATAAACGTCACTGGGGAGGGGCCCAGATCGAACCTGTGGTTATGATGGATGGTTCTTCATGTTCTTACAGCAGGGGGAGTTTTAGAAATTAGACATTAGAAATGATCTATAGAGTAAAACAGTTTTGTATCAGGCTGTAAACATGTTTATATTAACAGGGGGCTGCGGGGGCGACTCACTGCTGGAGCCCCTGCTGGACGTCAGGAGAACTGCAGGTTTCTGCACTTGTTTTAGTGTCAGTTTGTGGAGTGGAGCACGAGGCTATTGTTGAACTCTGGTGCGAGTTACCGAGCTGAGCTTTGATGAAACAGCAGCTCAGACCCTGGAGCTGACCGCAGCTTGAATCGCCGCCACGTCCTCCGTCAGCACCACCAACTCATCCGGATAGCCCTGCTCTTCATCTTCTTACAGTATCTTCCTCTTCCTCGGGGGTACACTGGGATGAGTGATGGTGGCTCATGAGCGCGGGGTAAATAAGAGCGGAGCTGCGGCCGCTGTTACAGTACATTATGAGATCATTATAGTTAATCGAGGGCTCTGGGCCACGTCTTGGCTGACGTGGAGCAAAGCAACAGTTTGATTTATTATATTCATGCACGCAACAGATTCTTTTTAACTGAATCTACCACATGTGCTGCCCGTGTCAGAAGGAAAAGTCCGTTTTGCCGGCGGCGGCGTCCGTGTGAGTCACAGCCGTGAAATCCACTGCAGCTCTGTGGAGATGATGTGAATCGTCTGCAGAAGCAGCCTGATTGCAGCCAGCAGCTCTCCCAAAGAGGCCGGGCTGCTGTACGTGCCAGGTTAAGGTTTCAGGATCCATCAGGTCGCTGGGAAAGCTTCCCAAAATGACTTTTCCCAAACTGGCAGAGCTGAGCGCAGTTGCTGAATATTAATCCTAATAAAGATCCCTCGGTGACTCCTAACCTGGCTGTCTGCTCTTCTTGGGCTTTTCTAAACGAAGGAGGTTTGTGTATTTTTAGTTCGTAGATTGAAAGAGAACGAAACGACATGAAACAAGCGACGAGGCAGACTCGCTCTGACACAGAAACACACAGGGGAACCGGAGCTCAGCATCACTGAAGCACTGTGGGATCATCCTGACAGAGAACTTCCCAAGAAGAAGCCTGGAGAACTGTTCCTGAAGATGCTCAGAGCCGACCGAGCGCTCACACTGAGCTTTGGGCTGATCGCTGCACAGGAGCACTGGGCTCATTATTACATGTTTCCTGTCACACCAGAGTACAAATCCACGTTAAATCCGAGGACAGACACAGTTTCTTATTTCAGCTCATTTCAGCTTCAGGACGTTGAACCTGCAGATGAATTTACGTGACCGAACCTGATTAGATTCCATCAGGCAGCACACTAAAATCAATTCAGATTTATCTTTTATATGATGACAGGAAGTGCGGGGGAAAGTCGAGTGGCCGGCACCGACTCAGGTGTTTTTGTATCTGTGTTTACGATTCCACAGGTGTTCCTATGAATCCACTCTGTCATTCACGTCGGCCTTTGCACAGGAATATTTTTCTGCTACGCCCAAGCTAAAGTGTTGAAATATTGAAAAGACTCTTTGACAGCTGCTGTTTCTTTGCTTTGGAGCTTTTATGTTTCACCATTCATCCTGTCAAACTCAAAATCTGGGCAGCAGGAAGGTGAGGGAACAACCATCAACCAAAGGATCCTCTTTCAATGCAGCTCTTCAAACTCTCTGACAAGCAAGAAAAAGGGGAGACTAACCCTCGGATTCAAACACGTCGTTCTGTGCAGCTTCCAGCAGCAGCGGGCGGCGTTCCACCGAGCTGACTCTGGTACGAGCAGCTGAACGAGTCCGGCTCATTTCCCTGGAAGACACAATCTGAAGTTTTATTATGAGCTTCAGTGTGGAATAAAAGGATGTCACCAAAAAGAAACAAAGTGGGTAATTAATGCAAGAAAATTCATTTCCACCGATGCGGTTGCTCATTCTGCAGCAGTAATTATTCCAATCCGTTATATCAGCTGGACCTCGCTTCATTCTGCAGCTCCCATCTGTGACCATTTCACGGGCAACAATTAGCTTCCTCCCTCATTAACATTCTGCCGAGGTCCGTCAGGTTGCAGCGGGGCCCTGCGAAGCAGGAAGCAGATGGCTGCTGAGCCTGCAGTCGTTTCCCTTTGTCATCACCGTTGAGCTGATGTGGAGGCTGGTGAGGCTGCCAGCGATGACAGCTGTAAACCTGTAACTGCTGAGCCACGCATGAGTCTGCACAAGTCGAGCAGGACGGCACGTGGACGGCTTCCCAGGTTTTCTGCTCTACCTGAGCGCTTTGCACAACGCGCCTCAAGCCTGGCCCTATGAGGTGATCCTCTCTGACATTAAGGGGTGCGTAAGCAAAGAACAAACCCGAATGATTCACAACTTTATTTAAACATTTACATTTGTAAGCAAATATTCAGTGAATGAATTAGAAGCTGTCTAAAATCTAAGCTTCATGCATGAGTGGCCTTACTGCACGTAGTCCAGATCAGGCCCAGAAGTCTTTAATTTGTTGTTACGAATGCTGTTAAACACTTTTAAACACTTTCTTTTAGGACCAGGCCACAAACAGCCGTTGAGCTTATTAAAAGAAAAAATCACATTTGGTTCAATTACACGTTCACAGCAGCCAAAACAAGCCGAACAGGAACAAACGGATGTGTCTCCTCAGCTTTGCATCCCGGATCTTAACTTTAAAAGCTACCAAACTATTTCCCAAGTCAGATCCTGCTCTCAAACACGTGATGCACGTCAATATATCAATATTCAGAACTATCAGAACACTTCAGAGGGACTTTAGATGTATGGCTACAGACTATTGTAAGTGGCACATGTGAAAATGATCCATTCTGTCTTTCACTGCAGAGCTGATGCTGTGTGCTGTAACACATTAGCATAATGCCATCATAAAGGGAAATATGGCCAAAGATTTGCAGAAACATAAATCTCAACCTTCAGACAAACGAAGGAGGAACAGCTACAACCATAAATCACTGGAACGCCATTAAACAGTCTGCAGGAGCACGACCGCAGCTCTGACGCTGCGTCTGAAACAACATGAAAGTGATGTTTTTTAAAGGTATCGTGTCTGAACGTGGGAGTGAACTGCAACGAGATGTTCAGCTCTGTCAGCTAGCAGGTAGCTGGTTAGCTCAGATCACAGTGATGTGAAACCGTCCACTTCCTGCTACATCCTGAAACGCTGGACATGAAAATCTGACCTGGGTGACGTCTGAGGGGCCTCCTGGTGACGTGCTGAACCACCTCTGTTAGATTTATGTTTCCATGAACATGCAGACTAACCCCCACCGCCTGTCTCACTCCCCTCATGCTGGACGCCTGCACCTTACAACATAAAGCACACTGTTGTGATTCGGAGCTACAGAAATACAACTGACTGAGCAGAAAGAAACACATTTGCTTTTGTCCAAAAGGCAATCACAGCGAACACAAAAGGAATCTCATCACAGGTCAGCGGTGCCCTGAATTTTTATTGGCCTTACCCACAGAGCTGCACGTGAGGAGCAGGTCTTTATCCTGCCAGCTCTCTCATGCAAAGTCCGTGTGAAGTCTGATTGTCTTTGTGTGCAAACGGTGAGGCTGAAGGTTTGGAGCTTTGTCTGCTGCTTCCTACACGCTCGATCCTGCAGCATCCTCGCATCTCCAGATCCGTCACCTGATGCATGTTCTGAACGACATCACAAAGCTTACAGACATTTTTCGACAGTAAACGATGAAACAAAGAACGTGGAGGCGTCTGATCGAGGAACCCACTTTCTTTACACCTATTTCTGCTACAGTGAGCTGTGAAGCTTTAAAATCCACTGATCCAAAACAGTCATCAGGTTAAGTCCTGCCTTACAGACGATTGTATTTTTAATTTGAGTCTCCAGACGAGCATCAGCCCTACATTCGGAAAGCAGTTTGTGGAAAACCTTCAGATTTAAACAATTACCAGCCAACATCCAAACTTTCTGTTCTTGCTGAGAAAAGTTTAAGTAAAACTCTGACTTTAGATCAGGTCACAGCATCAAAGCAGCAGCTGTGTGGGTAAAGAATGATGTCATCGTCATCGTGGAGATGACGCAGGTTTGTGCTGTTTGTTGATCTGTGTGACACATCTGATGTGGCTGACCATGAGCTGCTGTTAGGAACAGTGACCGTGGTTTGAGTGAATCCGTTGCAGCGTTTTTCAAATATATAGTTGGATTTAGGTCAAGTTTCCTTTTGAAAGGAGTGCCCCACGGTTCAGGGTTTTTTGCCTTGGTTTTTCCTTTGCCATAATGGTCAACTTGATATTTATTTATTTATTTAAGTTATATTAAATGGAACAGACATGACTGGGAGACAGGAACACGAGAGACATAGACGAGAAGTTTAATCAAGGAGAGAGAAACACAGAGAAAAGGCAACAATCGATCACCTGCTGGAGAAATAAAAGAAAACAAGCACAGAGACAACAACACGTTAAGGAAACCGCAGCAACACCCTAGATAAGTAGGGATGACCTGTAAATAGGGATGGGTACCGGTTCTGACATAAACGGTAGTAACCAGACCGAAAAGCAGCACACATTTCGGTGCTTTATTTCGGTGCCTTTTTTCCTGAGCTGTGATACACTTTAGATTCTAGCCAATCATTTTACGTTTCTGAGGATAGTAGGCGGGGCCAGGTACGTACGTTCTTTTAGAGCAGAGCTACAGATTAAAAATGTCCAAGGCGAAGCGGTCAAAGTCTGGCTGTACTTCACAGCAAAAGATGCAAACTCAGCAGCAACAAGTGCTTTAAGCTGATACTGTGATACTGTCAAAGGAGGTAACACCTCGAATCCGATGAAACACCTGGCGACGCATAGTGTTTTTTTAAAGCCGAGAAATGCGCCGTATTTGATAGCTTGCTGCGAGACCTCACACCGAGCACATCTACTGCGGGTGTGGTGCCTGTTATCGGACCCGGAGTTAGCAACATCCCCCAAGAACCCGAAGAGGAGAGTCCTGGCCCCTAGCCCTGCCAGTGTAGCAGAAATGATGAGGATGATGATGCAGCAGCAGCCGTTCTTCTCTGCGTGAGTAGCTTCATGTTGTTCGTGTGTAATTTACGTTGAGTAGGCTAACCACGTTATTACATTAATGCATGTAAGGTGAACTAGCAAACATCATCATAGCTACATGCGGCTGTCTTCTTGTTTGATGGCAGATGCTCCCTTCACCCTGGCCAAAAAGGCTAAAATGACCAAAGAAAAAGTGGAAAACAGTTAAACATGAGAGGTTTTTGGACAAAGTTTGTGTTTTTTCCATTGTTTAAGCACTGCTTCCAGCCAAGAGTGATACCATATATGCCCCATAGCTGCAGAAAAGGCTAACATTGTTATCTTTTTACAAAAAAACAGCTGAACATGAGAGGTTTTTGGACCAATTTTGTGTTCTCCATTCTTTAAGCACCGGCACAGTTTCAAAAGTACCGGTTTGGCACCGGTATCGGATAAAACCTAAACGATACCCATCCCTATAGATAAGTGTCAGTAACAGTAAATAATAAATACTGAGTTTTACTGAGCAGCACGTGAGACCGACATGCACGGTATGCTTTGATGCAGCAGCCGAGGAAGATACTGTGTGTCTGTGCACACCTGTGTGAGTGCACTTGTATCCAAAAGGTTTCTCCATGTAACATCAGATGGGTGTGGGGAGTCATAGCCCCGCCCTCCAGAACATGAAGCAGGCATGGAGGAGATCCAGGCCCCAGACATCCAGAGGCTCCCAGAGAGCGAGGGCCCATGGAGGACCACCCAAGGTTCAGTTTTAAGCCTCATTTCATTTCTGTTAATAACAGTGAGAAGAATGAATCTGTTTGTTCCACCTTTATGCAGAGGACACCGTACTTCACTCAGCTGGCTCTGCTCATGAAGCTGCCTTTCAGCTGCTGCAGGCATCATTGTTTGCTTTTTACATCAGATCTCAGATGATGTTGGTTTTCATACCTGAGGAGGAGACTTGGGTGTCCTGGTTTGATCGAGTTTCCTTTAGTTTTTATTGAGCACTTAGTGAAAAAGCTGAAGGTTCGACTGGTTCAGGTTAAATGTTCTTAAATGCGATGACATTATTTAAATGCATGCTGCCTCCTCGGCACCCTGTGGTGCAGCACACACCAGCGTATAATCTGGTTTCCTTCGTTAAGCCTGAGGACACAACACTGGTATGTTTTTATATGCAGAGGCATGCTGGGAAAACTCTTCCCACCTTGAAACAGCTGCTGTGATTAGTGCTCCTCTAACTGGCTCCCTCGAAGGGTTCGTTTGCACCGTCGCTGTGGAAAAACCGTCAGAGCTCAAAACCCTGGATGCTTTCGTCTCCAGAGCTGGACTTTGTATTTCCTATGATGTTGACTCTGAATCACTTTATCTTGTTTATGTTTCTGCTGTATTCATGTTGTTTTTATGTTGTAATTTTGGAGTAATTCCCCTTCGTTACACGCGGCCTGCATGAATGCAGAGCAGTGTGCTGTACCTCAGTACTCGCCTCGCTGTGACTCACTGTGAGTTTGTGTGAAAAAACTTCTTTAGATTCGTCCTGTAACAGTCAGCGGGTGAAAGCAGCGTCTCTGATCTCTGCCGCGATGATCGCTGGTGTTGTTGCGGACTTATCTGCTGACATACGTGCAGCTCAGGAGGATTTACTGTCTCACTCAGACACTCGTGTTGTTGGGTCTGTGTTTCTACAAGCCCCGCTAATTCTAGAGACTTATTCATCATGAAGAAAACAAGACAGTCGATCGATCGATTATTTGCGCAAGGGAGGCCTCGTCTGTGTCCACCACGAAAATGACCCCCAGATCTGACCTCCTCCTGCTGCCTTTTATTGAGAGACAGTTCACACAAAACACGTCAGAACAAAGCCACGCCCCCTTGGTTCTAAGACAAAGCATTTTATATATATATGTGTGAACTTCTGTAAGAGTGTGTGTGTGTCAGACCTCCTGCTGACCAAAGGGTCGTAAACGCAGGAAGCTTACATCAAAAGAAACAGATCTTTCAGATAGGATGTATCTGCAATAAAACCTCCCCCAGCACAGAGTGGTTGGAGAGGTGGTCAGGATCAAAGGAATGGCTTTGATCCTACTGCTTGAACTAAGACTGTACAAATTTAAGAAACACAATGGCAACATTCAACAATTAGACTTAACACGTGTTGTTTTAAAATCACAGATTAGGCAGAGCCATGTCTCCCCTTCCAGTGTTACCGTGCGCTCATTCTTTAACAGGTGTCTGCCCTCCATGTGTATCGACTGCAGGCCTGAGGTCGGCGTCTCTGCACCATTTACGGGTAGTTTGAGAACGTCCCCCCTGAACGCGCTGATAATCTGCTGCAGAACTGATGGATGTAACTTCAGGGCAAAATAATAATTTGTGCAAATCTGTGTGGAGCAGTTATTTTATACAGCAATCAGATTAATGTGAAAGAGCTCGAACATCTGCTTCCAACAACAGCGATTGAATCCTTTCTTTCTTGCCTCCTACACCACTACAACCCTGGCAGCCTGCTCCTGATGCTGCGAGAGCTGTGCACGAAAATAGAGAAGAAACTTAAACATCAGTAAAGTGACATTAAACAAAGATGAGTCCGTTCCATCTTTGTCTTTAAATAGGAACTGCTGGAATAAAACCCTGTGCATGTGGAAACTCTGAGTACACTTTGAGATAAGATAGAAGTCATCTTGTCATATTTCACTGTGATGTGTGACGTGAACTTTTTTATTCATTCCTGAGTCTAAAACAAAACTGTGCTGACATGAAACCCGCTCGTTTCCAGCTCCGTCTATGAGAAGCCACGAGCAGCTCTGCAGAGTCAATAATCCTGCTTTACCTGACTCAGAAGTAGCTCCTCCCCCTTTAAGCCAACAGTGTTCTCCCTCCTGAACAGAAGCTCTGAACCTCAGGAGGGTGGAGCTTCTGTCTTGTTGAAAAATAAACCCTGATACACTGAGTGCTCAGAGCAGTGTGCAGCTTTAGCTTTGAGCTCAGAGTGATTAATTGTATTTATATATCAAATCACAGCAACATTCACTTCAAGGTGCTAAAAACCCGACAATAATACAGAGAAAACCCAACAATCACATGAAGAAGAAACCTCCAGCAGAACCAGGCTCAGGGAGGGGCGGGGCCATCAGCTGCGTAACACACTTTGAGTGCAGAGTGGAAACGTGCTACATTAGAACCTATTTACCGTCTGCTGTGAGAGCACGTACTGTGATACACTGAGCTCGTTATTTTATCAACATCCAGCTGTGAAACAGGACAAATATGGGAAATAAGAAACTTTTGATAGGGTTAGGGTGGATTTTAGCCACGTACGCTGAAGGAATACTAATCAATGTCTCCATTTGTGAATGTGAAATAGGCTCCTACACATCGTTTTAATACAGCGTTTCCCCCTGAGCCTCACCTCGCTGACTCTAGCTCAACCTGCGCCTTGGTGGATCCTCAGAGTTTCACTATTTAGTGCGGTAATGATGAGCATGTTTGTGTGGCTCCACTCTCTGCAGAGACTCTCCAACACTCGTGCAGATCCTGATCAATGCCATCTGCTCACGAGAAGACAAACCATTAGTGGAGTGGATGCTAATGAAGTTCCAGGTGAACCTGGTGAGTTCAGACGGATTTTCAGAGAGCGAGGAAACACGAATGAAACAGCACGATGCGCCTTCTCTGCTGCACGAAAGATAAACAGGATTGCTGTACCTCTGTAATTAGACAGCTATTAATCATCTGCAGCCACAAAGAGCTGAAATGGAAACAGCAGAGGATGTTTCTCCCTCCCTGGGAGAATCTCAGAGAGGAGAATGTGAGATCTCTGGAGCTTTCGAGCTTTGTGTGTCAGTGTAAAGTCAGCAAACAGCCTCTCCTCTCTCGGAACAGCGATGACCTTTCTTGTCCACTGCTGGGATTTCTGTTTGCTTGTTAGGCTGAGCCTGGTGGTATTGTATTTGGCTTTGCAGTTCCCTGAATCATCTCTGAATATTTTGGCTGCATTTTAACACAGAGCTGGGAGCTGGGAGGGGTTTTGTTTGAGCTCAGTGCTCCTGCAGCGTCCACAGATCCCCATTAACCCATCACTTTCTGCCGTTTTTGCTTCTATTGAGGCCAAATGGAAACGTGACGTGCTACCTGGTGGTCATCATTCACCGGCTGTAGAGGTCTGGACCAGGGTGGGTTTATAAATTTGATTTTCCACGTACGCAGACACGCCGTCGGGGCTGAAAGATAAGATAAGATAAGATAAGATAACCTTTATTAGTCCCACACGTGGGAAATTTGTTTTGTCACAGCAGGAAGTGGACAGTGCAAAAGGTAGAATTAGAATTAGAATACAATAAGAATAAATACAGTACACAACTGTACAGAATAGAATAAAATCAAATCAAAATCAAATCAAATCAAATCAAATCACTTTTATTGTCACATCACATGTGCAGGCACACTGGCACAGCACATGCGAGTGAAATTCTTGTGTGCGAGCCCCACAAGCAACAGAGATGTGCAAACACAACAACACAAACGAGCAAAATACAAGAATGGCCAACCTGAAACTAATAAATATATGTACAATATATAATAGTGTATGCATTTCTGGATGTGTATACTAAATATTTTCCTACGTGTGTGTGTGTGTGTGTGTGTGTGTGTGTGTGTGTGTGTGTGTGTGTGTATATACACATTTTTACAAATTAAATAGTAAAAAAAAAAAATAAAATAATAATAATAATAATAATAATAATAAAATATATAAAATATACAGAGTTGAATATGTGCAAAACAAGTGGCATTACTGTACAGTATGGAGTGCATAATGTGAAAGTTCCAGTAGTGAAGCTGAGGTGTCTATGACGTGTTCAGCAGTCTGATGGCCTGATGGAAGAAGCTGTCTCTCAGTCTGCTGGTACGGGACCGGATGCTGCAGAACCTCCTTCCTGATGGAAGCAGTCTGAACAGTTTATGGCTGGGGTGACTGGAGTCCTTGATGATCCTCCCCGCTTTCCTCAGGCAGCGCTTCCTGTAGATGTCTTGGAGGGAGGGAAGCTCACCTCCAATTATCCGTTCAGAGCACCGCACTACTCGCTGGAGAGCTTTGCAGTTGTAGGCGGTGCTGTTGCCATACCAGGTGGTGATGCATCCAGTGAGGATGCTCTCAATGGTACAGTGATAGAAGGTCCTGAGGATGCGGGGGCTCATGCCGAATCTTTTCAGTCTCCTGAGAAAGAAGAGGCGCTGCTGCGCCTTCTTCACTGTTTTGTTTGTGTGTACTGACCACGTAAGATCCTCAGCCAGATGTACACCAAGGAACCGGAAGCTGCTCACTCTCTCCACAGCAGCGCCGCTGATGGTGATGGGGGTGTGTACTTCTCTGCACCTCCGGAAGTCCACTATCAACTCCTTTGTCTTTGCGACGTTGAGGGTGAGATGGTTGTCTTGACACCAGTGGGTCAGGGCGCTGACCTCCTCCCTGTAAGCCGTCTCATCACCGTTGGTGATAAGACCCACCACTGTAGTGTCGTCCGCAAACTTCACAATGATGTTGGAGCTGTTAGTGGCTGTGCAGTCGTAGCTGTAGAGTGAGTACAGGAGAGGGCTCAGTACACACCCCTGTGGAGCACCAGTGTTCAGTGTGATGGGGGATGAGGTGATGCTGCCCAGTCTGACCACCTGGCGTCTGTCAGACAGGAAGCTAAGGATCCAGCTGCAGAGGGAGCTGCTCAGTCCTAGATCCTGCAGTTTCCTGTCCAGCTTCGAGGGAACGATGGTATTGAATGCTGAGCTGTAATCTACAAACAGCATCCTCACATACGTGTCTCTCTTCTCCAGGTGTGACAGGGCAGTGTGTAGTGTCAGGGCTATGGCATCATCAGTGGACCTGTTGTGGCGGTATGCGAACTGTAGAGGGTCCAGTGAGTCGGGTAGTGCAGAGCGGATGAAGTCCCTGACCAGCTTCTCGAAGCATTTGCTTACGATGGGGGTCAGGGCTACAGGTCGCCAGTCGTTCAATGAGGAGATGGTGGAGGATTTGGGTACAGGGACGATGGTGGCCATTTTGAAGCAGGCTGGGACTACAGACAGAGAGAGGGAAAGGTTGAAGATGTGCGTGAACACTCCAGCCAGCTGAGCCGCGCATGACCTGAGGACGCGGCTGGGAATCCCGTCCGGACCAGTAGCTTTGCGTGCGTTCACCTTCCTGAAGCACTTCCGCACATCCTCCTCAGACACAGTGTGCGCACTGACGTCATCCGCGGTGCGCACACTGTCCGGTCTCATGGTGTTCGCTGCGTCGAATCTAGCGTAGAATACGTTTAGATCCTCACACAGAGAGGCCGTGGTCTGCGGTGTGCTGGTTTTCCCTCTAAAGTCTGCGATCGTGTTTAGTCCCTGCCACATACTCCGAGGGTTGTCAAACTGTTGCTCCACCCTGTCCCTGTACTCACGTTTGGCTGCTTTGATCGTCTTCCGGAGTTGGTAATGTGCGTGTTTGTAGTCCGATGTGTTCGCGGAGGCAAAGGCGGTGTTCCGTGCCGCCAGTGCCGCGCGAACATCTCCGTTAATCCAGGGTTTTTGATTTGGGAAGGATTTGACTGTTCTGGATGGGACGACATCTTCCACGCATTTCCTGATAAATCCACAGACTGAGTCTGTGTATTCATCAATGTCTCTGGCGGCCACGTGAAACATTTCCCAGTCCGCGTGATCAAAACAGTCCCGCAGCGCAGACTCCGATTGGTCCGTCCAACAGTGCACCGCCCTCCGGGTTGGAGCTTCCTGTTTCAGCTTCTGCCTGTAGGCGGGCAGGAGCAGGATGGAGCGGTGATCTGATTGGCCGAATGGGGCGCGGGGGAGGGCTTTGTACGCATCCCGGAAAGAGGTGTAACAGTGGTCGAGTAGCCGGTTTCCACGTGTGTTGAAAAGGATGTGTTGGTGGAGTTTTGGTGAGACTTTCTTCAGGTTTCCCTTATTAAAGTCTCCGGCTGTGATAAATGCTGCCTCTGGGTGTGCGGTTTCCTCGCTGCTGATCGCGCTGTACAGTTCCCTGAGTGCTCGGTCAGTGTCGGCTTGTGGGGGAATGTAAACAGCCGTAATAATCACTGCTGTAAATTCCCTCGGTAGCCAGAATGGCCGGCACTTAATCATCAGGTACTCCAGGTCCGGTGAGCAGAAGGATTTGACCGGGTGCACGTTCGCATAATCACACCAGCTGTTGTTGATCATGAAACATACACCACCGCCTCTGCTTTTCCCAGTAAGATCCTGTGACCTGTCCGTGCGGTGCACGGAGAACCCCGGTAGTTGTATTGCGGAGTCCGGTACTTTGTCCGATAGCCAGGTTTCTGTGAGGCAGATCACGCAGCAGTCCCGCATCTCTCGCTGGAATGAGATCCGTGCCCGAAGGTCGCACAGCTTGTTCTCCAGAGACTGCACATTAGCCAGTAATAAACTGGGTAACGGTGGTCTGTAAGTGCGCCGTCTCAGTCGAACCAGAACGCCAGATCTTCTCCCTCTGCGTCGGCGTTTGCGGCCTCCAGGGCCAGAGAACAAAGGCATCTCAGGTGAGATGAATGGGGGGTCTGCAAACGGAGCGTCCGTGTTGCAAAACTTGAACTCCGGAAAGTTATAAGAAAGACCGTCTTTTATGTCCAGTAAGGTTTGTCGGTCGTACACAAGGAGACAAGTGCTGCTCGTGAAAAAATAAAGGAAAAGTAAAATTAAACACAGAAGAAAGCCGTTGCTTGGGGGAGCTCGCGACGAGGCTGCCATACTCGGCGCCATCTTGAGAAACATATAAAATACTATATACAGTAGAATAAAATAAAATAAATATACAATAAGATAAAAATAGAATACAAATACAAATACTATATACAACTGAGTAAAAATACAACGATGACAGAAAGGATTATTGCACCGACATCTCTCCGTCACGCCAACCAAAATTCACTGAACCAGCAGCAACAGAAGAGCCAAGATCCAGAAGGTACGCTTCACGTTTGATACACATGGTCACGAGTTTTCTCTGACTTTGGCTGTTCCACCAGGATAAAATCACACTTCCTGCACAGCTCTGTCTCTCAGTGCCCAGAGACCAGTTTACCATCAAATCTCTGTTTTCTGCTTTATTCTCTGCTTATTACGCAGCAGTTCAGTGCCGCCAGCTGCTGAATGACCTCCGACAGGAAAGCCTCGTTTCTGCTGTTCAATACTGAAGAAATGTAAACTTTTTAAAATGATGCCAAACTGCAACTCTGTTAGCTGTGTCTCTAATAAAGCTCTGTAGCTCTGCTCTGCTTCACTTCAGCAGCATCAGCTAATGTTCAGTTGCTGATTCATGGTTTTCTTCAGTTTCTGATTGACTGCAGGATAATTTTTCTTTCTGCAGTAACGATAAATGATTTCTGACTGAGTCAAAACTGAATTGAATCAGTTATAGAAATCAGTGAGGACACCCACCCTGCCCATGGTACATCACCAACAGACGGAGTCACCGTATTACTCCACCTACTACCCTAATTTAATAATCAAGTCAGTCAACACGCACGCCAGCCGACTCCCGTAGCCGACGTCGCCTCCTAAGAGGAAGAGGAAAAGAACCCTCGCAAACGGAAACAAACGGGGAAGGCAAAGCAGCAGCTAGGCTAACTTCTGTTAGCCTAGCGTAGAAAAGCCGTAGCAACCCCGCTGTAAAGCTCCTGGCCGCCCACTAAGGCCCACACTTCCTCCAATACATAATGAGTGTTTACTATAAAAGAACAATGAAAGGCAGAGATCGTAACAAAGCTGAGTTACGTACCAATTAAACGGCGTCACTCGATTTATTAACAGAGTGGTTCATAGGAGGTTTCTGCAGCTACGACCACTAAACAACATTGGTTTACCACAGAGTGAGATAATGTACGCATGCGCCAAATAAACACCGACCAGCCGCAATGGAGGCTTCAAGCAGGTATCCGCGGGTCATGTCTGTAACATGAATAACATTAATGAACACACGCACCACCCAGCCAGGCTGAGACAGCAGCGACATGCACGCAGCTCCCACCTGCAACACCGGGGGAAGTCATGTGACCGAAAGGAGACGACAACAGGTACGCGATTTGGGGATGCTCAGGTGGCCGCTACTATTTATACTAGCACCCCCTAATGCGCCTGACTAAAAGTGGGATCAGCCAGAACATAATATTCATCCTGCCACAATCTGTATCACATCTATCTAATAGACTCCAGTTTGTGCATGTAAATGGAGAGTCCTCTTCACACACTGAGGTTAATTATGGAGTTCCACAGGGCTCAGTGCTAGGCCCAATTCTGTTTACATTATACATGCTTCCCTTAGGCAGCATCATTAGAAGACATAGCATACATTTACACTGCTATGCAGATGACACCCAGCTCTATCTGTCCATGAAGACAGATAACACACAGCAATGAGTTAAACTGCAGGAATGTCTTAAAGACATAAAGACCTGGATGGCCGCAAACTTTCTGCTTCTTAATTCAGATCAAACTGAGGTTATTGTACTCGGCCCTGAAAATCTTAGAAATATGGTATCTAACCAGATTCTTACTCTGGATGGCATTACCTTGGCCTCCAGTAACACTGTGAGGAACCTTGGAGTCATTTTTGACCAGGACATGTCCTTCAATGCATATATTAAGATAAGATAAGAAGAACTTTATTTATCCCGAGGGAAATTCTTTTGTTATACCCATGCTCAATGCAGCAGAGAGATAGAGGAGCAGAGGAATAAGATATACATTATGTACAATAGAATACAAGTATACACTAATATACAGTAGGATAGTGCAAAATATAATATCAAATAACTGTAACAAGTAACAATAAAACTATATCCTGAGAAATAAATAGCTTAGCTATCAGTGCAGGTGATCCTAAAAGTATTAGCATAGTATTGTGCAAATGGATAAAAGAGTAGCAGCATATGATGGGGAGATGAAACAAACATTCAATGAAAAACTGTTGGGTGATATTGCACCGTACACAGCAACTTCAAAAGTGTTAAATGTTTTGGTGTTAATAGTCTTCTTGCAAAAGTAGAGTTAATTTTACTCTAAGCAGAGTCACATTCTTTTAATGTAACTCTGAGGTGTAAAATGATAGTAGTTAAAATCGAGTGTTAAAAATGAGTGTTTCTCTGTCAAATCTGGAGGTGTTACAATGGAAACATTAACTCTTGACCTCTTAACTCTGAACTCCTACAGGGGCTATGACACCAACAGAGTAAATTCACAGACTCCGCCCCCAGCACGGCTCCAATCGAAGCTGAAGTGAAGCCGTTTCAGAACATTTTGCTCTACATATTTGAGTTGTTTGCCATGCTTGGTAAGTCATTCTTTCAAACATTGTTTCAATTATTATTAGCTTTTACTTCTGTGGCTCTTTGGAGTTGAGACAAAGCTGTGTGAAAGGCATTAGCCATGTTGCTCGCTGATAGCATAATATTCTGTTTTAGCTAGCTGAAAGGTATTGTTTGCGGGCAAATACCACAGCCTTGAAAAAAGCTTGCATGTGAATTTTCAGTCAAACTTTTGGTCAAATACACCTAAAACAATGTGTAGAACGTGAAATGTTGGTATAATGGTGCTGCTTGAAGCCTGAAAACGATCGCCCATAAAAAAAACAAAAACCGAGCAAACAGCAGTAGCAGGCGTCCTGACTGGGTTCTACGTTAGCATAGATCCCTCCAGAGTTTTGTGCACACGGTTTAGGTAAAAATGAAAAAGGTTGAGGTTTTACATTTAGTTCAGTATTACCTGTTGCCTGTGTCTTTGTCTTTTGGGAAAATACTTTACACAAGTAATGGCTCAAAGAGGATTCCTTTTCTTTTAATATTCCTCAGGAAAATCACCTACAGAGTGAGGAAGAGGATTTCCTGTGGCAGTCAGTTCTTCGGAGCGATGAGTCTTTTGCTGCGTGTGGTCTGATCATGGAGGGGTGCATGGGGTGGGAGGGGTTATCCATGATACAAAGAAGCTTTTTTAGCATTCTCCTCTCAGACACCTCCTAAACAAATATGTAAGACTGCTTTCTTCCATTTGCGCAACATCTCTAAAGTTAGAAACATCCTGTCTCAGAGTGACGCTGAAAAACTAGTTCATGCATTTATTACTTCCAGGCTGGACGACTGTAATTCATTATTATCAGGAAGTCCTAAAAACTCCCTGAAAAGCCTTCAGCTGATCCAAAATGCTGCAGCAAGAGTCCTGACAGGGACTAGAAAGAGAGAGCAGATTTCTCCTGTTTTGGCTTCCTGTTAAATCCAGAATTGAATTTAAATTCTTCTCATCACATACAAGGTCTTAAATAATCAGGCCCCATCTTATCTTAATGACGTTGTACTCCCATATCACCCCATCAGAGCACTTCGCTCTCAGACTGCAGGCTTACTTGGACTCTTTGTGCTCATTTTATATGTAGTTTTTGTCCCTCTTTGCACGTTTGCTCTTTGTGTTCTTTTTCTTTCTTTCTGTTGTAAATTTCTGTCTCACTGAAGTTGTCTTCTCTTCGTGGTATGTTGCACATTTTGTCCTTTGATGAACTTCCTCTTGTTCCGTAATCCTTCCACAGGGACGGATGAACCTAAATATTTGGTTTTTGTCCAAAGTGTGTGTTGCGGTGATGAAGGGATGGCACTCAGAGTGACAGTGAGTGTGAGCCGGCAGAGAGCAGAAGAATAACAGCAGGATGAATAAATGAAAAGCAGCAGTGCTAATTTAGGAGCGCTCACTGGCTGCATTCCCGGCATTCCCCTCAGCTTCAGGCTGCGACACCGACACATCTGACACATTACCAACACGATACTGATGTGCTGACCTGCTGACAGGAGGAGGAGGAGGGAGTCTCAGTGCAAACACAGCCGAAGCTCATTGCTTTAAACATGTTGTGTTCCTTACATCATGTCGTCACGATGGTGGCAGTTTGTTGGAGTCCAGCGTGGTTTCTGAATTTTGATTGAGCCTCTCCTAATGAGCTGTGACTGTTAATGAACCAGCTGCACAAGTCTTCCTTCACTCCTGTTGATTAGTGCTTGAATTTGTTTCTGCTCCTTAAATTTCACTTCATATTCATGACTAACACTGTGATTACAACCAGCAGGCAAGTGCTTTCATCCAGTATTATTACAGCTGTGGACAGCAATTTAATTTATACAGCGCCACATCACAACAACAGTCGCCTCCGTGAGCTTTATACTGTAACTTAAAGACCCCACAACAACACAAAACGACAGAGAAAATAGACTCAATACTTGAAATGTGCAATTCACTTGTATTTTTATTTTTATTCCTATTTATTCTATTTATCCCCTTCGTATATTTTATTTATATTGTCTCTGTATTTATATATATGTGTGTGTGTGTATAACTCTGTAACTTCTGTCGGTGCTGTGCTTTTTTGGAAATCGAATTTCCCAGAGGAACCCACCCGAGGGATTAATAAAGTTCTATCTTATCTTATCTTATCTTAAAAACCCAACAATCAGATGACCGCCTATGAGCAAGCACTTTGGTGACAGTGGGAAGAAAAAACTCCCTTTTAACAGGAAGAAACCTCCAGCAGCCCCAGGCTCAGGGAGGGGCGGGACCATCTGCCAGGTGGGGGGGAATGAGGACAGGACAAAGACACGCTGTGGGAGAGAGCCAGAGATTAATCATAACTAATGATTCAATGCAGAGAGATGCAGGGTCTCCTGATCCAACTATATGCTTTATCTAAAAGGAAAGTAGGGCGGGGCCTGAAAGCTGAAGGCTCTGCCTCCTTCACCATCTCTAGGCTGGTAAAGGACCTCGGCTGCTGTTTCCAGATCAGCAGGAAGTCCTGTTCTGACCTCTTACACTGAGATTACTGCATGATTTCACCACCAACCTCAAATATAAAAGTCACAGGGAGGATCATCCCCGACACCAAAGCTGGGCCTCTGTGACCGAGCAGTGTTCAGATGAAGAGGCCACAGCTGCCCCTCAGGTGAGGACTGACAGCAGGAGGCTCATAACTCTCCCCGCAAAATGAAAATCCAGTGGGAGGATGAGTTTCCACACACTGAGGAGTGTCATCAGAGGGATGAGAGAACATCGTGTGTTCCACGAGCTCCATCGCTGAAGCTGAGGGACTCAGGCAGGTGAGGTTTGTGCAGGTGCACAGGTGTGTGCTGCTGACAGAGGAAGTCAAAAGCTGCATATCTCCTGCAGTCTTTACTGGATGGGCACACTGAGAGCAGCTGTGATGCTTTAATATTTATTATAGTAATGATATTGATATGATAGTGGTTAAAAGAGTCATTGAGGCTATTATAAAACCATTTACATACATCTGTAATTTATCGTTTCAAACTGGTCGATTTCCAGACAGAATGAAAATAGCAAAAGTTATACCTCTATACAAATCTGGAAACAAACACCATTTCACAAACTACAGGCCTGTCTCTTTACTACCTCAATTCTCAAAAGTTCTTGAAAAACTGTTTAAAAACAGACTGGAAAAATTTATAGATAAACATAAACTACTCACTGAGAGTCAGTACGGATTCAGATCAAGCAGATCAACATCATCGGCACTATTAGATTCAATAGAATACATCACAAATTCCATAGACAAAAAGCAATATGTGGCTGGGTTATTCATAGACTTGACAAAGGCATTTGACACTATAGATCCTGATATATTAATAAGAAAACTGGAACGTTATGGTGTCAGAGGGGTAGTTTTAGATTGGGTCCGGAGTTATTCAAGTGACAGAAAGCAGTTTGTGAAAATAAATGGTGGTTGCTCCTTATGTATGGACATTGCTTGTGGTGTACCCCAAGGGTCAGTTTTGGGTCCAAAATTCTTCAACTTGTACATTAACGACATCTGTAAAGTGTCCAAAGTATTAAAAATGGTTCTCTTTGCTGACAATACAAACATTTTTTGCTCTGGTGATGATCTGCAGAATTTATTGGAGGATATGACTAATGAAATAAGTAAAGTGAAGTTCTGGCTTGATAAAAACAAATTATCATTAAATTTGAATAAATCTAAACTGATGTTATTTGGAAATAGTAGTTTAAATACAAATGCAAAGATTCAAATAAATGGTGTTGATATTGAAAGAGTCAGTGAAAATAAATTTCTGGGGGTAATAATAGATGAAAAACTTAACTGGAGAGCTCACGTAAGATATATTCATTCCAAAGTATCACGACGCATTGCAGTACTAAACAAGGCAAAACAGGTATTCGACAGAACATCACTTCATATTCTCTACTGTTCACTGGTTTCACCATACTTAAGCTATTGTGCAGAGGTCTGGGGCAATAACTATAAAACCATATTACATTCACTTTTTACTCTTCAAAAGAAAGCAATTCGAATCATCCACAATGCAGGTTATAGGGAACATACAAACTCACTATTTTTGCAGTCTGAAATATTGAAAATTGACGATATAGTGAAATTCCAAACAGCACAAATTCTATTCAAAGCAAAAAATAAAGAACTGCCAGGTAATATTCAGAGTATGTTTTTTTTGAAAGAAGGACGTTATAATTTAAGGGGTTTTTGTAACTTCAAAACAATGAAGGTATGTACTACAAGAAAAGGCTTTTGTGTTTCTGTTCAAGGAGTGAAACTATGGAACAAACTGAATATGGAATTAAAGCAATGTTCAAACATAAAACTGTTCAAAAAGAGTTATAAAAATATGATCTTCTCGATCTATAAAGAAAAGGAAAATATTTAAATTAAGTGAATGTCTCTATTTAAAAACAAACAAACAAAAAATTCATGATGTGATATTATAGTATATAGTATATCAGAAATCTGTTCACTATTTTTATTACAAATTATATCAGTAAGGAAGCTGACTAAATATTCACTGATAATTTATGGGACAGGGGTGGGATTAAATAAGTGTATACTTCTTCCCACTCCCTTTCAACATGTAAATTAATCAGAATGTTTTTTTGTATGTAATTTGTATAGTATTTTTTTTCTCTCATTTCTTTTCTAAATGTACTTGTATTGTTCACATGTTGAAATAAATTACCAATCAATCAATAGTTCGGCTCAAATGGCTCCAGCAGTTTTACACGTACAGCCCAGAGTGTCTGCATCGTTGTGCTGCTGTCAAAACGAGATGCCAAAATGAAAATGACGCTTTAAAAAGAGAAATACAGGAGCTACGAGGGAAACGTCCTCAGGCTGTGAGTATATGTTTAACTGCTGGATCTTCAGGTGAAAGGATGAAAAAGTTCAGCTCAGATGGAGTGAATGAGGCGAGCGCGACACAAAGAAACATGACATTTCATCGTTTTCGTCGTGCGCCCGAGCTCCCGCCGTGAAACCATTCTGCTGCACTTTGTGATGAATAATAAAAGCAAGCAAAATGCTAATTGTAGACGAGCGCCTGGGCAGCCGTCCCCATTTCATGGAGCTCAACCTTTCACTTCGGTTTGAAGAACCTCTTTGCTTATCGGTTTAAATGAGGGGAATAAAATGCTTTCAGGGCCTCGTTTCTTAAATCACCTGCTATTCGAATCCAGCTTCCTTCACCCACTTTAACTCACATCCACATAAATAACTCATAAGGTTTTTAATTAGCTCATTCTACCGTGTGAGTCATTAAAAGTCAATGTAACCCACTTATGTAACACCTCAAGTCTGGATCCTGTTGTATTTGCATGAGAGAGAGAATGAGAGCAGAAGCATGTTGATGTTGTTCGCAGCTTTCTGTTTTCCTTCAGGACTACTGTGAAACGCCACAAACCCAAGGCTGAGCCCGATAACTGATCTCAGTTCAGCCTGGAAAGCAGGAACACTGTTGTAATTACTGAGGAAAAACATCACAGCTAAAACTGACGAGGTGGCATCGGTGTGAGCAGATACGTTACTGTTTTGTCAAAAGCAGAAAAAAGTCATGGAAGAATTAAAAGGACGAGTTTAGTTTCCTGCAAAATGCTTCAAATATGAGCAGTGGTGGGAATGATCCAGAACCCAAGGCCTCGGTGAATACGTGACATCTGAACTGCTGTTTGAAAAGGTTCAAAGACGGGCGATGCCGATCTCAAAGGGGGCGGCAGCTCCGAATTCTCTGCTCTGAAGTCCTGAATGCGTCTCCAGATTGACAGTTAGTCTTTAACCAAAGGACAGGAGGGAGAAGGAGCGTGCAGCGGTGTGTAGGTGAGAACAGCAGCTTCTCCTGTGCTTTGTTAGGCAGCCAGACTCCACTGCAGCAGTCCAGACGCGAGGTGATGAAGGCACATCAGGTTTAGATGGAAGCTTTAGCATCAGAGCTAGCACACCGCTAAACTACAACGCTAGCTAGCTAAACATCATTCTGCTTCTCGGTGACTCCAGCGACCTGATGCAGTCATTAGCTAATATGTCTGTGAAGGTTCTCAGTCATCCAGGTCATCGTAGTCAGAGGAGCTTGCAAAGAAAAGCGTCTGGACTTCTTTAAGTTGCTTGAAGACGTTTCACCTCTCATCCGAGAAGCTTCTTCAGTTCTAAGGTCAAATGGTGGAGAGTCCCAGATATAAACCTAGTGGGAGTGACCCCCCACAGAGGGACAAAAGGACCCCCTGATGATCCTCTAATCGCCTGAGCCAAGGTGGGAAACTGGGCGTGGGTCCCAATCAGCCAGAGTTTCGGGTGTGTTCATTGTGAAACCTGGCCCCACCTTATCAGAATCAGAATCAGAATACTTTATTGATCCCTGGGGGAAATTATTTTTTGTTACAGTGCTCCATTTTAAACCAACATTAAGACAAGACAGACAATACGCTAACTAAGAATAGTACAATATATACATATATATACATACATACATAAGTCACTTATAAATAAATATTTGGAAAAGAAACATGTGTAGTTGTAGCAGCAAACAGTGTGTTAAGTGGATGCGTTGTACAGGGAGATGGCCACAGGCAGGAATGATTTCCTGTGTCGTTCAGTGGTGCTTTTCGGTAATCTCAGTCTCTCACTGAACGAGCTCCTGTGACTGACCAACATGTCATGTGATTTCCTGAGGTCAGATGGCCCAGGATGTGAGTGGGCGTTAAGGCGTCTGGGAAGGATCTCAAAACTGGATTATAGATGGCAGAGAGTTGGTGTCGTAAACCCCGCCTCTGTTCAAAGATGGTGGCTCACAGTGGACATAGATGCTTCTTTCACTCCTCTTTCAAACCATCTGTCCTCTCTGTCCAAAATGTGAACATTGGCATCCTCAAAGAGTGACCTTTGACCTTTAGATGCAGATGGACTGCTGAGTCTTGTCCTGTGGAGGTGGCTCTTCTGTGTTGTGCCATGCGCTTGTGAAGTGGCTGTTTGGTCTCTCCAATGTAGAGGTCTGAGCATTCCTCGCTGCACTGTACAGCATACACCACATTGTTAAGTTTGTGTTTTGGCGTTTTGTCTTTCGGGTGAACCAGTTTGTGTCTGAGTGTGTTGCTGGGTCTGAAATGCACTGGGATGTCATGCTTGGAGAAAACTCCTGAGTTTCTCTGATACGCCAGCTACATAGGGGATGACAATGTTGTTGCGTCTGTCCTTCTTATCCTCCCTCGCTGGTGTCTGGTCTTCTTTTCTGTGCCTCTTTGCTGACTTTATGAACGCCCATTTAGGATAGCCGCACGTTTTGAGTGCTTCCTTTACATGTGTGTGTTCCTTCTTTTTCCCTTCAGGCTTAGAGGGAACATGTTCTGCCCGGTGGTGTAGAGTCCTGATTACTCCAAGTTTGTGTTCCAGAGGGTGATGGGAGTCAAAGAGGAGGTACTGGTCCGTGTGTGTGGGCTTCCGGTAAACTTCGATGTTGAGTTTGCCGTTCTCTTCAATGTGCACAGCGCAGTCCAGGAAAGGCAGACAGTCGTCCTTTGTGTCTTCCCTGGTGAACTTGATGTTTTTATCCACAGCGTTAATGTGCGCAGTGAAGGATTCCACTTCTTGTGTCTTGATTTTGACCCAGGTGTCGTCCACATATCTGTACCAGTGGCTGGGTACTCTTCCTTTGAAAGAGCCAAGAGCCTTCCTTTCCACTTCCTCCATGTAAAGGTTGCTACAATAGGTGACACGGGGGAGCCCATGGCACAGCCATGTTTTTGTCTGTAGAAGCCTTCGTTGTACTTGAAATATGTAGTGGTGAGAGGTGAAACGTCTTCAAGCAACTTAAAGAAGTCCAGACGCTTTCTTTGCAAGCTCCTTTGACAGTCATTAGCTAAGATTTTTCTGCTTCTTGTTTTGTGTTAATTAGTAAATGTTGTAAATTATTAAGATGCAATCAAAGAGGATCCACGTGCAGCCAGACTGGATGCAGAGCTAACAGTGAGCTTTGTTGTTCCCGCCGATTTCACAGAACCAGGAAGCAACAATCCAAGTCAAAGAGCACACCTGGCATTAGAAGTCACATGACCAACACAACAAAATCTGACACAGCGTGTTCAGGTTAAGTGGACCAAGGCCGAGCACGATAATAAGTTAGAGGTTTACAAAATGAAACAAAGAATAACTTCAATTTATAACCCCATACCCAACACATGTGACATCAGCACACAAACTGAGATGCTGAATGTGGTAAAGTTTACACCTGCCTAACTTTAGCAGGCTAACTGTGCATGTTAGCAAATATGTGTAGTTTTTGCCTCACTGATGCTAACATGTGGAAACCAAACCAGACCGATGCTCTGATGCTGTCTGTAGATAAGTCTCCATGCATGCTGCAGTCCAAGCACCGATATGCTTTCATTCAAACGGCCAAAGCAGCCTCCGTGGTTCAGGCAGGAGAAGTGCACGCTCCTTTGCACTGAAACAACACTGTGCAGGACCTTTGTGCCGACTCCAATATGCTTTGGAACTCTTTACTTTACAGACTGCAGAAGCGATAGATCGACACAGGATCGAGATCATAGCAATAAATTGAATAAACCTTGCAAATGGGGCTCAAGTGTCTCAGTCATCCAGGCGACAGAATACCTGCAGCTGCTCCTGCACTGAGAACCGCTTCCAGAGATGTTTTATCTCTCACATTAAATCGAATACGTCTGGTGCCACTCGTCTTTGAGTCTCAGGGTTTAGATTTTCTGTCCTGTATACTTTACCTTTGGGATTTTCCCCTCACAGTTAAGTTGTGTTGTCTGTCAAACTCCACAACGAAGTTTGAAGGCTGAGCATGCCGTGACATCTCGGGGTGCAATTTAAAACCTGACAGACACGTCCCGACTCACGCCGAGACAGCCGCACACAGTGAAATTATTAAACAACACCCAGCAGATGACGGATAGCTTGACATGTTCTCGCCGTTTCGGTTGAGCGCAGAGCGCCCTGTTTAACTTGTGATGCTGTAGCTCAGCTTTCCCAGAGCAGGAGGACCAGATCTGTCTTTATTACAGCAGGAAGCACACAGTGATTAGACAAACACCAGAGTGGTGCACGCTTATCAATACGATCAATAATTCAAAGAAGATATAAACCAGCGAGTCCATTACAGCTCGGTTGAACAGTAAGGCCGTCGCAGGTGTTTACCCGACTCTGGCCGAGGCACAGACCCACACTCGTCTGGGCTGCTGGTTTGGATGATTTGGGGGTCACTCTATTTTATCCAACATGATAAGAATCCTGCAGCCAAACAGTGTCCATGCAGACTTTGTGTCTGTTGGTTTTTCATCATTCTGTAAACTGAATTAAACGCTATGATGCAGTAAAAGATTTTAACTTGGCGGATTGTGATGCACAGATCTATTTCTTCTGTGCAGCTTGGAGGAGCTGCCCATAACCTTTCATCCCTGCATTTCTTTAGTTTTGTTCAGAATTAAACCTCCTGCATGAAAGAGACAAACTCATTGTGACTCAGTGAGACATTTCAACCTTTTAAACCTGATAACACTGATCTGATTAACTGTTTTCATCTTCATTACATCCAAAAGGAAGAACTGATCAACTTGTTTTAAGGGGAGGACATGGCTGTAGGCCCCGTTAAGGCTTTGTGTCGAACTTATTTGTAGGATTTGTTTCATCATGTGGAACTGTGGCCGTCTCAGACGGCTACCTCTGCAGCTCTGCTGAAAGAATCTGAGCACCCTCATTACGCTGTCTGGCTCTTTGAAGCAGATGGGATGGAGGTATTGTGTAAGACCTATTTAAAGAGGCCGGCTCTCAGCTCAAGTCTTTTGGTTTTTGAATTTGGAGCTTGTGTGCAGAAGCACGCACAAAGGGACTGACATGCTGTGCGTGCTGCTTATGCATGTTAGCAGGCGCCTTTATGTCCCGTCTGTGACGGTGGTCATGTGTAAAGAGCAGCAGAGGAGTCATAGACTGTATAGAAAAGATGGACATAGCCACCGTAATATCATTGGTTTCTCATCGCTAGCGTTTCAGGCACTGGCTGCTGATTGGATCCTTCAGGGGACACGTCACACCTGTCTTGTTATCAGGACTGTTTACTGCCTTTCGTCTAACAGCTTCAGGACTTATCTAAACATTTGAGAGCTTTGATTTAAGCTTGGATCAGGTTAACTTTAAATCTAGGCTTAGTTTATGTTTGAGATTAAGTTTAGGCTGGATTAGTTTATGCTAGACTTGGTCATTTTGGTGAGGCTCAGGTCAGGTTCGGCTTTTATAAATTAGGTTTAGGATTTGGATTAAGTCAAGATGTTTAGATTGAAAATTTAATCTTAGATTGTTTTTCAAAGATGAAGGTTTAATGTTGTTTGGGTTTAAATTGAGGTTATCCTAGATTATGGTCAGGTCAAAGCTGGGTTTAGTTTAGGGCACAGTATAGTCTAGTTATTTTAGGTCAGATTAGATCACATGAATACTTTTAGACTGAGCACACAGAGTTTGAAAATGTGCAGCCACATGCGACGTCGCAGTCACAGCGTCGCTGACTGAATGCTGTTTACCTCGCAGTGTTTGCTGTGTTTTAAATATTATTTATCTCTTCTTATTTTCACTCATGTTTCTTTTATGCGCTCGCCTGTTGGAAGGAGCCGTGCAAATAAACCCATGTGTCCACGGTAAACAGCCGCCTCTCCGAATATACATCAGGTACAAACAAACGAGGCGCTGCTGCAGAGCCCCTCGAGCTCACAGCATCATTTTAGTGACTTGTTTACTTCGAGTGGAGAGAGAGAGAGCGCACAAACAGTGACGAAGAGTAATCAGAGGAAGACTGTGAGAGAGAGGCTCCACTTAAGGCAGAGAGGGGAGAAAAGGTAAGGCAGGAGGAGGGAAAGGAAAGGAGAGAGGAAGGGTTAAAAAGGAGTGAAAATAAGACCAAACAAGAGCAGAGGAAGAGGAGGATGGAGAGGAGGCGTGCTGGTGTGAGGCTGAGAGGTTGCAGTCATGCTGTAAAACTGTCACTGCAGCCCTTTGATGGACTCCCATTCCTCACTCTGACTTCCTCCTTCAGTCTGCAGAAAGCAGCACCTGATGCTCAAAGACAGCCACGTTCCAGCGCTCCTAATGAACAGCACAGAGCTACATTAAAGAGCACATGCACGTGCACGTGCACGTGCACGCAGCGAGGAGAAACAAAGGGAAGCCTTCATGGCTCAGACGGAGGCAGACTCTGCATGCTGAGACGCTGCTGCAATCTTTTATTGATAGCTGCTCTGCAAAATATTCATAGAAATATTAAAGTGCAGAGAAGCCGGCTGCCTGCACGTTTTTACTTTAGGAGCTAATTCTTGTGTTTATCTAGCTGCTAGATAAACACAAGAATCATAAATCATAAACAGTAATATTGATGCTTGTGCAGCAAGATTCTAGCTACACAAGCATCAATATTACTGCTTTAATATTACTAGTTACATTACAATAAATGATTCTCATCTTATATTTTTTATTTCATCTTTATTTCAGTTTTTTACTTGAACAATAATTTAAATATGTATAGTTGTGTTTGTATATTTTTACAATTCTTCCCTTTCCAGGCTGGAGAAACTGATCAGGAGGGCTAGCTCTGTGGTCGGCATGAAGCTGGACACTCTGGTGACAGTGGCAGAGAAAAGGACATTAAAGAAACTGATGGACATTATGAACAATGCTGGGCATCCTCTGCACACGGCCATAAACAATCAGAAGAGTCTGTTCAGTGACAGGTTGCTTCTCCCAAAGACAAGAACTAACAGACTTAAAAACTCCTTTGTCCCACACGCCATCAGACTGTTTAACTCCTCTCTGGAGGGGAGAGGGAGGGGAAACAGGAGGACAAAGGAGGGAACAACTAAGCTGTAGTGCCTCTGCACCTCACTGTGCAATACCTTGTGCAATACTTTTGTAAATAGTCAACAGTTCAATAGACTCAATACTTGAAATGTGCAATTCACTTGTATTTTTATTTTTTATTCCTATTTATTCTATTTATCCCCTTCGTATATTTTATTTATATTTGTCTCTGTATTTATATATATGTGTGTGTGTGTGTGTGTGTGTGTGTGTGTGTGTGTGTGTGTGTGTGTATATAATATTCTGTAACTCTGTAACTTCTGTCGGTGCTGTGCTTTTTTGGAAATCGAATTTCCCAGAGGAACCCACCCGAGGGATTAATAAAGTTCTATCTTATCTTATCTTATCTTTTGTTCTTTAAAATTCAGTTACTACAATTTTTTGTTAATAACTAAAACTTTCTTTTTATGTTATCTGTTTTCCTTTTTTTTAACTTAAGACAAAAATTCCTACTTTTATAAAAAAACACATTTTCTCGTGTGTGTCCATAGAGCTGGTTTTCTTTCACACTGACGTCTGTCCAGACGTGTATGATTGCCACGGTGCTCTGATCAGTCCAGCACGCACGTTTCCTTCCATTCCCGCTGCCGTCTCATGAAAACTGCTGAATAAATAAATCATTTCACTCATATTTATTATATTTCTTACAGAGAAACTAAATTGAAGAGCTCGTCTGTAAAACTGAACTCTTCCAAAGTGTCAATGTTCGTAGTTTGTCAAACTTCAGATCAGTGACCCTGGCTTCCCATCACTGCACAAAAAGACTTTTCCCCAAAAATCCTCGTTTCCTCTCAGAGAGCTGAGGACGACTTTAACGGCACGCAAGGTTCAGCCTGTTCTGCAGGAAAAAATCGGTTTACGCTCGACTCGGTCGAGGCAGCAGAAGCAGACGGCCTGTCCATAGTGCAGGGAAAGTAATCAGCAAGCGAACACAGTTATGTCATGGTAGCGTCGTGTGACGGGCCGGATGTAGGACCCACACGCGAGACACTCACATGGGGGAATAAACTTAAAATTACTGCTTTATTGCAGTTGCATAGTTTTCACCAAAATAAACTTCCAAAAACAAAACAAAACTAGAAAACTAGGAACGGAGATCTCGGGGAGCACAGAAGGAGAAACACAGCATGGAGAGGGGACGACGCAGACAGAGAGAAACATGGGCTAAAATACACCGAGGGAAACGAGGGAATGACACACAGGAGACCGGGGTGAAGCAAAACTGGACACACTGACATAGGACAAGGGACCGTCAAAGTAAAACAGGAAGTATAACATAGACACGGACTAGACACTGAGCAAAGGGAAGACGGGGCGCAGAGACAGGAGAGACAAAAGACACGACTGACCGAGGAACAAGAAAATAATAAATATAACAACACAAAATCAAAACACTGGGTCACCGACTCAGGACCGTGACAAGTAACATGTGAGGGACGGATCCAGTAGTAAAAACACAAAGATGAACAGGTCAAGATGAACAAAGTCATGAACAAAGTGAATATAAGAGCCCAGACTAACTAACATTTGACTACAGAAGTGCAGACGTGTACATTGCTGACGACAGCCAATGGCTGTCTGGTGGGGACACGGTGCTCTGGGTGGCCCAGCTCTTCTCTGGAATTTGGTTCCAGAAGTCCTGCTAGATGTGGAAGTTGTAGCGGTGTGAGAAGCAGTGTGGTCTCTCATGAAGTCCTGACCTTCATCACAGGGGACGGATCAGGGATCAGGTGAGGACAGTGATCCAGGTGTGTGTGTGTCCAGGTGATAAAGGTGAGGTAGGTGCAGTGTAAAGACACAGCACTGATACATCCTGTGGATCTCCCACTGAACACCTGCACAGGTTGTGCTGCTGTGAGTTTCCAGCTGTTCTTTGTTCAGAGCTGCTGGTAAAGAATCAGCTCCTAAACTGGAACCGTGAATACGTCCTGCACCTGACCAGGTGACCATGTGCTCACAGTCAGGCATCAGGTTATCACAGCATTTGAAACAAACCCTGCATCCTCTGAAGGCGAGTCAGCTGACCGGCTGATGATGTCTTCATTGGAACAGACTGAAAGCACAGCACTCTGTGGGTTTAATCTCTCCATCTCTCAGATGGAGACTTGATAAAGTGAAGTATGTGCAGCTTTAACACTCCAGAGCCCCCGCCGCCGCCCCACGTGTGACTTTTGTTCATTTGAATTCTCCGTCTCGCCGCTCGCCGTGACACAGATCTGTTTACCGAAGCATTTTCTTTCCAGCGACGGCCAGATATTATCAGCATCATTCCCACATGGCTTTGCAAACACAGATCCATCACATGCTGAAAAACAGATTGGTTTTGCAGCGCAGGGCCAAACTTTTCCATTAAAATTCCCCCTTTGACACTCGAGCCCCGCCCCCCCCGCCGTGCGCACAACAATCTGAGATCTATTACTGCGTGTAAACATCGATACATCCCAAACTCCCCGATGGATGCCGTGCAGCCGCGACCCCGCGAGCCGTTCACGTCACACCACTGCAACAAAGAGATCCACCTTAACCTGCCGTTGCTATGGTTACAGTCGAGCACAGCGCCGCAGAGTCCTGCTGCCCCGTGTACAGTACAGACATCACACTCACACACACACACACACTCACACAGACACACACACTCACACACACACACACACACACACACTCACAGACACACACACACTCACAGACACACACACTCACACACACTCACACACACACACTCACACTCACACACTCACACACACACACACACACTCACACTCACACTCACACTCACAGACACACACACTCACACACACTCACACACACACACACACACTCACTCACAGACACACACACACACACACTCACTCACAGACACACACACACACACTCACACTCACACTCACACTCACAGACACACACACTCACACACACTCACACACTCACACTCACACACACACACACACACTCACACACACACACTCACACTCACACACACACACTCACACACTCACACACACTCACACTCACACACACTCACACTCACAGACACACACAGACACACACACACACTCACAGACACACACACACAGACACACACACACACTCACAGACACACACACAGACACACACACACACACACACACACTCACAGACACACACTCACACTCACAGACACACACAGACACACACACTCACAGACACACACTCACACTCACACACACACACAGACACACACACACACTCACAGACACACACACACACACACACACACACTCACACACACACACTCACACTCACAGACACACACAGACACACACACACACTCACAGACACACACACACACACACACACACACTCACAGACACACACACACACACTCACAGACACACACACACACACACACACACTCACACTCACACACACACACACACACACACTCACAGACACACACACACACTCACAGACACACACACACAGACACACACACACACACACACTCACAGACACACACACACACACACACACACACACACACTCACACTCACAGACACACACACACACACACACACACACACACACTCACAGACACACACACTCACAGACACACACACTCACACACACACACACTCACACTCACAGACACACACACACACACACACACACACTCACACTCACAGACACACACACACACTCACAGACACACACACACACACACACACACTCACACTCACAGACACACACACACACACACACACACACTCACAGACACACACACACACACACACACACACACACTCACAGACACACACAGACACACACACACACACACACACACACACTCACACTCACAGACACACACACACACACACACACACACTCACAGACACACACAGACACACACACACACACACACACACACACACACACACTCACAGACACACACGCACAGACACACACGCACACACACACACACTCACACTCACAGACACACACACACACACTCACACTCACACACACACACACACACACACACTCACAGACACACACAGACACACACACACACACACACACACACACACACACACACACACTCACAGACACACACAGACACACACAGACACACACACACTCACACTCACAGACACACACACACACACACACTCACAGACACACACAGACACACACAGACACACACACACACACACACACACACAGACACACACTCACAGACACACACGCACAGACACACACGCACACACACACACACTCACACTCACAGACACACACACACACACTCACACTCACAGACACACACACACACACACACACATACACACACACACACACTCACAGACACACACAGACACACACACACACACACACACACACACACACACTCACACTCACACTCACAGACACACACACACACACACACACACACTCACAGACACACACACTCACACACACTCACACACAACAGTTTCTAGAGATCTAGCTTTAGCCTCTGAAAGATGAGTCCGCTCCTCCTTCCAGAGACAGAGGGCACGGCGGACAGCATCACTGTGACACGAGGCCACAGACCGACTGATGTGTGGGGGCGACCGCCTTCACACAGACTACACTCCATCTGCACTGACACTGAGATGATCTGACAGGAGTAATGCATTTCATCTATTTCATTTCAGAAATCAATCACTCAGGCACAGCGGGAGCCTCTGAGGACCCGCCCCCACCATCATCACAACATCATGCAGATCCAAGAGAAGAAAACAGTGATGGACTGAATGTTTAGAGCAGTCCGTGTTCTCACTGAGTGAACAGTGCGTTCTGATGCTAACACTAACACATGTCACACACCATCATTTGGTCAAACTTCACTTTATTATTCCAGGAGCAAAAGAAACCATGTTGATGTTCACTGACGCTTCACCCGGGTGCGATTCTGAGCCGCTGAGGCTCGGGCAGGAATCCTCCTCTCACATTCGTGCACGCTCGAGTATTTCAACGCTCGCTTCTTTGCCTCTTCCTTTTAGTTTTCGTCTGGGAGTCTTCAGCTTTCCAACATTTTCCTACCACATCACTTTCCTCCAGTCCATCTCCCACTCCCTGAGTCATTTTTAGGGCTTCCAGTGGGTCGTATGATTGTTCTGTATGGAAACACGGCTGCACACGTTACCCAGTGCGGATATAAAGAGCTGCTTCCTCCTGCTGGCCTGTGAGCTGAGCTGCTCTGCTTCCATGAATCAGGAACGTCAAACTTAAAACAGCACGCTGAGTTTTAGCGCGACGGCGAGGATGAAGGGTCTGTGGGTAAGACAGACCCACAGGGAGGACGGGGGGTACCTTTCTCTCACTTTTTGCTTAGATTCATTTTTCCCTTTCATATAAAAGTTTTAGTTTGACTCAGTGACCTCTGAGTGTTGACCTGCAGTGACCTGTCGTCGGCACAATCAGTGACCGAAACCTAGCTGCTGGGTTCAGTCTTCAGCTCGGCAGCTCCAAACATCACATCCAGAAGACTCTGGATTCTGAGGAGAAGCTGAGAGATCCTTCTGAGGTTTCCTGGATTCGTGAGCAGGTCATGAGACAGCATTCTTCCCTGTGGGTTTCTACAGTTTCTTGCTTCGTATTTCTGTTTTTGATATTTATCAGCTGCCATTTTTCTGTCCTCTGGACTTCTGCTTCGACGTCCAGCATTTGGGCACTTTCAGAAGTACACCAATCAGGCCTAACGATCTGACCGCTGACAGAGGAAGTGAATAACACTGATTATCTCTTCACTATGGCACCAGCCAGGGGAACATTTAGTCCTCAGAGTTGATGTTAGAGCGAGTTTGATAAAAGCCAAACTGTGACGACTGGACCAGAGCATGTCCAAGCCTGCAGCTCTGTGGGGTGTTTCCGGTCTGCAGCATCTAGCAAGGAAGGAACGGCGGTGAACCAGCAGCAGGGAGCTGGGCGGAGGAGGCGAAGGCTGGGCCGTGGGGTCTGATCCAACAGACGAGCTGCTCAGAAGGTTCCTTCTGATGGAAAGCTGCAAAAGACACAGAGCATCACAGCTGTTTGCTTCTTCTGGAGCTAAAGGGGGACGGACCCAGAATCTTAGACCTGATTGGTCGAAATGGTCCATTCAAGATTTCAAAGTTGTATCGATTCAGTTTCCTAAACTCGTTTTACACAACAGCTGAATGAGCCTCCTCAACAAAGTGGTCTTCAGGCTGTTGGCCAGCCGTGGTTTCCAAACAATTCCACCTTTCCTTTCCCACCTCTCCTGATTCCTTTTGTTTTCACTTCCATTTCTCACAGGTGTCAGTGTGGGTCAGATCCACTCGCACAGTCCAAGCATGCACAGTCTAATGTGTGATGTCACTGAGGCTACGGCCACCTCTGAAATGCAGAAACTGTAACTGGTGTGTGTTTGTATTCATGCATTTTAATGAGCTGCTTTCATTGGGCCTCAGCTCACACTGCCTCTGTGTGTTCATCAACACATAAAAGTTAATAAAGCAATAAGACAGCAGCTGCTTCAGAGGCTCGCCTCGGACCAGTGGGGTAAATCCCACCTTTCATTCCTGTGTCGGTGCTTATTAAAGCTGAGAGATGCTTGGTAGAGCACGCGGCCTTGTTTTCACACCTTCATCGTGTCCTGTTTCCTGCTCCTCCCTGCAGTGTTTGCTGCTGGGCAGGTCTGTCTGACCGTCGCCTGACGTCTGCAGCTTTAGGTTCCTGCAAACACTGGAGGAGGTCTCAGTAAACGCAGCTCTCTACAGGTGCCTCTGTGCTCATCACATTCCTGCAGAAGCTACAAATACATGTGAGGATGAACATGCGTGTTGGCACGATCCCCGGGGAGTTAAAAATACATGCATGTGTTAAACAGTGTGTGTTTTTAACCCGTGTGTGGTGTTCGTATTTTTGTTACTCAGCCAGTGTTCATGGGTCTGGTGGACCCGCTAGAGTTTTGGCTTTCCAAATTAACACTATCAAACAATTTTATGTTAAATTACTCAACAGATGTTTACTTCATCCCAATTACAAGACATATGAACAGCAAACATGGTTAATTTTTTCCCTTTACCTTTGTTAGATCACATTTATGAATTAATGTGCTTCTCGTTTTTCTTTTATATAAAATGTTATAAATAAATCAGTTATAATCAAGTGGAGTGAGTGGAAAGACACAACACATTTACACGTGAAAAAATAATTAATTGTTTAATTTTTCTTTTGACATAAACTGAACACGGGTCTCACAGACCCGAACACCATACAAGGGTTAATATGGAGGTGAGAAATGCACAGAAGTCACACAGGAAACTGTGAGTTCGCTGCAGATGGTGGGAGACAGTGAGACAGTACGGGGACCACAGGTCGATCCAAATACCATCACATCAGTGCCATAAGATCAATACTTTGTTTCTATCCTCTGAGTTCAATATATATATATTAACAAACCAACATCCCTCAAACATGTCTGAACCTTTCTGTTTTATTTACAGTGGTACAGATGTTGGACAGCGAGCAAGATGGCGCCGGTGTGCATGGCGAGCCGTCCTCGTCCGCATCTGTGCCTCTGCTTTCTACCTTCCCCTCACCTGTTACTGAGGCATAGTACTCCTTATTTGTTTGGTTTTATGCTCAGCAGGTGGTTGTGCACTAATAACCTACGACAGACAAACGCTTCTAAATCTCCGATTCTCTTACTCACATCGTTTGGAACCTGGGTGACGCCACCCTGTTAGGGCTAGACTCCTCGACCAGTATTTCCTGCTTACCCCTTCCCAACCTGCAGAAGAAACGTTACAAGAAATGGGGTAAAAGGAGTGGTCTTTGCCTCCGCCTCAAGGCTTACAGATTATCCATATGTTGGTCGGGATAGTCTACGCTTCCTCCGCTCCTCCGGAGCCGCTTTGATGCTAAACTGCTGAGCCATCGGTGGATCTGCCCCGCTGTTTTTCTAGCCTACCCAGCCCTTCCAGTGGCATGCCTCCCTGTTCGGTCCTGGATTACGTCCTCCAGATGTGGCGTCCATCACAGCAACCTAAGCGCTCTGCAACGTGCTACCAGTGGTGACCTAGCTGCCTGGACACGGATGGCTTTACTAAATGTCAGGTGACTGGCGAACAAGACCTTTCTTTTAAATGACTTTTTCCTCGCTACTGGACTGGGCCTTCTATTCCTAACGGAGACCTGGATTCGCCCCGGTGAGTCCATCCCCTTCTCCGAGCTTCTCCCCCCAGACTGTGCCTTTTTTAGACTTACTGGCCGAGGTGGTGGCTTAGCTTCGGTTTTTAAAAATAACCTCCAGCAGCTCCCCTCCCCTCCCTACCCCTGCTTTGAGGCTCAGCTGCTGGAGATGACTGACTGTTAGGCTACTCTGTGTGTCGCGGTCTATCGCCCGCCTAAATACAATAAGACTTTTATCTCTGAATTTGCCGACCTTGTAGGATCTGTTCTTTTTAAACATGGCTGTGTTCTTATTACTGGATTTTAATATACGCGTCTGCTGTAGGGACGACCCGTCAGCTGAAGACTTTCTTGCATTAACTGACTCTTTTAACCTCGTTCAGTGGGTAAATGAACCTACCCATGCTAAGGCTTGGACATTTGCATCAAGGATATAAACAATGTGGGGATCTCTGACCACTCCACAGTCATGTTGACTTAGATAATACTGCACTGCACCCTGAGTTCCTGCTTTACGTGTAGTTGATGCTGAAACTGTGGCAAATTTCTCTGCATCCACTACTTTTGATTGTTCTGCCTCTCATATGGTTGAAGACTTTGCAAACAGCTTGTTATCCATATGCTCCTCTATCCTTGACACTGTTGCACCCGTTAAAATGAAGCGCCCTACAGCCTTTTCCCAACGCTGGTTAAACGCCTCCACGCGCACCTTACGACGTGTCTGTCGCCGTGATGAGAGGAGGTGGAGAAAAGATAAACTCCAGGTATCCTGTGAAATCCTACGTGCCAGCCGCTCGAAATTTCAAACTGCTGCTAAAATGGCGAAAGCGGCTTTCTTATCAAAAATGATCCTGGCTCATGGTCACAACCCCCGAACGCTATTTAAAATTTTTAATTCAGTGGTGAATCCCCGTCCTATTACGGCGCTGCCGTGCTCTCCAGCTCTTTGTGAACAACTTTTAAATCACTTCTTAGATAAAGTTTCTTCTCTTCCTCGCTTCCTGTTTCTGCTCCTGGTTGTTCATTAACCCTCCATCAGTTTGAGCCCGTGTCACTCCTTACTCTGAAGCGATTAGCTGAACAACTGAATAACACTACTCCTCGTCTCCCGTCTCGCATAGTCAAGGACTGCTTCGACGTAACTGGACCCAGTATGTTATGTTTCATGAATCCTTCTTCAGTCTCTGGCTGCGTCCCGTCAGCTTTGAAACATGCCGTAGTCCAGCTTGTTCTTAAAAACAGAAACTTTGATTATAATGATTATGTGACTCACAGGCCGATCTCTAAGCTCCCGTTCCTGTCTGAAATTCTCGAGAGGATAGTTCTTTCACAACTCCAGGCGTATTTGGATGGATAAATTCCCGTCTGCTCTTCTTCATAGACTGCAAACTGTTCAAAAAGCGGCGGCACGCCTTCCGACTGGAACTGGGAGGTATACCTCTATTACAGCTGTTCTAGCTCACCTGCACTGGCTACCCATTAAATACCGCATCCAATTTAAACTACGGCTGCTTACTTTTAAAACTGTCAACAAAGCAGCCCCGAGCTAGCTTATCGAGCTCCTTAGTTCGTACATTCCCACTCAAGCACTGAGATCGTCTACTCAGTTACTCCTGGTGCAGCCAAGATCTCGGCTGAAGTCTTGAGGTGACCGTGCGTTTGCCTTGGCTGCACCAGATTTATGGAATAACCTTCTTGTTGCTATCCGCGCATCTGATTCTATCCAATCATTTAAATCACGGGTAAAAACCCATTTATTTACCCTCACCTTTAGTTAATGCCTGTATCTGATCCCTGGACTCTATTTTACCTTTTATGCATATTTTTAATGGCTTTGTGCTTTTAACATGTTTCAGTTGGTATGCATTTTATGCTATTCCTGTGTATTAGTGACACTGACCTGTTAGCATACTTGGTACTTTGTTATGGTCCTGTAATATTTAATAATATTTAATCTTTATAATATTTTTGTCTTATTTTCTGTCTTTTATGTGAAGCACTTTGGCATACCGTTGGTTTTTAAATGTGCTCTATGAGTGAATAAAGTTGTGTTGTATTGTATTCACAGCCTGCAGCACATTAGAGACAGGCACGTTTACATCCAGCTCTCCAAAATAAAAGTTTAAAGGTGTGTTTTATTGTGGAAAGTAAAAATCCCAGCGAATAAATGGTCAGTAAAATGTGTTCAAAAGTTGCAGACAGATGATGGTTCATGTGATCAGGACACACTGGCCTCCCCCATGTCAGCTGCTGGTATTGATACTGACCTTTTCTTTACTTTTTGGATCGATACCAACATTTGCAACTGCACAGTTTTCCATATAAAGCTCTCTTTAAGTATCTTAAAAGCATCATCTCCTGCAGCGTTTGTCGCTATATTTAGCCAGTTTTCAGACCCCCTTAGCGACTTTTTTTCTAAAAAGCGACTAGCGACAAATCTGGCAACTTTTTCTGGTGTTATTGGAGACTTATTTATGACGACTTTTTGACGTGAAAACGCAGATCGCTCTTACGCTCTACAAGCAGCAGTGCTGCCGTGGGCACCTCGCCCATGCCAAAGCGCTCACAGGCGGAGGACAGTGCTCCCCAGCTGCTATCAGGGCAGGAGACGTTCACACCTATGCATCCAAACTGCAAATGAATCGCCGCTGTAAAGCAGTCAGTTCTTCTTTTACTGTTATGTTGTTTTTTGGATCACAAGGTTTAAAACTACTCTTAAACACACACACACACAAAGTAACTTCACCAGAGCGCCTATTTCAGGTCACTTTTGCCGGTCCAAGCCCGGGTAAAGGAGCAGGGTTGGAATTGTGACCTTAAAAAAACATTAATTGTTTAAAGAAATTTAAATCGTAGTTATGTCTCTTCCATAATGTTATTTCTCTCTCCAACAACGTAGGTTACAAATACATTAGCATGACCAATTATGCAAATTAGGCGATGACGTCATTTAGTGACTTCTAGCCACTTTTAGGACAGCCAATAGCGATTTTCCTTACTGAGGAGTTGGCGACACTGCTGTATAGTTTTCATATTTTTAACCATATGTATAACCTGTTCATAGCTTGTACACTCACTACAGCTACAGCCTGTGCATACTTATAGTACCGTGTACGTTGTAACATACCTATAATAGATCCATATTCTGTAATATATCTGTATTATTGCTAAAGCATTTTCTGGATGGATGCAAGCTGCATTTCGTTGCCTTGTCCTTGTGACATGTGCAACGACAATAAAGTTGAATTCTATGCTAACTGTAGTACAGCTATGCTGCCACTGCCATTAGTGAGTGAAAATATTAATAATTGCTGGTGACGTCTAGCAAACATGACCCATGTCAGTAATTTGATATTGAACAGCTGTTGATTTTAGTTGCGGCAGAATCATTGAATAGCACAAAGCAAAGATCTCTGACCAACATGTACCAACATGTTCACAGGAACAATAAAAACAGAATATCTTTGTTATTGTGGTGAAAGTCAAATTAAAAAATAATGTTTATAAAGTTATATACAAAACTATTCTCTATGTAAGAAAAAGGCAGGTTCAGAGCAGCGTGCTCGCACAGCTCTGGGGAAAATGTGTTTGAATTAACGCTCCGTCCTCACTAACATGTTTTCATAGAGAAACAGGAGAAGAAGAAAGCGTGTGTGCAGCAGCAGAGGAAGAAGCTGCAGACAAATCGTGATGAAGCAGGATAAGGGGTCAGCTCATGCAGCAAACACTCAATTAACAGCACAAAGGACAGCAGGGCCATGGTGTACAGTAGAAACACACACTGACTCAGCCGTCACTCCCACCCCACACATTTCAGGCACTATATTTAACACACACAGACCTGCTCACACTGACTCATCCTGTCCCTGTCCCTCACAGTCCTCCTCCAGTGCAGAAATAAAAAATTCAATTAAAATGCCAGGAGTGTCGAGTGCCGAGGAATCACACACAGTCATTACTGCAGCAAGCTGTCAGGCAAGGACACAGCGGGGGTGGGGGGGCTCCTTCCCTCACCTCCCTCTCAGGCTTTCACCACCAGCCTGATAAAAGCTGAGAGCGAGGGGGAGAAAGAGAGGGGGAGAAAGAGGAGGCCAAAGTCACAACAGGGATAATGGAGCCTTTGATTGTGATGATAATTCAGTTATAATTATAGGGCACACTGTGTGTGTGTGTGTGTCTGTGTGAATATAAAGGAATGAAAAATTAAAGCTGGTGACTGAGAAAGAGCCAAACAGAGATTTAGTGGCGATAAAGAAAAAGCAACAAGTGCTCTTTGTTAGAGGGAACCTGGAGCTCTGATTGGTCGTAGCGACACAAACATGACGAGCCACAAACAGCGAAGAAGAGCTTGTCCTCTAACAGCACATGTAGATGAGACCTTTTCAGGTGATTGTCCTGCAGTGTCTCGCTGCAGGCTTGTCGTTGATTTCTTCCAGTGCTGGAACGTTTGATCCCAGAACTCTGAGGTTCATCTGGTGGCTTCATTAGAAGCGAGCGAGTGTGCAGACAAACCAGCTGGTTTCTTTATGGTGTCATGTGACTCTGTTGTAGGCTGTCCAGCTCACATTACGAGGCGATGTTGTTGTGAGCTTTATGAATGAAAGCCCTGCACGTTCAGTTCCACCTGTTCACAGCCGGTCACAGTAACACGTGAGCACTGGTCACACAGTTAGCCCAGTAACAGCTGCACTGGTCACAAAGCAAAGCCTGCTTTTATCCTCCGTCTGAACAACTCACCTGCATCCTGTGTCATATGTGGCGCCATGAACATGTCAGACTGCCAATCACGGCCTCTCTGCCTGTGATGTCATAACCCCGCAGAGGCGTGTGAGTCGCTCCATCGTCCGTTTTCTTGAAAATGCTTGAAAACTTTCTTCTGCTGGAAAGTCAAACGTGGCTGAGATTACCTGACCTGCTTTGCTAAAGTGGCCATGCAGTAAGTGCAGAACATGAAGCTGGAGAAGCCGCCTGTGGAAGTGTCAGGAGTGTGCAGAGCGTGGGTCTGATCACGTCATTGGGTCACATTTCAGTTCAGCTGGAGCAAAAACGTCGAGTTTGTCCTCTGCAGCAGAGACTGATGAAAGTTTGGCTGTTGCTCTCTGACACCAGGTCGCGTTATCATGGACACACGTGGGCTCCTCCAACGTGAAGTCCGCTCCGCTGGCCCTCCCGCCGCCCCGACGTCGTGACTTGGTGACATTTTCTCCGTTCAGATGTTTGTGCTGAGTCACAGCGCTGCTGATGCTCCGACCCCATGGGACTCACAAAAACGTGGACGCGCTCGGACTCACTTCATAAATGACTAATGATATGCGCGGTTACGGAGCGCTTCCTAGCACCATGGCAACCCTGCCCGAGTACGGCACTGTGAGCACATATTAAAGGCTGCTTCAGCTCGCTCACCCTGACAAACACCTGCATTTCTGCTGGATGTGTGAAATCTGGTGCTTCTTCGGTTGAATCGCGATGTGTGTTGTTGGGTCACTCTGTCATTTCTCTACCACCTGTAATTACTTTAATAACTACAGAGAAACAGGAAGTGGGAACAGTGAAGCAGAGAGCGGCTGTGCTGTTGGAAGCTGCCCTAATTCTGCCCCGATGCTAAAGATCGCAGAGCTGCTCTGTTGCCGTCTCTTCAGGAAAGTGGATGACATGTTTGCTGAGTTTTCATTCGCCTACCTCCTACAGGACTGAAATATTTCCCTTCAGGTTGAATGTCATTCAGAATGATTTATCGCGCTTCTCCCTGGCATTTAAGAGTAATAAATCGCTGCTAAACGCAGCCCAGATCAGAGGAAACTGCTCTGGCTGCTTTCATGAACTTCCTCGTGCACTCGAGTGGAGCTGACGACATTTCCAGCTGCCAGAAGTTCACTTCATTAATTTGTCAGGGAGAAAAAGGAGGAAGATTAAAAGGCTCGCGAGGAAGCAGGCATCTGGACTCAGATGCAGAGCTGTCGCCTGACTCGTTTCCTGTCTTGATTAGCAGATCTTAGGTGATCATAATCAAACATTTGCACCTGTGCTTCAACGGCATGCACAGCTTTAGTCCATATTATTTTAAAAACATCAGTTTTTGAATTTTCTGATGACTGTAAAAAAGTTTTTTTTCCATGCTCGAGATCGCTTATCGATTCTTGGCTCCACCCCCTCACAGCAGCGTATCAAAGATACGGCTTTAGTCACATGCTGTGGGTCACATGCATGCTGGTGTTTCCTCTCTTTGTTGGGTCATTATTCAAAGTAATCATTGCACATATTTCACAGAACACTTTTTTAAACATAATGCAGTGCGTCACTTAATTACACCCAGAATAAAGACATTTGTTTTGCTGCTCGTTATGTTACTGTCATGTAAAATGACCTGAAACACGCTCTGCATGAACCTGAGGCGACAGCACACCAACACAAATCCCTGTCCTAATGAGGACACACTTAGTCTGGGTGTTTATGTATGAACACAAAGCCTGTTGCAGTTCAGCAGCAGCTCACTGTATCACAGGGCTGGTCTGGGGTCAGCATTCACTCAGCTCTAACATCACTCTGGGGTCTTAGCTAGCTTAGCATTAGCATGCTGTGCTTGGAGTTGAAGAGTCGTGTTAACAGGAAGAAACCTCAAGCAGAACCAGGCCTCAACTGGTTGGAGGTGAGGGAGAACTGGACTTCCTCCTGCGAGCAGGCTGTGGGTCTCGCTGCAGTAAGAGGAGGAGAGTTTCAGATCGCTGTGTTATCTCCTCTTTTCTTTGAACACAAACCTTTTCAGGGACGGGAGATGAAAGTTGGCCTTGTGGCTAAATATTTAGTATTTATTTATTTATTGTCATTGTCAAGAACAATGAAATTGTGTTTGGGGCTTCCATACAACCCCAAAAAAAGAAGAAAATAATAAATAAATACCCCTTAAAACCCAAGTGTACATATTTAACCCAGTGTGACTCCAATGCAATAAGACAATCCGTAAATTATGTAAATCTGACACATTTACATAACGTCTGTGTTAATTAATGTTTGTTTCCCCTCATAAATAATCATCAGAGTAAACAGGAAATGTTTGATTTCGTTCGATTGATCAGGCTTGCATAGCACTCCAGAGGAGCAGGGTCTCTCCCCGACGTTAACTTGTTTTCACTCGTCACTGTCAGTCCTGTCGCCGGATCTCCTCGTCTTTGATTCCCTCCCTCCCTCTCTCCTCCTCCTCCTCTGTTTCAGTGTCTGCATGGTTTGTATCCGCCCGCCTGAGTGCGTGTTTACACTGCGAGTCTGACGCAGGTATGCATCATCGCTGCCGCCTGTCACTTCACCGTGTGTCTGCACGGCGCCTCTTTGCATCACACTTGTCACCAATCAATGGTCCAATTATAGCCGTCTGTCGTGAGTGACTGAGCACCGGGAGGAGAAAGGAAAATAAAGGGGTGTGATACGACTCGTGTTCGGCTCTCATCCCACTGTGACAAGGTCACCCAGAAATACCAAGAAATTCTTCCACGTGCAGCATCGCACATCACAACACGTTTATCCAGAACACACAAACACAGAGAAGCATGTTGCAGTTTACAAACATGAAGGAAGCACTCTTATTCTGAAAAGTATCACTGTCCACAGCTCGACCTGAACTCACGACAAACAAACGTTTCAGACAGGAAGTTCTCCACAGCAACGATGAGCTGCTTCCTTTTTACCTCGTATCCAGACACAGTGGAGGGTCCACTCGATTCTGCCCAACGCTGACGCTGTGTCACAGCTCGACTCTCAGACTCTTTTACTTTTTTTTCTTTTACTCGATCTTTTCAAACTAAAAGTGACATCTTTGGTCAACCTGCTGGAGGCGTGCGCTAATGCTAGCTAACGTGGTTATCAAGCTGCATCCACCGACTGTAATGGAGCCTCACGCCTACACCTGCCAATCAGCGACATCCAAATAAAATCCCATAATGTCACCTAAACCTGGAGCTCAGATCACCTGTGAAAGAGGCCACACCCCTAATTATGCAAACTTTGAGCCTTCTTATCATTGTTATGAAGTTAAAGTATCATCATGAGAACTTCCAGTGTCCAGCACAGTAACCCCATCTTCATCAGTGTGATGAAGCACACAGCAGCGGTTCATCCCCTGCTGCGTTCAGAACATCAATAAAACAGCAGAGCGATCAGATGGAAGAAGCTAAAAACAGAGACGCTGCCACAGGAAACATCAGAGCGAAGTCAGAGCAGAGCTGACAGGAGCTCACAGGAGAGCCTGAAACAAAACACCGCAAATATTATTTATTCAAATTTCTAAATCTGTGCAGTAACTGAAGCTGTCAGTGTGGCAGAGAGTGTAACATGCCCAGCATGAAAAGTACAGGTTTGTGCTGCCTGTCAACCCACTCTGCTCTCTGCCAGCTTGGTGTTTGTATTTGGGGACAGCAGAGTAGCTTTGCATGATTCACAGTTCAGAGTCGAGTCCCGTTTCTACTTAATCGTGTTTCAGTTCAGCCTCAGTTTGAAACACGATTCATTAGATCCTGTCTTTTTAAAACCAAGCAGAAATCTTTAACACACGGACAGGGCTCTCGGCCCTGATCTTCCTGTTGTAAGACAAATGTTAAAAACCTCAGTGCACCTCGGTGGTTCCTTCAAACTGTGTTGGCCAATCCAGCTCTCTCCATCTGAGGCAGCGAGCCGAGGTGTTATTCATGTGTTCATTACCTGCAGACTGGACTACTGCAGTTCTCGGTACTTTGGTCTGGACCTCGCCTCTCTTTATCATCTCCAGTTGGTCTAAATGCAGCTGCTCGTCTGCTGGCTTTGTGCAGCGTGGACTGTTGGTACTGTGCTATAAAAATAAACTTGACCTTCATGCTTGACCTTTCTTCTCAGTGATAATCTTCCAGAAGTGTTTGTGACAAAATTGGTCTTTAAAACTTCATTAGTTGATGTGACTTTCAGGATCTGGAGGATCGTCTATGAATCCTCTTCTCTGTCCTTCCCACACCTGAGTCGACACAACACAGGCAAAGCTCTCAGGCTTTCATAATCCTGGTCCTGCAGTCAGCACGTCGGTCGAGGACGGTTCCAGCTTCAGCAGCTCTTCTTCTGCGTCCATAAAGAGCACGCTCTGTCACCATCACAGTCCTCTTCCCCAGTGTTTGTGTTGTGTTTTTCTGAACTATCCTCAGTTTGCTTCTTACAGTGATACAAGCGTGAGAAATCTAAACCGCACACAAACTCGGTTTGTTTTCTGCTGTTTGTATATTCAGGGTTTGATGTTCTAGCTTTTGTTCTCAGTCCTGGTTCTGTCACTTGCACTGATAGTTAATTCCCTCTGTTTGGTTATCCTGCCTCCACTCTGTCTCCAGGTTTGATGTTAGTGACTTCCTGCTAATCTCGTGTGCTTTGTATTTAGCTTTACCCTAGTTCGTCCTCCTGTCTGTCAGAGCTTCTGTTAGTTCTCATGTTTTCCAGTGTTCATGTTTGGACTTCTGCTTTGCGTTCTATCAAAGTTCACTTCTTTAACCACTTACGTGCACATTCCTCCACATCATCATCATCGCTCGGGTCGATACACAAAGATCAGCAGACCAACATCCCATCAGTCTGCTAGCCAAACGTTCTGCTTTAGTCAAGAGCTCCTGCTTCTTGACGACTCATTCAGAAGAGACTTCCCGGGAACATCGGTTCACCTCACGATGTTGCTCCCACACTCTGGTTTCCTCGCGTTCACCTAAAGTCAGAAAATCTTCAAACTGATTGTAATTAATCTACAGAGATGACGTGCAGAGTGTGACATGAGCCGTCACTGCTCAGACAGAACGGCTAACTCCTTTGATGAGCTTCGCTCTTTCAGAATTCACAAGGTGAAACCAGGAAAACGAGGCTAACAACGCTGCATCGCCACTATCCGAGCGGCCGGTCAATCCAGCAAGGCCCAACTGGTTTAGCGAGCAGCAAAGAGCTTCCACCTTCCAGAAGTCCAGCTGGCTCTTGTGTTGGCAGCAACCGTCTTGTCCACACTTACTCAGCTTTCCACAGTTATATTAGCAACAGCAGCTACTCCAGATTCTGGCAGCAGGATGCCAGTTTCATTTTCTCCACCCTGCTTTTAAACATCCTTCAGTTCCCATCAAGCAGCAGGAAGCACTCACTCCATCTGACTTGTTATATCTGCCTGCTCCTCCTCCTGGCATAAGGTTGCCAAATCTTTCTCCTCCTCCACAGTTCAGCGTTGAACTGGATTGTTTAGCCCTGATACAACACACCAAACACATGTTCTCATATACATGCAAACGTTGCGGCAGATGGGCTGATGGCCAAGCCACGCGTGACGGTTGCTCCTCGTTCAGTGTGGAAGCTGGAGCAAACGATGCACCAGGACGTCAGCTGTTCTTTTCATGTTTGTTTATCGAAGCCAAGGCGCCATCATAACACATACGCTGTAATCTCAATACAGCATTTGCAGCTCTCCACACACACGGTTACATGCAACAGTGATCAGATGTCTTGATCAATACTGCTGACTACAAACGAACATTAGGTGTTGCTCCTTTCCTCAGATGGTTCAGCAGGTTATTTAAGGCCAAACTTCTGATGCTTCTCAAACACATTAATCAGCGTTTTAAGGAGTTTTGCCATCGGAGCTGGAAGCTGGTGCGCTCTGAGACCACTCCCATCGTGCCCACCGCCTACTCTCCTTCTCTAGTTTAATAGACATGTCTGTGTGGAATAATTAAGGCTGGTTTAATCAGCAGTGTTTTTTCTTGTTGTTAATAACAGAAGACTTTAACCTGGCATCAAAAAACAAAACACCAAACAGGTTTTATGAGGGTCGACACTCATTTACAGTTTGTCCATCTGGACACATCATTTTGTATTAATTCCATTTATTCAGCTCTTTTTTTCTGAGGGCACATTTTGTGGAACAGGTTCAAACAGGGAGGACGTGCACGACACGACATTTCAAGCCTGCAGCAAACGCCCTCTGTCTGCGTGCCAGCAAGTTCAGACGAGCGCTGAAAGTAATATGAGTGAGCACACTTCTGCAGTGTTTGCATGGAGCAGTTGTGTGTCGCTGTGCCAGACTGACAACCACTCAACCAAGGTGGACCCCCCCAGGCACAGGAGGGTGGACGCTGCTGCTGTGATCAGTTTCAAATGGCTCCTGAATGCACACAAACACCTCGTGTGCTCGATTGTGCTCAGTGTGTTCTTACTTTCAGATGTTTAGTTTCATTAAACTTCAGATCAATTAGACGTCTGCAGTATTTTCCACCGTCGAACTCGGTGTAGATGTTTGAGTAATTTAGTCTTTTACATGATGTGCTAATTAAAACGATCATGTAATTCTTTAGGCGCAGTCACAGCATCATCAGCAACAGCTACAGCTGATCCTGGATCTGCTGCTCTCATTGTTACTCCTGATGACAGCGTTCGTTGTTTGTTGCCCCAAAACAAAGATGGCCACGTTGTCTTCTTCTTCACATTTAATGAACATTTAAACATTTTTCTGCACGACGCATAATACAAGCCAACGAGCTGTACTGTGTTATGCAGTCAAGCATTCAAAGTCTTTTACAGCAGACAGATTAGTTTTTACCTTCACATCTGTTAAAAAGGTCTCAAACACCTTCTGGGTTTTTTGGGGCTTTTTGCAGAGACTGACAGCTATTTATCTTTTTAGCAAAGAGGGAGCTTTTCTGTGTGACTGGAATATAAAGCTGGGGAGGAAACTCTGATATATGAAACAGCTTCTCTATAAAGAGGAGACGGTGCAGAGACTGAGCTGGAGAAATAAGCAGACTAAACAAGAGCATCTCATCAAGAAACAACAACAAAAAGCTTTTACTGGAACAGTATGAAGAGATGACACAAGTTTGAACAGCTCTGCCCTCTGTGGTCAAAGTCCCGTCTATTCAGAGAAACACAAACGTGTGAGGTGGGGAGAAACGGGCGAGGGAAAGCAAACTGTTGCAGGTTTTAACCACGCATGGCAGACTGTGACAAAATAGGTCCAAAAGGTTTATTCAGAATGTGGACAAAGCACCTCGTAAATCACATAACTGCAGCTCGGTCCGTCCTGTGGTTTCCTACATGTTAGGAACACTTGGGTCAAATATGGATGCTTCAGAAGTAAAGACAGAGTGAACTGTTGTTATATGATCTCGAAGTTCAGCCCATTTATCAAAGGTTTGAGCGGTTTGTGGGCGTGGACAGGTGGACAGGTGTGAGCTTCTGCAGATGATACAGTCAAAGAAAGGAGAGCGTCAGAGGACGAGCCGAGACGTTCAGGGTAAAATTGTCACGGTTCTGGGTCCGTTGGACCCAGTATTTTGAGTTTATTGTGTTTTGATTTAAGTTTGCATCAGGGATTGTGTTCTTGTTCTCTTGTCGTGTTATGGTAATGTTTATGTCTATTATTAGAGTTCCATGTTTCTGTTTATCTGGGTTTAAGATGTGGGTTTAGTTTCATATGTCATTTCAAGTCTGTCTCTGTCTAGTCTGTGTCTTAGTAAAGTGTGTTTTGTTTCCTGTTTTATTGTGAAGGTCTGCGTCTCACGTGAGTGTGTTCAGTTTTACCTTTGTCTCGTCTTGTTGATTATTCCCACCTGTGTGTAATTCCCCTGTGGTTCTCTGTGTATTTAAGTCATGTCTTCCGTCATTGTTGTTGCTGGTCCGTCTGTGTTTCCACCCTGCCTCATCTGTGTGTTTCCCTGCAGTCAACCATCATCTGTTTCCGCCCGCTCTCATTCAGGTTTGTGCTTTGTAGTTTTAGTTGTTTCCCAGTATAGTTTAGTTCTCCGTGTTGCCGTTTGGCTCTCCTTTTGTGTTCAATAAATCACCTTTTACACCTTCACGACTGCCTGCGTGTGGATCCTCCTTTTCCTCGTCCGCACGGCTCCTCTCACTCGCCGTGACAAAAATAAGTTTCAGTGTAATTTTCATTTAAAAAAAAATAAAGCCACACACTAAAACGCTCTCTTGACTATGACAACAGTCAGGAATGAAATCTAAGGACTCTCTTGCTACTTTGATGGACACTGTGGATGTGATGATCCACATCTAAAAGTGGGTGTTATGTTTCAAAAGCCTCAAACGTGGGCTCTTTCCTGGGTGCACGTGGGTGCACGTATGCAGGTCGTGCTGAACAATCCCTCGTCTGAAGCAGCGGCTGCAACATCGTGTCTGAGGACGCTTTAATTGCTGCCAGCTTTGCTTGGCTCCATCTCTCCTATCCCAGCATCCTCCTCACTGTGCAGAAGTTCACACAGATTATTATGATTAACACAAACTTGTTAGTGTTGATTAGTCTTGATCGAGTCCTCCGGGAAACAGAGACACTGCTCCTGTTACATCTGGACAACGCCGTCCTTGCTCAAAGACTCAGGTACACTTGAGAAACTTTGAATTGTACCTGAATTATTTATTTGGCCGTCGCTGATTTTCCTCCAGCTGTGTCAGGAAAACTCAGAACCTCAAAGCGATGAAAGATGGCCAAATGGAGATCTCTGGAGACTGAAGCACCTTGAATGGGTTCATCATCACCAGGTGATCACTGGAGCCCCAGAGGGGACTTGAACATCAGAAGATCTAAAGAGCTGCAGCTGAGACTGCACATCTAAATATGTGATGATGATGTAGCTTCTTCACTGGACAACCTGAGTGTGTGACACCAACCCTGTCTGTGTCCCCGTCTACACGCTGACTGTGCAGAAGTGGTTCCACAGTGAGTACGTTTCCCTTCACAGATGGTTTCACTGCACAGACGCTGCGATAATACAGCAAAAATGTCCAGCAAGTGAAGCTCAAATAGCAATCACAATGAAATACAGCGAAATATTGTCAAGGTTATTCTGTGAGCAAATTGGCACAGGAAAGAAAACATGTGCATATGGAGTCGGATTCTTCTGGGTCCGAAAACAAATAAATAAATAAAATACCAAAATAACACCTGTGGCACACTGTTGAACCCACAGGGGGCGCTATGAAATAGATTCTCACTGAACAACAGAATTAAACAGAGATCTCCACATCAGGAGCTGATGGACTAGTCGAGCCTGCAGCTCTTTCCCAGCACAGTCCAACGCGACAGGAGAAAACGCTTCGTGTCTCGTGGTTTAACACACCCATGGCTAGAATACCCGCAGAGCCACGACCCTGCATGCAGTGATGGCGTAGAAAGAATATGAGGAGAAAAAGCTAATGCATCTTTAATGAGAACTGAAGAACACAGTGAGCAGGAAAAACATACCTGCGTAAAAATCCTTGCAGTTAACTGCGAGTGTTTCACAGCGGGGTCCCGGGGGATAAGAGACGCCGACATCAGGGGAAACTTCCTGGCTATGTTGGATGGTAACCATGACCCAGTGACAGGGCCTTGCTATGCAAAACACTCAAGCCACCAAATTCACAATGAAGTTCTAGATGCACTAGCTCAGATGGCACGCTCCTTCATTATAAATGAGGTCAAGGAAAGCGAGACGTTTTCCCCGATGGCAGAACAGATCTGCTTCGTGCTGAGCTTCTATCATACAAGAGAACCTGCAGGCCGCCTCGATGCTGCAGGACTGACAGAAAAAACTATCTGAGCGATGTGACCAGGTCAGCAAAAGTCATCTGTCGGGCTGCTTCTGTCACGAGTGGAGAGCACTTAATGCATTTAATGTCCGTAGCAGTGCTCAGAGTCTTGATCTGGTTCTTGAGGACACAATTGAGTTGACCAAAGCGCTTCACAATCAGTTAAAAACAAGAGAAAACAGTAGAGAAACAAATATAGAGAAATGAGAAGACAATGAATTAACAATAAAAACATAAAACAGGCCTGATGGTACTCAAACCGACCTCGAATTAAAAGCCAAAGTAAAAAAGTGAGTTTTAAGACACGATTTAAAGCAGTTAAAGCAGTCGCACAAGCTGAATGCTTTTTATGTTGTTGCAGAGATTAGATGCATTAATGTGTCGCTCTCATGTTCACACTACGTGGCTTCACACGAGCACACAGAGCTTCAACAACAAGAGATAAGGTAGCCTGCCATCCTATACTTGATGGACGTGTCCTTGAGGAAGCTGCAGGAGAAAACAGCGGAGACAGAAGTGTTGTCAAAACGAGAGAAATGAATTTTACTTTGAAGTCTTAAATACTGCTGAAATGTGGAGACAGATCCCATTCAGAAATACAAAGTAGGGCTGGGCTGTATCATACCGTTCACGGTAATACTGGTACAATGTTCGGCAACGACAAGAAAATGAAACATGGCGATAGAATATGGGTAAAACGCGCATGCGCAGTGCCTTTGTTTTCATACGCACATGGCGAAAAAGGCACAGCGGCGACGGAGAATGAGAAGGTCGACAAGCGCGTACGCTAAGTTGGATATGATACAGAGAAGATTAGCATGGCCCCTGCGCAAGGATGACACGCAAATTTGAGAATGACAAGGGCGAAAGCGGATCGTTGAATGAAACCAGAACTGGTTTGTAAAAATGCTGCAGCTTCACTGGTGTGGAACTGGTTTAGCTTTCGTCCGTCAGATACACAACAAAGCACTATTTTTGGTAGCGCATGCTAGCGGGCCGTCGTTATTACCGTGTTGTTTGGAAAATACGGCGCACTTAAAATCAATCCTTTGATTTTTCTGAAAGTCGACAGAGCCCCTTATAATCCCGTGTGCCTTATGTATGAACTCTGGTTGTGTTTACTGACCTCGAAACGAGTTTATGTGCACGGCGCTCGAAAATCTGTCAAATGTTTCAGTACGACTTTGCTGAGCTACGAAGCCGCACCGCTTGATGGATTGTCGGAGCATTACGGCTACCGTAGGCGGAGCCTCGCGGAGTGATACGTGCTGTGCTTCAGCATAATAAAGTTACCGTGTTGTGTGTGTATAACCTCTTTTTAAGTTTTGTGGATGTTATACATGGTTATGCTGAGGATGTGCATCTCTTTCTAAGCCCGTGCAACACTGTTAACTCAGGAGTGGTAAAGAAACAATATGAAACAAGTGTTTCAGCAGGCTGTCGCACACACCTCTGTTTTCGACCACATTATGCACGTGTCACTTAGCCCCACGTAGCTAGTGTGTGTGTCCTGGATGCAGTCCTCTAGGGGAGGTCTTTTCATTTTGTCAGCTGAAGGTGTCGCAGCAGTTCAAATGGATTCAATCCAATTTTATTTATACAGCGAAATCACAGCAACAACAACAAGGTGCTTTATATTGTAAGGTAGACCCTGCAATAATGCATACAGAGAAAAACCCAGCAATCATATGACCCCCTATGAGCACTCTGGCAACAGTGGGAAGGAAAAACTCCCTTTTAACAGGAAGAAACGAGTTAATATTTTATTTATCCTTGGCTGGGAAATTGCTGTAAATAGCTCAAAGAGCCAGGTCCTGTACATGTTCCTGATGATACGGAGAATGAGCTCAGTGTTTGATCATCATAAGTTGAACATGTCCTCTCAGCACAGCAGTAATACACAGTGTCTGTACTACATTAGTGTAAGCAAGGAACACTCATTATTGGATCTTTTCCACCACTACATGCGCTCCAAATACTGCAGAGGTGTGTGGTGTAGGTGTATAAATAGCCCTGTATTTTCTTGGGAGACATGCATGCATCCTGGCCACCCCACCCTAAAACTCCCTGTCTGCATCACCGCCTCCTGCCACATCTTAACGTGGTTAGACATCGCTTTCCAAAAGGCGGGGCTCCTGTTTGCAGCTGGATCACTTTTTGTTCTTCCAAAATTAAGTGAAAGTGCATTGAAGTCGTGCAGTTGCTTCATTTTATGTCTTACTGGTAACACAAAACTGTTACACATCACTGCACAGGTTTCACACAGGAGGTCCCACACTTCTATGTTAGGCGTAAATGCTTTGAAGCAGCTTCTCTTACCTTCTGCTTGGTATTATGGATCTGCATAAACTGTTTACTGCAAGGGGAGTGAAGTGGAAACCAGACTGTAGCAACGCCTCTGCTGAAGCAGAGAGAGCAGAGAGGACGACTGAGAAGGCAAACACAATCAGTGCCTCAGCGTAAACACAAGGGAAGCAGACCGCAAACATGACACGAGGTTAAATGTCAGGTGATATTTCAGGCGATGCAAGACATGAACATATGGCACGCAGTATGAAGGGGGGCAGGTGGGCATGAAAGCCTTACATCAAATGCTGCATGAGATTCATTTTCAGTAAAAGCACATCCAGGAAGAGACACATAAGCATAAGAAGGCACAGAACATTTATAAATATGATGTTTTTATTAAGAAAACAAGATTAAAAACAGGCTCCTATGATGGTCGCAGGGATCCTTGAACATGCAATAAATAAAGATATAGGAGACAGACTGACGTCTTACTAAGGAAACAGGGCTTTATTTATGGAAACATGACAAACACAAGACTCATCTGCCAGCCTCCTCTCAGGGGGCAGGAACAGGCTGTAACAATCAGAGGTCTGATAGCACATCAGGCCCAGGTGGACCTCGTCCGCTAATTACACTCAGATCAGATCAGAAGCCGTTAAAGGACACACACACAGCCAGACACAAAAACCAACAGCTGAGAACGAGGAACAGCTGAAACCAATCAAGAGAATTAGGACGGACGTGCAGGAAATCCGTGAACACGACGCCACAGAAACCATCTACCAGCGTAACAGAGACAAGACTGAGAGAGACAGAGACAGGACGCTCCGGAGGACAAACAAGTGAGACAGGAAGCTCTGGAGGACAAACAGGTGAGAAGGGGGAGGAGCTCCGGAGGACAAACAGGTGAGAAAGGGGAGGAGCTCCGGAGGACAAACAGGTGAGACAGGAAGCTCTGGAGGACAAACAGGTGAGACAGGGGAGGAGCTCCAGAGGACAAACAGGTGAGACAGGAAGCTCTGGAGGACAAACAGGTGAGACAGGGGAGGAGCTCCAGAGGACAAACAGGTGAGACCGGAAGCTCTGGAGGACAAACAGGTGAGACAGGGGAGGAGCTCCGGAGGACAAACAGGTGAGAAAGGGGAGGAGCTCCGGAGGACAAAGAGGTGAGACAGGGGAGGAGCTTCGGAGGACAAACAGGTGAGACAGGAAGCTCTGGAGGACAAACAGGTGAGACAGGGGAGGAGCTCCGGAGGACAAACAGGTGAGACAGGGGAGGAGCTCCGGAGGACAAACAGGTGAGACAGGGGAGGAGCTCCGGAGGACAAACAGGTGAGACAGGAAGCTCTGGAGGACAAACAGGTGAGAAGGGGGAGGAGCTCCGGAGGACAAACAGGTGAGAAAGGGGAGGAGCTCCGGAGGACAAACAGGTGAGACAGGGGAGGAGCTCCGGAGGACAAACAGGTGAGACAGGAAGCTCTGGAGGACAAACAGGTGAGAAAGGGGAGGAGCTCCGGAGGACAAACAGGTGAGAAGGGGAGGAGCTCCGGAGGACAAACAGGTGAGACAGGGGAGGAGCTCCGGAGGACAAACAGGTGAGACAGGGGAGGAGCTCCGGAGAACAAAGAGGTGAGAAAGGGGAAGAGCTCCGGAGGACAAACAGGTGAGACAGGGGAGGAGCTCCGGAGAACAAACAGGTGAGAAAGGGGAGGAGCTCCAGAGGACAAACAGGTGAGAAAGGGGAGGAGCTCCGGAGGACAAACAGGTGAGACAGGGGAGGAGCTCCGGAGGACAAACAGGTGAGACAGGGGAGGAGCTCCGGAAGAACCAGAACTTGAATATATTAACTAAGGAGTCAAAACTCACTGCTCTACAAGATTAAGAAAAATCCAAATAAAATTTAGTGTCCACTGAAGCATAACTCATAGAAGACGAAGAAAGAGGGTCAAAACTTGACATTCCACCTTTAAGGCTGGTGCTTTACATAATAACAGGTAACAATAAAAGGCAGCAGCAGCTTGTTTTGAGCAGTTCAAATATAGAAAGGAACCAAAATGAGGAACCCCGCTGCTTCTCTCTGCATGTCATCAGACAGTCATTCACCGTTCTTCACCACAGCTGCTAAACGGCCTCTTTGTGTTGCTTCAGTTTGTACGTGTGATTGCTGTGCTGCAGTGTTCAACCTCCTTCAGCATGCAGGAGTCACCGTATCTCTGCTTAAGAGCAACGGGCAACTTCTGGAGCTGAAAACTGAAGCCAATACCTGCGATCCCTCTGCAGGGAGTCAGTCCAGTAAACATGTTTGACTCCTCATCCAAAAACGGTCCTGCAGAACTACGCTGAGTGCAGTTTCTCTCTAACTCATCCTGCTGGTTAATGAAGTCACAGATCTGGGCGCATTAATTGACAGATGTTGATGACTGGAGTACATGACTCTGAGTCATTACTCCGGACCTCTTCATTCCATTGGTGCCCTTTGGAGCATCTTTAATGGATACTCTGACTGACATATTGACTTGCTGTGTGGGACATCCCAGAAGTTGATGTTCAGTTTCTTATGTTTTATTCCGTCAATTCTATTTATGCAGCACATTTAAAAAATACAGGTTAACCAAAAAAGTAATTTAGAAAAGTTGAAACATATGAATAACCATGAGAAAATTCAAACCAAGCAAAAAACAGTAATGATAAAAATGTCTTTTTATTCATATAACCACAAATCACAGCAACAGTGAGCCAAAGGTGCTCTGTACTCACCTGCAATGATACAGAGAATCAACAATCAGACAACAGTGGGACGTATTAAATCTTTGTATTCTTTACAGCCAAAAAAGACAAAGCTCAAAGTGGTCAAACTCAAAAGATGATCTTTAATTTTACAATATGGAGACTCAGCAGACACACAGACACGTCAGCCAAAGTCTGAAGCAAAACAGGAAGCTTAGTTATTTCTATACTTCATCTAGACGTCACACACACTTTAGGTTTCGATCAAAGACTCTGCTTCGTTTCACTTTCTGGCTGCAGCTCCTATTTTTGCAAAAGCATGTAGTTTCCTGTCAGTACTTTTAACTCAAACTCAAAGCTGGCCCTCTCTTATACACAGAGATGGGCAGTAACGCGTTACTGTAATCCGATTACTTTTTCAAGTAACGAGTAAAGTAAGGGATTACTATTGCAAAAACAGTAATTAGATTACCGTTACTTTCCCGTAGTAACGCTGCGTTGCTGCGTTACTAAAACCGTGATTTTTTGCGAGAATGTCTCATGACAGTGACGTAAGCGAGTGCGCCGTTCGTGACAACAGCTGTGTGCAGATCAACAATGGATCACATATCGAGTGCAGAGAGAGTATGAGCGTGCAGCGTTTAAAGCGTGGAAGTACTGACCTTACTTTGAGTTTGATTCCATAAAAAGTGACAAAAACATTAGTGTCCGCTGTGCGTGGGAAGAAAACTTCTTTTTACAGCGAAAAAACCCCTAAACTTCCAACAAGCACCGAGTAGCTACGACGTGATGGGAAACTCACAGAGAAACTCGCGGATTCTTCCACTGACCGCGGCACACCTGCACCAGGGTAAACCTCCGCCTACCCCACTCCTGCTTTACAGGTGAAAATAGAGCAACAGGACCGCTGAGTCTGTGACTTTATTTATTGTCTGCTGTGTTTTACTTGCATCTATTTGAAAGACTGAGTGTAAACACAAAAAATATTTTATTTTATGTGCTGGAATGTGCAGAAAACAGGTTTCAATGTTAAACTAATTTCTTCCAGTCAGAGAATGTTGCATATAATTAAATCTTTGCTTGATGCATAAAGTTAAAAGATTAAAACTAATAAAACAAGTTAAAAAAAGAGACTTTTCCATTTGATTACATTTTGTATGATGATTATGTAGAAAAAGTAGAATTGGGCTGAAAGATCTATCACTTTATCACCTCTTCAGGTTGTAAATCCTGTTTTTAAAAAGTAACTAAGTAATTAATTACTTTCGAAAATAAGTAATCAGTAAAGTAACGGGATTACTTTTTCAAGTAACTTGACCAACACTGCTTATACATAAAACAATATAATCAGCAGATAAGCTTTCAGATTATATATTTAAATCCCAACAGAAGGAAAAACTCCTCAGACAGAACCAGGCTCAGGGAGGGGGCGGAGCATCTGCTGTGACCAGCTGGGGGTGAGAGGAGGGAGATGGGACAAAGACAGGCTGTGGAAGAGCGCCATATAATTACATTATATAAATAAATGAAAAAATAAAATAAATATTTTGTTATATATAACATAAGAACAATAAAAGGAGTAAAAAAAATATAAACACAGAAAATCTAAAAAGCTTCAATCATCAGTTCATCCTTTCACCTATAAAAGGTAACTTATGGCTACAAATAAGCAGCCCTGCAGGGATCAAACCGCTAACATACGCTTTCATACTGTTGATGTTCAAAGGCCCCGCCCCCTCATGATCACAGGTTCAACATGAAAAATTAGCACCGCAGGTGGACCCAGGCACAGGTGTGGGGATGGAAAAGCTCACGTAGTGCCTGCACAGACCTGCGTGGGGTTTCTGATGGGTTTGCAGCTATGACGTACATGCAGTGTAAATGTATACAGTGTATATGTGTGTATATATACACTATGTGTATACACTGTGTGTAATGTCTATATGTTATATCAGGGAACAATGATTTATGACTTATTTGTGCAACTTTTCTGATTATAATATATTTTTATGTTACTTTTACTGTATTATTGAATCGAAACAGTCACCCTGTAAATGTAATAAATATACATCTGACGTCACCTACAGCTGTGCAGAAACCTGGTAGGTGGAGCCTGATGGTGTTTGGTTAAACTTTGCTTCTGTCAAACGATGTGGAGGTCAGTGTGCAGGCAGCAGCTTTGACCTCTCGCAGCAACACACCAGCTAATGTCAGGCGCTGACCCCTCACACATCCACGCACGGTGTCTGTAACCTTTGACTTCTGCTATTATAGACCAGTTCAAACACGATGCTTTATATGACAGACGTGTGCAAACTCAGTGAGGATTAAGATCCTGCCCTGAGCTCCGAGCCCACGTGATGCTGGTTGTTTCAGCCAGTGTTGTAAAAACCAGCTGTGCATGCATCTGTGTGTCTGACAAGCAAACACACTCCTCCACACTACCACCAGCAGCATCTGTTGCTATGCTACCACAAGTCAGCCGAGGGTGTGCTGTGGGTTGAAGTCAGTGCAGAAATTACACCGCAGGTTACACCGATGGAACCGAATCCTCCTTCACTGCATTCATACAGTGTGAACAAAGGAAACGACAGCGCCGAGTGCTCTGCGCAGAAACACAAGCTGGAGAAAGCAGTCGCATCGATGTCAGGACGAGAGAGTCTGAATCTTTCCAGCAGCAGATTAGCTCAGTTATCAGGCTGATTCAGAGTAAATGATCTGCATTTGTCTCAGCGAGGTATTCGATGTAAGCTGACTTGAACGGCCGATAATCCAGCTTTAAATCAAGTTTAGCAGCTTCCTGCAGGTTGGCCTCGTCTGCTGACGTGGCGAAAAAAAACGGCAGCTGCAGTTTGTGCTTTTTAATACATCGAAGCATCCAACGGTGAACAGCGACACAAACGGACTCACAGAAAGGAGGAGTTAACGGCGCACACAGGCCCCGCTGCCGCCGCCGGTGGAATTCAGCCTATTGTTGCATACCAATCCAATCAGCACCAGTTCGGCCCCATCCATCACACTCAACACTATCAGTCTAGTCATTAGCGGTGCTGCTGAACCGTACGGCAGTTTCTGTTAACCCAAATGAGATGTCTGCAGTGCTGCCTCGCTGTTTTCTTCCCCGCCGGCTTTTTGAGCTATGCCTTCATTGCCTGCTGGAGTTGTTTTTCCTCAAACGAGGGGATGTGGAGAATTTACTGGCAGTGCCGCTCGGAGCGGAGAGGGACCTGGATGATGAGTTCACACTGATTACAGCTGATCTCATTCAGTTTTCTCTGTATCTGCCCTTTGTATATTTGAGCTGATTTCTCAGTTCGTCACTCAGACGGATCACCCTGCATTCCTTTTATTTAGATTTAATTAAACATTCATGTTCACCAGAGTCCAACACCCACTGGGCTTCCATCAAGCGGCAACAACATCAGCTGGAAATTAAAGTCTGAGCTGAAGTTCCTTAAAGAGCAATAATACCACCGAGGGTTTCCGACTCCAACGCAAAAGCCTCGACTCTCATCAAATACTGAGTCAGTACATTCAGTCAACAACTTATAAAGATCTGAAAAACTAACTTTGCTCCTCTTGGGCAATTTGCTAGCAGCCATTTAGAAAATAGCCTTTCTCTTAAACAAATATTAGGCCTTTCATTCAGACGTTGGACTCCATTCACACAGTTAGCCGTGCTTTCAGCTAGCGGTTTCCTAATTATACGTCTGGCTGCGTACCCGGTGCGTTTTTTGGAGCAGACTCAGAAGAGACCAAACTTAGGAGTAAGAAAAATGAGTCGTTTATTATTAATCCAAAATCAAGGAAAAAATGAACAGGGGCAAAAACTACAACGGGTGAAAACTAGACTGTGATCACTATGACAAAAGAACACAATTCAGAGCAGAAGCATGAGGGAAAAACATGAAACAATACCACATAAAGTCAAAATGCCAGGTCACAGAGCTCCTGAAGTTATTACTAACAGCTTCAAGCTCTGCTCGTATCTGACACAATCACATAGCAGTTTCACTAACTCTGTTTGGAGCTAAATTATCTGAATTTCAGGAGCGTTGTTCTGGTTTTCATGCCCCGCCCTCCCTCCTGTTTTCAATTCTTTCACTTCCTCTCTTCTCATTGGTACATGGGGATCCACCAGTTCCTTCTCCAAACCGCAGCTTAGGTCATGTTCAAGTTATTCGCCTTTAACTACCAAAGAACGCTGTCAAACCTAAAATGAGTGAAACACTGGTTATGCTAACTGCTACCAGGTTCAGCAATGTTAGCTAACACTTTAAACAGTTTACCTTCTGCCAGTTTCTGCCTGTGTGTACTTTGAGCTGCTATAAGGAACAATTTCAAATCAGTCTCAGTTTTATGAAACTATTTAGACACAAACTGAGTCACAGGACGTTTTTCCTTCCCACTGTCGCCGACTACTTGATGTAAACGTAAAGCTTGAGCGACTGCTGTTGGTGCTGTACAAATAAATTAAATCACTATTTATTTCTTTAGATTGACTTTTTCTCATTATCCAATCAATTATTTATTCATTGACTTTGGCTTTTCCAGCTGTTACCTTTCAGCTTACACCTGTTCAGGTGTCCACGTGCACAAATATGACCCGGGTTATATACTCTATGGGACTTCCAGGTAAAGATGCACGACTAATCCACACGGCCGGCGTCTGAGTGCACGAATCATTTTAATATTTCTTTTACAACAGGAAACACAAAAATCTGGAGGGGTGAAAACGAGCACAGAAAACATGATGGAAATGTTCACCGTGCAGGTGATCGGCCTGGTTTCTCATCACGCATCGGTGCACTAATGTGTGATAAATGCTTCCCAGAGCAGCTTTTTGTTTAAATATTCAAACACACATAAATAACGGGTAAGGTTCAGGGATGAAATGTAGGATTGTCCGACGGGTTTATGCAGAACTCAGCAAACAACCTTAAAATCACTGATTTGTCTCTGCTGTCGTCCACGCTTCTCTTCCAGCTCATAAACGGAGCTGCAGAAACATTAAACCGGCCGCGCCGGGGCTGAAAAACACTGAGTCGGTTTAAAGTCGGAGACGATCCGTTAACTGCCACTCACGCTGAGCGGTTTCTGCATATTTTCTCTGCGGTGTGAAGTCTCAGAGTGATGTTTATCCACTTACTGCCTTCACTCATCCTTCAGCTGAACACTAACCTTTTGTGTCTGAGTACGCCTCATCAGCACTCTGCATGAGCGTTAGCCTTTCAGCACACAAGTGGATTCCCCAGGGCTCGCTGCCATTTACAGTTTATACATTAGCTTCATTTTCTCGCTCTGCGCATAAAAAAATCACAACGATGAGCGATTTGTGGTTTCTGGGAAATCAACACATTTCGTGTCACCTGCTGTCGCAGCATCCAGTTCCTCTTTCTCTTCGTCTCTCCGGGGTGTCATTTCAACCCTCATAAAATCCAAACTTATTTATTTCTTCTCCTCCCAGTTTCCCAGTACCATAAAGCTTTGTCTTTTCTAAGTGCGCCGCCTCCTCCTCGTGCCAAAGACTGAAACCTGCTGATTTCTTCCGGCAGACGTTAACCGTCACTGTCGACGTTCCTGTTCATTTTCCAACGTTCCACATCGATTCCTCCTCCAGATGTTTCTCCTGCTGATGGAGGAGGCCTACAGTACTGTAAAGACACAAACTGTATTCACACACAGAACATGCAATCAAACACAAAATCACACAAATATACTGTAGAGCCCCTGCAGGAGCTCAGTGTACAATAACGGCACTGTGCTATAATGTCATACAGTGAATATGCATTAAAGCACAAACCCGTATTTATGAAAACACAATGTGTGTTATGTTATAATGAGGCGCAGACAGAGTTAGATAAGCTGTGCACAGTGGTTCGCTCTCCACTCAGAACCTACAGCTGATGGAGACGTTTGAATGCAGCGCGTCCTGCTGTCGTTTCAGGTCAATGATCGTTCTTCTAATCCTGTCGTCAGATGTGTCTCACACACTCGGGTGAGGGGAGGAGCTACACATGCAGTGATGGCGTGCTGGGTGGAGACTCTGAGCCTGAGTAGTGGACACCAGAAGTGAAGGGACCAATCAAAGTGAAGGAGGAGTCCCGTTTACCTCGGTTAGCCTGTGGGACAGACAGGTGTGAGGTCACTGGATGACAAACCTCCTCACCCTGCAGCTACTGCTCTGAGCTGCTAGGTGCTTCCTAGGTGCCATGTTTCATGTCCAACCAGGAGGAGCCCACAGGGAAGACCCAGGTTGTCTCTGAGTGGAGAGAGGCAGGTCACACAGATGCATGACCAACCCCACAGTGTGCGGTCCCAGCAGGCTGCTAGTCACAGGCTGCCCTTCTCTCAGCCTAGCTCTGTCGGAGGTTTCTTCCTGTTGAAAGGGAGATTGTTGGCTGACTGCTGGAGTTCTGAGTTCTTCATCTATAAATACTCAAAGTTGGCACATGGTCCTAATTTGGGGTTTTTTCCTCCTTGAAGAGCTACAGGTGGCTGTAGCTCAGCTAGAGCAGGTCATCCAAGCAGCAGGTTGTGGATATGTGTGACTGTCAGGTGGAAAGCACAGAAAAGCGTGTTTGTATGAACGGTGAATGTGGCATGTTGAGCTCCGAGTGTGCATGTAGAGTAGATAAGCTCCACATAAGAACTCAGAGCTCAAGAAAAACTAAACGTTGAGCAGAAGAATTCATGACGTCTCTGATGGTTCAGACCCCCCCGTCTGAAACTGCGCTTATAGTTGCATGAATATCTTTTTCTTGGCAGTGCTGCTTCTTTTTGGTGCTACTAATGATCCACAGCGATGAACTGCAATGCGTACATCAGTGAGAGGACATCAGCCTTGTTAGCAGTCTTTGCACATCCGGCTCTGGTTGCAGTGGGAAAGCGTGCAGTTTTTAAGCTTCTTGATTTTATGTAGACAGAAAAAAAATCGACTGAAACTTTGATTCAGGTGTAGCGGGAGATCTGCTTTGTTGGCCGCGCTGCTCAGCACTAATTAAGATTCAGGAAACAGAATCGCTCACGGACACAGCTTTCCACAGCGAATCTGCAAAGACTGTGCATCTGGCCCTCAGGTAGGTGGCTTTACTCATGAAGGCCACCCACATGCAGCCAGCAGGACTTTGCACAGGGAGTCTTCAGAGCTACATTTAGAGGGGAGCAGTGCTGCTGCTCGGCCTCACAAACACAAACGGGGTTTTTTGTTTTCCGTCTTCACGTCGTCTTGTCGTTAGTATGGAGGAGAGGCCGTTTCTCATGACTCTCCTGCGACCTTTTCAGCACGCCTGCTGACCTGGACAGGAAAACAGAGGAACGGGTGCAAGTGCAAAGTGACAAAATACAAAGGTGATGTCGACAGTGGAGCGTGAGCAGGAATCTTACAGCATGATGAATCACTAGTGATGGAGCTGCTTGCTGAAACAAACAGCTCTCTGCTGTTTCTCTGCTCCCTCTACTTCACTTATGATACTTCTGTTTTTACTATTTTCATTTCCTTTCTTCATAAAAATAACTGGAAAACAAAAAGCCTGTTTATAAAAGATGGAGTGATGTCACCCATCGGTTTTGTTTGTTTGGTTTTTTCGAGCGAGGCGGGACCGAGGTCAAATATGACTGCTAAGGTATCAGCTTAAAGCTAGCATCACACAGAAACAGATACCAGCTAATTATATATTAGGGGACCAGAGGACACCCCCAGCTTTTTCTCCCCCCTCTGCTGTTACTCTCTGTCCAGCTCTGTGTCGCTCTGCTGTCTGTGCTTAAGGCTGTACACCTTTCGCTTTGCTTGCTGCTTTGTAAATCTCTTGCTAAATGTCTGTATGGATTTTTCCTGCTGTTCATATGATTCAGTGTATTAAACTCTTTTCCACAGCATGTTTTTGAGTGTCTTGATTTTAATTGGATCTAAAGAGGTTGGATCTCCACCTCGTTGGTGGGAGAAGGCTATCAGGATGGCTTCAAAATTTGCGACCACACTAGCAGGCAGCTAGCAGCTACAGCCGCCGGCGCCACCATCCAGTGTCCCTGTTAGATCGATGTTCGTGCACCAAAAGCAGACATCAGAACCAAACTGAGTCTAAACAAACTGAGATAAACTGCACACCTGCACCTTATTCCAGAGGTTCCCAAAGTGGGGGAGCATCATGGACAGGTGTTTTTGACAGGGCTCCCACACAAACTCAAAGCAGGAGATGAAGCATCGCCAAATATGTTTCCAGACCAACTTCCTTCCAAGCCAAAGAAAATATGGTGAAGAAAATCGTTCCTTTGGTTTCACCTGCACAAGTGCCGAGGTAGGTCTCCCTGCAGGGTTGCTTTTCCCTGCATCGGGAGCAGCGCTGGACAAACAGGATCCCACATTCTTGATTATTAGTTCACAAACACTTGTAATGACTAACTACTCCTGACATTTTGGAGATGTTAGTGTCACGGGGCCGAGTGGCTGAACAGGACTCAGGTGCAGAAACCCAGAGCAGAGACAGCAGATGATGTAACAATTATTTATTAGGCTTAAGTGCAAGAAACGTAGCAAGGACAAAACAATAAGACGTGGAGTTTGATGTGGCGTGGGAAACGTGGCTAGGGCGAGGGAACGGGGCCTGAGATGCAGAGTGGAGCTGAGCAGGGAACAGTCACGCTGAAGAGAGAAGACAGTGGAGTTAGGGAGGTGGTGGAGGCAGCTCTGGAGTGGCCAGTTGTAAGAGTGGCAATTCTTACTTGCAGTAGGGGACAGAGTGTTGAGAGGGGGGTGATGAGAATCCAGGGGAGGCTGAGTGGCGTGGAAAGGCTGGCCTGAGATCCGGGGCTTCAGAGGGAGTGTGATGGCAGGAGGGCAGGCAGGTGAGGCACAGAGAGATTTTCAGAATGATTACTCGGTATCCTGAGTCCGGAGGTGGAGCGTGAGCCAAGATGAATCCAGCAACTGCAGCACAAGAAAGTCTTGTTAACAAGATAAATCACAGCAAGAACCTGAAGCATACGGGCCTGTTACCAACATGTGTTGATGACGAACTGGCAGTGAATGAACATCAACGTGTGGCTTAAATCCCTCTGACTTGATTGCCTGCAATAGGCTCCAGGTGTGCAGGAGCTGGAGGAGCTGGCCCTGCCCAGGGGGCCAACTCCTCCAGCTCCAGGAGCCTTACGGAAATTCCAGCCACCCACTACAGACCATGACAGTTTGCTCTTTATACAGTAAAGTTGCAGTGGGATACAAATAACATCAGGCTGATCCTGCCACGATTTGTTCCCCCGGTTCAAATCACGGACAAACAGGATCCCACAGCTGTTTATGTTTTTGTACCCATTTTGTCTCATTGTAGAAATTCATCTCATGTAAACAACAACGTGGCGCACAGCGTGACGTGAAAAAAGGCACATACCTTTGGCGTTGCGTGATGAACTCCGTATTCTTCATCCACATGTAAACGCAAAAACTGAGTTTTCGAAAATCTCCAACCTGACAGGAGTTTTAAAAATCTCCGTTTTCGGTGATTCGAAACGCCGTTTACGTGTGGACGAAAGGTCCAAACGCTTAGAAACAGCTGCGTTTTCAAAAATACCCGTGTAGGTGTGGACGTAGCGTAAAAGAGTTAGTGGGCTGAAGACTTGTAAAACAAATGGTAAATGGCCTGTATTTATATAGCGCTTTACTTGTCCCTAAGGACCCCAAAGCGCTTTACATATCCAGTCATCCACCCATTCACGCACTGGTGATGGCAAGCTACATTGTAGCCACAGCCACCCTGGGGCGCACTGACAGAGGCGAGGCTGCCGGACACTGGCGCCACCGGGCCCTCTGACCACCACCAGTAGGCAACGGGTGAAGTGTCTTGCCCAAGGACACAACGACCGAGACTGTCCAAGCCGGGGCTCGAACCGGCAACCTTCCGATTACAAGGCGAACTCCCAACTCTTGAGCCACGATCGCCCCACAAAAGGGGGGCCTAGCAAAAAAGTTTGGGAACCACTGCCTTACCCAGTCCTAAGGTAACCCCGCCCTAAACCCTTCCTGGTCCTTTATAAATCTAACGGGACCTGAAACTCAAACCATAAACTCACGAGCATTTCTCATAGGCTTCTTCTTACAACCAGAGCAGTCGCCCCCTGCAGGACCTTAAAAACAAAACAGGATTTTTTCTGGCTTCACTTTTCATACCACACTTATCTGTGTCATGCAGTCTGTGGGCCCTGACAGACTTTAGACAAACACTCACAGAGAACGAGGCCCAGCAGTCCAAACAGAGAATATCCCCCCTCCATCTGTTTGCTGGAGGTGTTTGGAGGGAAATCAACGTTAACTTTATGACACAGAAACTGCTTTTCTCAGATCTCAGCTTGCTTTAACAGAAACCTTTCCAAACACAAGCCCTGGATTGTGTGACATTTTCTTCTGAAACCAATAAGAAGCCTCGTAGCTGTTATTTTCTGCTGCTTTGCTCTGTTCCTGAGACGTTTCTGAGAATGAATCCTGTGAGACATCAGCTGAATCTTTGGCTTTATTTTGTTTTAAACAAACACTCCTGGACTCAAACATCAGGTTCAGATATAAAAAGCTGGGACATGTACACACAAGATAAAAAAGAAATAAAGCTTAAACACAAGAAAAAAGAACTCTAATGGTCCATGCTGTTCCTCTTTGTTTAATAGCTTGACTGAAACATTGGCTTGAGCACAATGTAAAACATATCTAAGCAAACCTTACAGACCTGATTCTTTCTGCAGAAACAAAAGAGACAGAGCTGGCCCTTCGTGCGCGGCCTACAGACACATCATGCTGACCGAGCTGGGTTGTCACAGTGGTTCTGAAACCTGTTCAGGTCAGAGTGCAGCTGCAGATGATGATCTCAGCAACGTACCAATAGCGGGTGGCGGTGCATCGTGGACCGCTGGAGGAGCTGCGGACGCAGGCTCTGGCCATGCTGGTCGCTCGGCACGGATCCTCCTGTCTGCGTTAAGAAAGAGACAGGGGAGCGTTCCAAGGAGAAACCACTGCTGACCAACAAGAACACAAAGGCTCTCTGTCTTTCTCTATTTCTGATTGAAGTTATCTGCAGCTTTAGCTCACAGACACACTGTGAGACAAACTCACACCAGCAGTTTGTGTGGTTCGTGAGCTCAACGCACAAAACACGAACAGATTCAACAGAGCCGTGCAGTAAAGGAAGGCTCGAAGCCTGCTGACAGGGTCAGGGTGATGTGAGGATGCAGGCTGCTTTGACGGCATCATGCAGTCGCAGGTCTGCAGACTCCACGTCAGGCTTCACAGGACTTTGTGATGTTTTTAGACCTGCTTCAGATATGAAACATCTCCAAGCACCTCCATAGACATCAATGACCCAGCTCCCCCTGACAAATATGGCAACCCCACTGACGCCTCCTTCGACAGCAGCGGCTGATTGGACACAAACATGTGTGTATCTATGTGTGTGTGTGTAGATGTGTGACCATGCAGAGCTGAGGCAGTCAGAGGTGAAGCTGAGCTCGAGCAGCAGCATCTTCCAAAGCGTCGCCATCACAAACCTCCTCTGTGAGTTTTCCTGAACAGCTCCCACATCACTTCCTCCCCCGTCACTGTAATCACTGTTCACCAGCAAAACACAATCTCCTCTTAAGCTCTCCCTCTCCTCACACGCGGCTGCAGAAACGCTGCGACCTCCGCCTGCCTCTGGCCTCCTTTTGCTTCCTTTCCAGCGTGGTGGCGATTCAGACCTGAGAGCTTTTCATTCATGTCATTGTGCTCATTTTCAGCCGTGCTTCACAACAGCGTGAGCTTAATGTCTGCGAGGGAAGATAAAAAGCAGAAGAGCATCAGCTAAATGTCTGAAATGTAAATTTGAGCGTCACAAGAGACCGGGAGGAAAAAAGGAGCAGAAAGGCTGCTTAAATGTCCAAAGAATGACTATCAGCAGGCAGAGCCACACTCCGTGTTGTGTTATTTAATTTGGTTTAATAAAGGTAAGATAATAAAGGTGACTCACCTCGGTTAGTTGAATTGTCAGGCCGAGACCATAGAAGCATTAATTCATGCTTTACGGGCGCTGCCAGGAGAGAACGTGAACATTCAATAATGTGTGCTTTATGTGCTTAAAGAGCAAACTCTGGGCTGCATTACAAAACACATTAGCTCCTGCAAATTGGATGTAACTGCTCAGAAGAGTCTTCAGCTGCTTGAGTTGGCAGGAACCTCTCCCAGCTGATTCATCGGGCCAACCCAGGAACAGCTGCGTGGCTGGGACGAGGAGCTCGAGTGGGTTTATGATCGGAGGTTGTGTATGTTTAAGATGCTGACTCATGTTGTACTCGAAAGAAACAGAGGCACAGATTCAATTTATCCTGAACCACGAGATTCTTACCCACCTGAGCAGAACATCACTTTAGGTCGACACTGCTGTGCAGACACGCTGGCTGTACCCGCAGCTTTTAAGATCAGGGAGCGAAGCAAAAGGTGAAACCTGCAGAATATACGTCTGTACAAAAATGGAAACTGTGATGCATTGAACACCCTGGTTTTTTATTACCCAGCTATTTGTTTATTAAGGCAGGTTATTATGTAACTATCTTATTGCAGGGATTGTATAAAAGCTGCTGCTCATTGGATAACGCTCAAAACCTCCTGCAGCTAATTGCAACAGACCATCCAAGAAGCCTGAGCTGCAGTTATGATGAATGAAGTTCTGGGATTCTGGGATTTTCTTTGGATATTACTGAGCAATAATTAGCAGGTATCCAAGTCTGTGTGAGGCTCCCATAAAATCTGTGGATTCATTTTGGTAATCAAGCTAGGTAGAGGAACGCTGGTTTGAGGGCGGAGTCAAGGAGGCCATTTACGTGAAAAGGGAAAGACCATCTCTGAATCGAGGAGGGGGCGTAAGGGTGCATCATCTTACAACTCTCCGTGAATGGTACTCATGGAAATTGGAAATCAATGGGCTTTGATCAGTGGTCGTGAAAATTTGTATATTAATAATCAAGAAACAGTGGTGCTGGTTTCAGTCATTGTGCAAATGTCCAGTTTATAAGGTTGAAACCTGCAGCTGAGAGTGAAGAAGTCACCTGATGATGACGAAACATTTCTCCCAATGAAAACGTCCAGATGAACAGAATGAACCTTTTGGGATTTCCTTACCTGGATGATTGAGCATGCATGAAGACAATCAAGCTAGCTGGCTAACACAGCACATGCAGTCACTTTTGGCGCCAAAGAAACAACATGGCGATGGCCGAAACGCGAATGTTGACGTTTCCAAATGTGCCGTTCATAAACCAACTATTGACTGTCCTCCTGTGTCGCTGTGTGGGACGTCACAGCAGAAACAGCCTGATTTCTGTCAACGAGTAACGTGATTGTTGGCGTCTTCATCCGACTCGTTAAACAAATCTTCAGAGCAGGATTGTGCTCCTGTAAACTTTCACATGAGTAACTGGATGCATTTAATCAACAGCCCCAGATTCCCTTCAGTCTCAGCTGAAGTGGGACTCAGAGAATAAAATGTTGACATTTTACATATTCCAGTTCAGATTTCTGAGTGTGACAGGAAGATAATTGTTCGATCAGATAATGGAACATGAAAGCATCCCCATCGCCCCGCCCATATGAGGGCTGTGTGTGTGCAGGCTCGGCATTAACTTGACTAATGTGTATTTTATAGACACCATCGCAGCAGTGTTTCACAGGCACCATTACAATCATGAAAGGCAATAAGAGCGACGGGAAAACCTAAACACATTTTTATGACACTCGTACATCTTCATAAAACACTCGTCGACAGCTTCTGCAGCCATAAAAGAAGAGATGCAGGAGAGTAAATGACAGTCGTGAAGCTTTTAAAGGTTTATTAAATGAAAATGGACTCCCCGCTGTCGTGTTGTGCGATAACTCCCATTAAGTTGTGTATATTTGGAGGCAATCACTTTACAGCTGCTCTCATTCACCCATTAAGCTTATGGATGTGCTGTATGGTATATGTGAAGTGGGTTAGTGTAAATCCTATCATGCGTCAGGAAGCTTCACACACCCGCCCACCGACTCACCTCGTGTGTTTTTCAGAATCTGAATGTGAGCAGATGGATTCTGGGAGTGCAGCGTGTCTGCAAGCGTGTAGGAGGAAATCCTCTTTTTTTACCGCTGTGATATCGTGTTTGTGTGTGTAGGTGTGACTTTTACAAACGGCGTAATGAATACATGAAGACTTAAAGACAGCACGTTGGAGTGAGCGCAGGGTGAAGAAGGTACGGCGGTGTTTATCAATGCGTGCACGCTCGGGGGAGGAGCGGTAACAATACAATGTCTCCGAACATTTGTGGGAGGAAATCACATTCAGGACGTATTTATAGAAGCAAGAAGCTCTGTTGGAAAAAAAAAACACATTAAAGCCAAGTCACACCTGCCTGTCTGCGATGATCAGAGCGAGGATGCTTTCTGATGTCGTCCCAAAGAGTCGATGCGAGTAAGGTGCAGTCATTAATTAATTATTCAACAGAAAAAATAATGTTTTGATCACAAATATACAGAGAATAGTGTAGTGTTACATCTTCCAACAAACTTATGCATTCTAATAAATCTATCTAAAACAGGAGCGGGTTTGGGGTTTGCAGAAGCCACTGTGGTCCTCCACCATATTTGGATACAGTGGCCAGGAAAGTGGCCACATACACCAAATACGCCAAAGGTGGAGTGGAAGACAAGTCATAGGCATCGTGTGCCATGGAGGGAAACAGGAGGACAAAGGAGGGGGGAACAACTAAGCTGTAGTGCCTCTGCACCTCACTGTACAATACCTTGTGCAATACTTTTTGTAAATAGTCAACAGTGCAATAGACTCAATACTTGAAATGTGCAATTCACTTGTATTTTTATTTTTTATTCCTATTTATTCTATTTATCCCCTTTGTATATTTTATTTATATTTGTCTCTGTATTTATATATGTGTGTGTGTGTGTGTGTGTGTGCGTGTGTGTGTGTGTGTGTGTGTGTGTGTGTGTATATATATATAACAGTTCTGTAACTGTAACTTTGGTCGTTGCTGTGCTTTTTTTGGAAGTCGAATTTCCCAGAGGAACCCACCCGAGGGATTAATAAAGTTCTATCTTATCTTATCTTATCTTAAATTTGTACGTGTGCCTGCAGACAGGAGATATGAAGGAGCATACTGATATTTTAGCATCGGAGAAAGGGTCCCGTTCACCAAAGAAGTGCAAAGGAAAGAGACAGTGACAGCAGCTTCTTTACAAAATGTCATCCTCTTCCTCCTCACCTCAAGCCTCATCTCCTGAACTGAAGTCAGGACTCTAACCCGAGCCTCCTATTTCTGGACTGCTGACAACAACAACTCATGCTAGCTAATGTTAGCCTCAAGTGTCCTAAAAATGACAGTTTGATCACATTCTTATATTGAATGGGAGTTTAGTAGGTGACTGTCCAACTGGCTTTGAACATCCACTTCAAAGGCAGTTTTACTTACAGCAGCTAACAACAACTAACAGGAGCTAACATAGGCTAACATGAGCTAATAGGGGCTAACAGAAGATAACAGGAGATAACAGAGGCTAACAGGGGCTAACACAGGCTAGCAGGAGCTAACAGGGGCTAACAGGGGCTAACAGGCTAACAGGGGCTAACAGGGGCTAACAGGGGCTAACAGGGGCTAACAGAGGCTAACACAGGCTAACAGGAGCTAACAGGAGATAACAGAGGCTAACAGGAGATAACACAGGCTAACAGAGGCTAACACAGGCTAACAGGAGCTAACAGGGGCTAACAGGAGATAACAGGCTAACAGGGGCTAACAGGAGATAACAGGCTAACAGGGGCTAACAGGCGCTAACAGAGGCTAACAGAGGCTAACAGGAGATAACAGGAGATAACAGAGGCTAACAGGAGATAACACAGGCTAACAGAGGCTAACACAGGCTAACAGGAGCTTAGCAATATCCTCAACAACTCACCTCTGTATCACTGTTGTCGGTCAGAGGTGAGCTTCACTGACTCATCCACGTGTTTTAGTAGCACTTTTCCTGTGTCTTAGACAGCTGAGGTAAACAGTGGGCTGAAAGCCGACACAGTAGATGAAAACTCTGCACATCTCCAGAAACACAGATATCAGTGACGAATTTTACATGTATATGATTGTATGAATAAAATGTAATCTTAAGTCTCTTGGGTTTCAAAACTACCCAGATGTTTGAGCAGAAACTATCTTTAGCTGAAGTATAAACTTCTTCATGAAGTCATGAATCCCCTGTGTGTCACCAGCAGCTGTGAGTGGGCCAAACAATGATTAAAAAATACCCAGTGTTGCTATAGATATGCTGAGAGAACCTCATAAGAACTACACTTCACATAGTTGTACTCAGTATCCTTGCATTCCTCTATGCATTTAAATGAAATACACATCCATACATATATTACGTTTGTTCATTAGATGGCCTTGACTAGAGCAGCTTTGTATGAGTCATACCTCTGTGTGGCATCATCGTCAGAGCAGATGAAAACAACCACAGCAGGTTTGCTGTGAAGACCTGCAGAGCATCAATAAACAGTTAAAATAGAGGTTTTGTGAAAAACGTCCTCTTGACCCCAAAAAACATCCTGCAGGATTTACGCCGGTATGTAATGGATGTGAAATTAATCTTCATGTGCTGTATGTTGCATTTTTAATCATCAATTTATCATTGTCAAACAAAGTGATACCTCGCTGTAATTACCATAAACAAATGAAACCAGGGTTGAATGATTGATGGCTTCTGTCTCACACCAGTGGGACTGTCACCGTCTACGGTGAGATTAAAGAAAGATCATGGCGGACATGAATCCTGTCTCCTTGGTGCAGTCGTCTCTACATAAGAAAGTTCTGAACGAAATAAAAAGCCTCGTAAATGCAGCCCGAAGAGTTTTGAGCTTTTTTGACTCTAGTATGTGGAAAAAGACAAAATCTGATAAAACAGGAAATGCGACTAAACAATAAGAGACAAACACTCAAGCTGTGTATGGTTTGTTTGTAAAGATGTAGCATTCAGCACAGACACCTCCCAGCATGCAACATTTCTGATTCAAGGACGAGAGAGCGGAAGACAACAACAATGCGGCGCCCTGAGCTTAACATTACCTCAGCAATGAAAAGGATAAGAAATAAACAGCACAATGAGACGGTGATTATACAACTGGAATACACAACAAGAAATAGCATGCTGATGGATTTAATGGACTACAGCTACACCAAACAAAACAGCAGGCTCAGAGAGCGTGAGCAGCATGAGGAATCATTTCAGTTTTCACTGGAATCCCTGAAAACTCACCTGATAATCTGGAGACACCAAAGGCATCATTATCAAACTCAGACACTTTAAACAGGAAGAAAACTGAACAAAGATCAACTCGGTGACCAATTATCCACAAAAATAAACCGTCACAGCTGACCACTAACAATAACCACATCAGTGTTTCCCAGTCGTTGGTCTTTCCTCAGTGTGGCCTGAGATATATTATTCATCTGGATTATACAAGTGTGTCATAAATGTATCCAGTACATGAGCAAACTGTGACACGCTGATAAAACACCGTGATAAAACATAGTTACACAAATAACAGTAACTTCAATGTAATTATGCCAAAGTTAGTTTCATAAAAACAACAGCAAAAACATGCTGCCGATAAGATTCACAGACATGTGATATGTGGATGTGACAGGTGAGACCTGAGACTGGGCCTGCCGCACAGGTGCAGGTAATTAGTCTGTGTGAGTGCCTGGTCCAAGCTGCGTCCAGTGTAAGTGATGTCCTGCTTTCATTTACAGAGCGCCCAGCTGCTGCTTTGCCTTGTTAGATTGTTTTGCCCAGTCGGGGCTCAGTGTGGGTTTCTGTCCCTTTTCACGTGGGTCATATGTTGATTTGTTTTTCACAGGTTCCCCGCAGCGCTCATCCCGTCTCCCACGTGCAATCATACCATTTATAGTTTTAACCGTATTCAATAAAGTAAAGCTTTTAATTGTTTTTAGGTGCTACTGTTACATGTTTAATTTTTTTTGTGTTAACCCTCCTGCCATCCTTTAAAAAACTCACACCCATCACCCTAGGGACCATTCTCAGCCACGCCATAAAAAGACCATATATCCATATTTTATTCCACTTTAAATTAGCCAACCTTGTAAAACTACTTCTCCCTGAAATATTCATGTAAAGTTTTAATTATATTTTCATTGTTTTAACCCTTCAAATCCCAGTGTTATTACATGAGCGCCCTGTGTTATAAGCCCCAAAAACCAAAAAACGAAACTAAATATTTCCACAAAAAACCAGTTGAAGTAATATGTGATTGTCATTATAAGTAGGCCTTTAGATGGACCAAAGATTGGCACCAACATACATTTTGACCTGCCATTATTTTTTTTGCATTTTTTTTGCAATTTAAAAATTAAAACTTCAAGGCCCTGAGTCTTCATTGACATCCAAGAAAAGAAGAAAAAATAAAATCATATGATGATAATTTGGGGTTGAAAAATAGCGTTTATAATGGAAGTCAATGGGCAGAAAATGGTCCCCAGGGTGATGGGTGTGGGGATTTCTGCTGCTCAGCCATTTTAGGCTGATTTAAGGAATTCACACTGGAATATTAACATTGACAGGTAAAAACTATCCTGTGGCAAGTTTGGTTATATTCCACTGAACACAGTGGAAATGGCAGCCATTTAACACATAGCAGTGGCACAAAAAGGTCCCAAGAAGGCAAGAAGGTTAACATTAAACCCTTGTGAACTGACTGCATGCCTACGGCTCCGTCTTCCCACGGGTCACATGATATTTCTCAAAAGCCCCAAAATTACAGCTTTCCTGGATTCTGACAGCATCGGACAAGGTCAGCTTTTATTCCTTGCACTGCATGAATCTGGATTTGGGGAGTTGACGACAGTGTCGCCACTTTCTGTCACTTTTCAGCGTTCACAGAAACACTCACACCAACACAATCAAAGGTACTCACAACAGAAAATCAGTCTTTATGCAGACAATATTTGATTGTTCCCACAGAACCATAAAAGCTCGCTCCAAGAAATCCAGTTATCAGTACCTGCTCTAAAGCATCAAACTACACAATAAACTGGAACAAGTCCACTGTACTGTCTGACAAGCTCAGGGTTTACTCCCACTACTGGAAAGACTGAGTACCTGCGTATCAACATCTCACCCAGGCTGTCACTTACTCTCCTACACACCACAGACTAAGACAAATATTGTTTAATAATCTCTCTCATTAATAGGACACATATCAGTCATGAAAATGAGAATCTTCCCTCAGTGCTGCCCATCACAGCCATAGACGGTTTCAGCAAACTCTGCAATCTCAGGTTTTTACTGGGAAAAAGAAATCAAATTCATTATTTACCCAGAATAAATCAGACAGACTGGAATCGCCGGGTTTCTTTATTCAGTATTTAGTCAAATGCATCAGCAGTAATAACATGTCATGAACCGAAGTGGAACAATCGTGCTAACTTCTCTCTCTGGCAGACCATTCACTGAAACACTGCAGCTGCTTTAAAAACAGTTATTTGTCCAGCCCTGGCAGCCCGCTGGAAGCTAAAGATCACCGACTCTGCTCTAACACCCTGTAAAACATCACTCCCATTTACCACATCCCAGACTTTCACCTTCAGGAGACCCCACTATCACACATGGGAGCAGAAGGGTTACTCATCTTCACCTCATTCAAACAATCGCTCCTAATTAATCATTTAATACAGAACAGACATCATAAATAACACACTTTATATAGCAGCGAATCATAACAACAGTCGCTTCAAGGTGCTTAAAAATGTAAGATAAGGACCCTACAACACAGACATCCTCAACAATTAGACCGTTAGAGCAAGCACCTGTGAACAGTGGAGGAAAAACCTCCTTTTAACAGGAAGAAATCTCTGGCAGGACCAGGCTCAGGGAAAATGCCAGAGATGACTAACAATAATAGTTCAATACAGAGAGGTGTTTAAACACAGAGTGAGTGAAGAAGAAACACCCAGTGCATCATGGGAATCCCCCGGCAGCCTATTGCAGCATAACTAAGGGAGGATTCAGGGTCACCTGGTCCAGCCCTAACTATATGCTTCAGCAAAAAGGAAAGTTTGAAGCCTAATCTTGAAAGTAGAGATAGTGTCTGTCTCCTGAATCCAAACTGGAAGCTGGTTCCACAGAAGAGGGGCCTGAAAACTGAAGGCTCTGCCTCCCATTCTACTTTTAAATACTCTAGGAACAACAAGTAGGCCTGCAGAGCGAGAGCCAAGTGCTCTAATAGGGTGATATGGTACTACAAGGTCATTAAGATAAGATGGGGCCTGATTATTTAAGACCTTGTATGTGAGGAGCAGGATTTTGAATCCTGGATTTAACAGGAAGCCAAAACAGGAGAAATCTGGAGTTTAGTTTCCTAAATCACAAATTGCCAGAGTAGCAGTGCAGGTCAGCTGATCACAGCCTGCATGAAAAAAATCTGCTGGAGTTCAAAAACACATTTTTTGTAAGTTGTTTCTAAACGATTTCCCAGACTGCACCACTGCTCCCAATTTCAGAATTCCCCCACCTGCCAAAATCCCAGTTAAACCCCTGGTTGTCAGCGCTGCATGGATTCAGCACAGAAGTACGGGGACCTCAGATTCCCTGTGATGATAGCTGATGAGAGCCATATTTCCTCTGCAGCCCTGCTGTCTCCTCGGGCTGCTGGAGGATAATGGGTCTCATTCTATTCAGAATCACTGGTGTACTCAGCACCATCAGTTGGTCCCGAGTGTAAACAACATATCTCTCCACTGACAGCAAAACAGACCAGGAGAAAAGGTGTGCAAACTAACAAGGTAGCAGAGCAAGCAGCAATTAGGAAATAAGCAAAATAGCAGTTTGTGACGTGAACTGAGAGCTGCAGACGCTCTGCTCCATCAGCACGTGTGCCTTTCAAACATCTTCAAACATGTACATGAAAAACTAAAACCATGTTTGATGGAGCTGCGTTCAGGTTTGTACGGACACTCCCAGCACCTGTGGACCTCTGACCTACAGTCGTACCAGCAGCCAGCCGTCATCTTCGGGTTTGATTGAACCAACAGCAGATGCCTGCACTGCCAAGTCAAACATATCCAGGATACCTTCTCATCATCAGGCTTCGTTTACCCTAACACAGGGAACCGGGCTCTGGGGACTCATGAAGGAGATTATCTGCAGTACGGGGGCCCCACAGGGAACGGTTCTGGCTCCGTTCCTCTTCACCATCTACACTGCAGACTTCTCCTACAATTCCACCCAGTGCTTCCTGCAGAAGTTCTCTGATGACTCTGCAATAGTCGGCCTCATCACTGATGGGGACGACAAGGAGTACAGAGGACTGACCCAAGACTTTGTGGACTGGTGCCAGCTGAACTACCTCCAGATCAACGCCAGTAAAACCAAGGAACTGGTGGTAGACTTCCGCAGGCACAAGCATTCTCCACTGCAACCACTGAACATCCAGGGTATGGACATTGAGGCTGTGGACAGCTACAGGTACCTTGGTGTTCATCTGAACAACAGACTGGACTGGACTCATAACTCAGACGCCCTCTACAGGAAAGGGCAGAGCAGGCTGTACCTGCTGCGGAGACTCAGGTCGTTTGCAGTGGAGGGCCCACTCCTGAAGACCTTCTATGACTCTGTTGTGGCTTCTGCTATCTTTTATGGCGTGGTCTGCTGGGGCGGCAGCATCTCTGCTGGGGACAGGAAGAGACTGAACAGGGTGATCCGAAGGGCCAGCTCTGTTCTAGGATGCCCTCTGGACCCAGTGGAGGTGGTGAGTGACAGGAGAACGGCGGCTAAGCTGTCATCCCTGATGGACAACATCTCCCACCCCATGCAGCAGACTGTGACAGCACTGAGCAGCTCCTTCAGTGGGAGACTGCGGCACCCACGGTGTGGGACGGAGAGATTTCGCAGGTCTTTCCTCCCCACTGCTGTCAGACTCCATAATAAAGACTTTAACTGATCAAACACACACATCCATACATATGCAATAATACTAAGTGCAATAATCCTTTCTGTCATCGTTGTATTTTTACTCAGTTGTATATAGTATTTGTATTTGTATTCTATTTTTATCTTATTGTATATTTATTTTATTTTATTCTACTGTATATAGTATATTATTTTATTCTATTCTGTACAGTTGTGTACTGTATTTATTCTTATTGTATTCTAATTTTTGCTTCATAACTTTTGCACTGTCCACTTCCTGCTGTGACAAAACAAATTTCCCACGTGTGGGACTAATAAAGGTTATCTTATCTTATCTTATCAATAATCAATAATCCAATCAGGGCTCATCAGTCCAGTATGTCACCAGTCAGAGGTAAGTGCACTGACTGTACATGAAGATAAAGTAAGACTGTGAGCACGTAATGAGACTGCACATCAAACAGGGCCAAGAGAAACAGGACAGAGATGACATGAACAGCTGATCTGAACAGGCTGCCTGAGCTGTAAATACACCAGCGCACAGTCAGAACTGTACGTGCTGTTTTTGTGCTGTTTTTGGTTATTTCATGATGGAGGTGGGCATCCCGCCGGCCTCTGCACAAACACGTTTACGTCTGACGCAGAGTAAAAATGACGTCTTGTCAGGTGAAATGTTTCCCCGTGGAGCTGCGTGCTGCCAGGTCAGTTTGTCTCATGAATGTTTGCAGGAGAAAATGAATTTCAGGCCTTTTATGACCCACAGGTGGCCGTTACTGGAATCTGCTTGATTAAGATAATCACCTGTTCAGTGAAGCTTTGCGCAGCAGCAGAGACGTGGAGCTGTTCTTATGGAAATAAGAAGCGTGGAAACAGACAGGAGCCTGAGGGGAGTGAAGGCGCGCTGCATGTGTCGTGAATAATGTGTCTGCGCTGCACCAGCCATATTTAATCTTTCCTTAAAAATCATCAGGTGAGTTTCCTCAGAACTACATTTGCTTTTCTTCTGGGTGACTCTCCTCTTGCTCTGTGCCCTTTCATCCTTCAGTTTTGTGATTGGACCGCTCATTTAACGACAGACGTGAAAGTGGGAATCGATCTGGAGCAGTGTCGCTGCTGTTTGACCAGCCGAGGCTTCTCGTTAGCAAGGAAGGTGTGATGTTCACTAATCCTCCGCGCACTCAAGGAGGCAGAGATAAACAGAGATGCACAAAGAAAAATAGTTGCAAGTGCAGAGAACGTGTCGATAACACGAGGAGAAAGCTTGCGGGGCTGCAACTCAGGAGCATGTCGTGGGTTTACCTCGTTTTCTGCTGAATCGCGTTCACGCTCCGACACATTTGTGCCGGATTGTGTGGAACAGCCTGAATGAGACCAGCAGACGACCGGCTCTGGATCAGTTTGTCCAGCAGCTGCTGTTTGATCCTTAAAATGCTCTCGTCCAACTTCAGCCAAAGCAAACGGCACGAAAATAATCGATCTACCCACCAGACCTGAAAGGCCTTTTTGCAATCCGCCCTACCATCACACTTTCACTCCATTTGGAGTTCACGTGGAAGCTCTGCCACATTAAGTGCTGTTATAAACCACCTGGTCTTCGGTGTAAGTGAATTTAAGCCGTGAGACTGCAGCGATGATGCTTACTAACCACCCTGTGCTGCTCCTGCCTGTGGCTGAAGGAACCTCACGCACCAACACAAAGGTTTCTGTGCATGCTGGAGACGCTGCGGCTCAGGAGGGACGGCAGCTCGTCTGCTCATCGAAAGGCTGCAGTTTCAGTCCCTGGCTGCATGCCGCAGTATGCTCGGGCAGGATACCGAACTCAGAGTGGTTCTAAACACCAGGGTGGATGTTTGATAGAAAAATGTGCTCTTATGAAAGTGTGTGTTTAAAGTGCTCAAGCAGAAAAGCTAAAATATATAAACTAATATATATAATTTATATTCTTTTAAACTAAAGGAGTCCACCGCTGCCGTGAGCCAGTTAAAAAGACTGGACGGTTGGTCTTTAGGGGATTTCGTGTCCTCCTCCTCGGAGCTCGTGCTGGGTTGGTTCCCACCTGCTCGCCACGGCTGCCACAGTGGAAGACCCAAATCGTTCCTCTGGCCTCCAGCAGGGGCAGCACTGAGCCAGTCCCTATACCATCGTCATAGAAGGCCAAAGCATGGGTGACGTTATGATCGCCACTTTTTTCTACTTCTGTTGTGCTGTCTGTGTATCCCCTCTGTGATGGTGTAGTCAGCTCTCTGTGTAAAGCCCGCGTCTCTGAGTCTGTCTTTGCGTCTGTTTTGAGTTTCCTGTTTTACTTTGAAGGGCCGTGTCTGACGTCAGATTGTTTCCTCTGTTTCGTTTGGCCTCATTTCTCCCGGCTGTGTTCCCACCTGTTCCTCGTTCCCTCATGTGTATTTATTGTGTGTGTCCTCCAGTGTTCAGGGTCGCGTCGTACCCCCAGCAAGCTCTCAGTTTTGCCTCTGTGTTCCAGTCGCTCGTCTGCAGCTTCCAAGTGTTTGTTATTAGCTTTGTGTTTCCAGTTTAGGGTTGTTATTGTGAGTTATGTTTGGAGTTTCTGCCACAGCGCAATAAAGCTGCCTCTTTCGGTTCACCCAGTCAGCGTTTGGGTCCTCTTCTCCTGCTGCTCGCAGCACACCATCACACAAACAGCCTTTTTCCATCTAAATGCACTCTGGAAGAATTCAGCACATCAACAGAAACACCTCAGAGCACGATTACAGCTGCCAGATGTGAAGTCTCCAGAAATCACACAAACTCAGAGAGAGCAGTAATGTGCACGAGAGTCGCCTCTTATCTCTCGTCCATCTGTGCTGCAGGAATTCCCCCCTGAGAGGAGCAGAGAGGAGGTGGGATTCACACCTTTGTGAATGGAGTCTAAGCTGAGCTGACTGACTGATGCGAGCAGGAGCAGCTGAAAGGGAAGAGTGGAAGTCTGACTAATGGAAAGGGAGCAGGGAGGTGGTTTAACAGAGGGAGATAAATGGGGAGGGAGGGAGAGGAGGCTCATGCAGAGATCTGAGGGGTTTGAGACCATTGAAACTCCCCTGCAGTTATTACACGCTCCTGTGGCTGAAGCCCTGACCCCCCTGAAACAGTCCTGGGAGACAGACCATCAATCTGACTCTCCCTACCTTTGTGTTCTTAATTTCAGTCTGTCACACACTTTCTCCCCGTCGTATTAAACTGGTCTGAGTCAGCAGCCGCGTGCGGTGAGGTTTGGGCTTTTTCTTTATCAGAAACTAAGAAATGATACATTTATGATCTTTGGATGTTCAGATTAATGTGCCCTTTGTTGCACGAGTCACACATCAGTTGCTCAGTATGTTCAGTGTGAAATCATTGATGCTGCATTAAAGTGTCCAGTCTGAGCTTGAGCTTCAGCAACAACATAAAGAGTGAAAGAGAAAGTCGTGTGTTTGTGGTCATGGTTGATCTGCTGTAAAGCTCTAAGGTCTAATCAGCCAATCACACGGCAGCAACTCATTTACATTCATGCAAAATGACGTTCAAAGACCTGTGTCGATGGTCTGAGTGTTTCAGAAACTGATGAGCTGCTGAAATTTTCTCTGAGTTTACAGAGAAAGTCTGAAAAATCCAGCGAGCAGCAGTTACCTGGGAGGAAACGATCTGTGGAGGCCAGAGGTCAGAGGAGGATGGACAGACTGCTTTTAGTTGATCAGAAATAATCGCTCGGTGTGTAACGTGGGCATATGAGAGATATCTGGAGAACACCACGGCCTACCTGAGTGCCGTTGCTCACCCTGTCCATCCCTGTACAATCACTCTGCTGCGATTCTGCTGCCAGCAGGATAACGCTTCACATCCCAGAGCTCACACCATCTCAGACCGGTGTCTAAAGTTCACTGCACTCGGTCGACCTCCACAGTACAACAGAGCAACTGTGTGATTGTCGATGACGGCGTCCCTCAGAATCAGGGGCAACACTTCATTTTGTAAAGAAGCACGAAACGTTTCAATATTCTCACCGGGGCACGCTCGAGGAGCTGAAACATTAAAAATGTGTGGAGCTGTGGTTAAAAAGGACAAACAGTAATTAAAGTAACTGCAGATTCGAGTGTTGCAGCTGTAGCATGTTCCAGAAGCTGAACCTGCTCAGTTTAGCCTGAGTGATGCGTTCAGGGAAACGCTGGTAATCACCAAAGCGAGGATGGGGCAGAAGAAGGATGTAAACCTCTGAAACACTGACACACGGCTCGGCGGCAATAACAATGTGTCTCTGCCGATAAAACGCATAACATCAGTCGTCTTCCAAAACCTCAAGGCAATCCAGAAAAAGCCGAGCCTTAGATAATGAATTCAGCTGAGAAAAGCAGCAAATTTGAAATCTTTTGAATATATTCATTCCCCCCTCAGCTCTATTTTTAAGACTGAAGGTTCTTTTTGTTGGTGTTTTCCCCACAAAACTGACAAACCGGTTTTTTATTTATTTCCTGTGTTTGAAGTTGGTTTTCTTAAAGAAATAAATTTACACACGAAGCTGCTCGCGGTCCTGCGATGCGCCGAGGAGTCAGGAGAGCAGACATCACACCAACAGTCTGTGGCTTCAATCTACAGGAACATTCGCTCTGAGTTCTCCTTCATTTACAACATGATTTTATCGAGTCGATCACGAACCCGCTGACTTCACCTTGATTTTAAAGTCTTCCTTTGGCTGCTTTCATTCAGAATTCATTGCTGTATCCAGCAGAGGCGGAGCCAGACATTTGAAACACCCGGGGCTTAGCCCTAAAGGGTAGTATGCATGTGGGATTTTTTTTTTTTTTTTTTTTTGGGGGGGCTTAGAAATGACTGAAAGATTAATAGGCTCTGTTTTGAGTTTTGTTCAAAAAAGAATGACTTCATATAGGGAAAAATATATATCACATGTGCAGGACACCTTAAACTAGTTTTTTAATTAAGCAGCAAGGCAGAACGAAGTCGGGGCTGTATCAAGACTCGAGGACTAAACCCCAATTCAACCAGACGCAGAACTGATCCAGAATTAAAACAGGACTGCAACAGTTCAAAATCAGCACTACTTAGGATTTAACCAAGACAGAACCAGAATCAGAACTAGATGATAGTAGCACTAAAAATCATCATAGACCTGCACTACACTTATTTTTTTTAAATCTACCAAAGTCCACTATTTAGATTGAGAAAGTTTTATATAATTATTTAGCCTTGTTGTGCAAACAAGCCTGCATAACTTAATAAATATAGAATTTGAAAAATAACAAACCTAAAAAGAAACACTAGGTACGAGATACATGAGGACCTATGATACGGTGATACTTTTGGTAAACGACCATTTGACTAACATGTGTGTCTCACCTGCTCTTGTTCATCTCTGTTCTGTCCTCATTCTCTCTCTCCCTCTCTGTTCCTCTCTCTCCCTCTTTGTGCTGACAATCATCAAATAGACAGTTGAAACCAGATATTTACAAACTCTTCAGATCAAAACACAAACACTTTTTTAATTGTAACATCAAATCAGACTAAATGTTTATTTTTTTTAGATTGATAAATATAAAAAACATATTTGTTAACTTTAAGACTAAAGAGAGAACCTATCTGTATTTCTTAATTGTAAATGGCACCAAATTGTATTCAAAACTGAGCCACACTTATGGAGCTCCACAGTTCTTTTTCTGGTGTTTGGTTGACATCTCTTGATTTTCCCATGTCACAGAAACAGGCTCTGTGTTTTGCCTTATATGCATCCACAGCTGTGCCACCAATTTACTCACATGGACTCTACTAACCTATCAGAAGCTTCTTCAGCTCAGAATGGAATCGTCTGGAGTTTTCTTATTAATTAACAAACTTAGTGTATATGTACTCCTAAATTTGATGAAAGTGATAAAAAATAGACAGTTCTGTCTCTCTTTATTCTGACATTTAACTAATTCAAAAGATATTTCAATATTTATCTAAAACAAACAGTTTACTCTAAATTGATGTTGTACAGTAAAAATGTTTTATGTTTTCTCCCTAAAGTGTAAATATCTGGTTACAAATGTGAATATCCTGCTGTGTACTGAAATCCCTCTTGTTTTGCATAGAAATATACTGAACAACATACAAAGCATAATATATAAAATAACATTTACCTGAGTTTTCTCTTTGAAAGAACACTCTAATGTCCATTGTCAGAGGATTTTTACTTTTACTTTTATATAATAATCAGCTAAGAGTGTTTATATTTCTGTTTGTACTCAACTTGTACTCAACCAGCTGCACTTTTTAATTGCTGGCTCTCTGCTCTACAACGGAAACTGTTTGCCTTCATATTATCTGTCAAGCTACAGGAAATCGCCACCCAAGAAACGACCTTGTATGGGAACACAAAGCAGAGAACTGCTGCAGGGGGTGTGAGTCTCTCTTGAGCTCTCACCCGTGCACGTTAAAACTGCTCTAAGTGTCTGAGTGTCATTTCTTCACCTGAGTGTTTGATAACTGTTTACTTCTGACATCCATTCTTATATTTCAGTACATAACTGAAACCGATTTAGTCGGGGAGGGTAAGAACTGAAAATATGAAATAAACACACGTAAGCTAAGACTCGCTAAAAAAACTAGCATTTGTTCGGCTTTTCATTTCGCCATTTGTTGATTCACTTGAAGAGCAAGTAACGTAATATTGGTCAAGTGATCAGTTTGATATCAATCTTTCGTGATGCACCGTCATATTTACATTATTTGTACAGTACGAATGATTTTCTTTGGTACCTGGTCAAACTTAAGCTCTCCTTAGTATGGCTGGCTCTGTTTCTCCAACAGCGCACTGACAGGTAGCAGCTGCCCCGCCCCCTCGCTCAGTCGCTTAGTGCCTGAGCTCGGATCATACCAATATCAGGGGGGATTCACGCACAGTCGTAAATTCCCACAGTGTGCACTATGTGCTTCGAATATTATGTGTACTTTTTGTTTTATACAGTTGTCAGCCAGGCATCTAACTATGAAAAAATTACACTCCAAAAGACCCCGGGCTTCTGACAAAACAACCCGGGCTTAAGCCCAGTAAGCCACCCCCACGCTCCGCCCCTGGTATCCAGCCTGGCTCTCATGCAGCAAACCAGGACAGCACAGCAGCAGCGTGGTTTACTGCATGAGGAGGGAGGAAGTTCTCATGCTCTCTGGTCTTTTTGGCCTCGTCCATCACTAAACACTGTTCAGCAGCTCTTTTAGGGACGCAGTGCTTTCTCTTCACAGTTGAGCCTTCATGCACATCACTTCTCCTGAACATGACAATAAGTCCGTGTGAGAGATCTTTAGGTGACAACAAGTCACCCTGGGTTTGTTTGTAGGGTCACCTCTTTGTGCACGTGTGGTACAGAGCACGGTGGATCAAATAACCACCCTTTTCTATGTGGACAGAGTCGCTGTTGTCCATCGATCCATTATCTGCTGCTTATCTGGGTCCAGGCGGCCCCGATGCCCAGACCTCCCTCAGCTGGATCCTGGATCTGCTCCTTTTAGGACTTTCCCAGAACACCTCATCTTACCTCATCCTGGTCAGATACCCACACCGCCTCAGCCCACTCCTGCAGGAGTAGCGATGGTGCTGCAAGTCCCTGCTGAATGTCTGAGCTCGTCTCCCTCGGAGGCTCATTTCCACTTGATTTCAGTCATCGCCCAGGTTCACAGGTGAGAGTGAGAACGGCCAATCAATCGACAGCGTCGCTTTCACGCTCAGCCTCAACAGACCGGCGCAGCGTCTGCGTCGCTACAGACGCCACAGTAATCGATCTGTAACCTCGCACTCCTCTGTCTCATGAACCAGACCCTGAAATAGTGCAGCTCCATCACTTCAGGAAGAAACCTGCAGGGCTGGGCGCTCCACCCTTCTCTGCTGAGAACCATGGCCTCAAACTGGAGGTGCTCATTCTCACCAAATAAAGTGCATGACAGAGATTTCAGAATAAAACAGGATATGACAAAGCAAACCCAAATCCACTGACCCATGAAATCACTGATTCATAGAAGAAAAAACACGTTTTATTTCATCTTCTCCGCCCATTAATAAAAATATATCTGTTTAAGTGCGCGTGACTGGCCGACAGCAGAAAGTTAAAGCTGCGTCTGAAGGACGGAGTTGAATATGTTTGGAGCACAGCCTGAACGCGAGCTGCATCTCAAATCAGGGACGGTTTCACTGCAGCATCCTGAGAGCTTTCTGTGCACAGCACTGCAAACTTCTCAAGTCAGAGAGTGGGGAAAATAGATCCTTATAGTCTTTGTCACTTTGGAAGTCAGGGCTTTTATGTCTAAATTGCTCGTCTTGAAGAGTTCAGCATTAAGTCGACTTTAATGGCACTGCGAGTCTTTCAGGACCTTTCAGCAGCCGCGCGGATCCTTTGTCTTCCTCGTTTCCAGCCTGTTGCATCATCGTCTCCCCATGTGAATCTTTTTATCTCTGCTTGAGAAGCAGCAGGTGAGAGGTGAGCGTTTGTGTCCTTTCAGGGTTTGTTCACTTCTTTTGTCCAACTCTTACACAAAACTGGATGCCCTACATTTTTGAAGCGGCGCGGAGGATCGTTGCCACGCTTCTGTCTGCAGTCTGAGATTGGCTGATGTGCAGATAACAAAGTTTATGAGCAAGTAATCATTGTTTTCGGAAGTGGGTTTCACTTTCACAGGAAATGCTACGAATGATAAGTGCTTCATCTCATTATTTGGACTTTGTTCAGGCTGCAGGCAAATCAGATTTCTTCCTCAGATCAGCAGGATTTGTGACTTTTGATCTCATTCAACACTTGAAACCAACATACAGGCAATGTTCCCTCTAAGCTGCGCACTGCCGGCTCGCTCTCTGCGCACAGAAGATCTGCGTTGAAAATCTAAGGAAAACGCTCGAAAGCCTGTGAGCAAAAACAAAACCAAACCCCTCAGCTTTCCTGTTGGTGGAAAAATGCACCATGTCAACCAATCAAAAAATGATATGGCAACATGACATTTAGTTATTTAGGAGGGGGACGTTTTAGGAGTGACGGCGTGTTTGAGATGTGAGACATTTGTGACGTTTAGCACAAATCTTGTGTAGTCAGTGTGTAGTTAGTGTGTAGTTAGTGTGTAGTTAGTGTGTAGTCAGTGTGTAGTCAGTGTGTAGTCAGTGTGTAGTTAGTGTGTAGTCAGTGTGTAGTCAGTGTGTAGTCAGTGTGTAGTTAGTGTGTAGTGTAGTCAGTAGTGTTGTGTGTGTCAGAACAATGAGGCGCCTGCTGAGTGTTACAGGTGTTACAGCAGTGACACATCTGCTGCTGTCAGGCCTGCAGGTATCAGGCTGTTGTTCTCCTTCATCTCATAGTGGACAGAAATTATTTTTTGGAGCGGCACAAATAATCTGTGTGGCATCAGATTTGATGCAGAACAGCTGATTGTTCTGTAAATAGTTTGAAATGTTTGTTTAAGAAACGCCTTGGCTGCATTTTTAGGTAAACAGCTGCAAAAATCTTTGTTGTTTACATGACTCAGTAACTTTTTTGAAGAAGTAACTACATAATTAATTACCCAACATTGGTCATTATTTACTGTATTTGCAGACAGAGTTACAGACTCTCTCCCAGACCACAGACTCACAATACAGTCAGAGCTTTATGAAAGAATAAAGAAAGTTGTGTTTTCAAAACTGGAGTTCAAGTTATTTTTTCCTTCCAATAGTGTTAACATGCTGCACATGGACAAGATCTTTTTTACATTCTCATTGTCAGTGAGCTAAAGCAGTTAATGAAAAGTCGTCTAACATAAACGCTGTAATTTGATTATTTTAATAAACATGTAACTTGGATGATTGGATGCTGGCGTGACCACAGTGCACACGTCTGCTGTCGCTCACAGTGGTCCAAGGGACGCTCAGGGAGTTTGTGTGCTCAGACACATGAAACATCAGAGGGAACTTTGCTTTAAGTATTTCTTTAAAAATCTTACTCGGCATAGAAACAATTGTGTCTCTAATGACTTGATTTAGCACAGTTCCCTGCTGGTGTTGTACAAGAATCTGTGATATGTGTGCAAGCCTGCGCTGAACTTCTGCCTTGTTTCTCTGCAGCAGCATGTTTTCGTTTTCAGCTCTTTCACTGAATAATTCCCGTCGCCTGGTTTCAGTCGCTGTGATCTCGCCCTCTACAAAGTCTGCTTTTCTGTTTTGGTCACAGCTTTTATCTAAACCCTCATCGGCGCTGGAGGTTTTAATTCAACGGGAAATCAGCAGGCAGGTGGCGCCGATTTAGACTGCTTTGAGATCCAAAGGTCACAGGTGTGGAAATGGGATTCTCTGAACCTGCTCAGGAAATGTTTTTATGTTCAACGTCTATTACGAGGCAAACATAAGAAGTGAAGTGACCTCAGGAGTAAATTCAGCTTTATTCTTTTTGAGTCTGCAGTCAGCCGTGGAGCTTCGGTGCAACAACACGGGCATCTGTGGCTTCGATGGCAGCGATGTAGCTTTCAAACAGAGGAACGTGTGAACGTTGGCGTTCATGTCAGCGTCGGACCACAGACTGTCGTTCTCCACTCCATTTTTAGTCACTGGTATCCTTCTTTGACCCAGTGAAACCACAGCAGTGTGAGAGAGGAGGAGCAGAGCAGGGCAGCAACTATGGGAACGACAAACAGATTTGTAGCGCTGCCTGTATGAGGTCTGCTGTGACTGCAGGCCTTCCTGAGCTAACAGTAAGCTAATGTACAGCTAGCCATTTCTCAGACTTTAGAAAATATCTGGAAATGCAAAAATCGGCCTTCTTCTGGCAGTCTGGAAGTTTGGCTACATTTCAGGATCACGTTTCAGCGCCTCTATTTTTGAAACTCCTTTATGCTCAGCTTGTAAATATGTTTTCCATTACCTACGAGAGGAAAGCTGTTATTTCATAATACTGAAGGCAGACGGGAGTTATTTCTCAGAGAGGTGTTGTATCGGTTTGGCTCACAGAAGGAGAAACATGCTTTTTAGTCATTACCTTCTTAAAATGTGACATTTTTATCAATCAGCCTCAAATTTGGTGCTTTTTGACAAAGTCTTTGCTGGTTTGGTGTTTAATGTGTGCAGCTTTGTTGGTTTTAATGCTGTTTCCTCTGATTTATGAAGAACCGATTCAGTCATTTATTCTTCCTTCAAACCTGCACATCACTCTGCGATCGTTACATAACAATTTGGGAAGACAAATAGAAAACTGGACACAGTGGAAGCTTCTGCTTCCAGGTCTCCAGCTCCATGTTTCTCTGTTACCTCCTGTTTCTGGTGTCTTGTGTTCGTGTCTTGGCTCCTCTTCCACTGACTGCCCTCAGCGTGTCTGTGAGCGTATCTGTGGCCCTGAGCTGGTCTTTGTCACGGTTATCTGTTAGCGATGGACAAAGTGAGGATTTGTGAATCACTGAAACATTTGAAGCTTTTGTGCCGTCGTTGCATCGAAGCTTTGAAACAGTCTGAAACTCGTCACCACATCTTGATGACACTATTCTGTGAAACAATGACGCAGACACGTCCAAACAAAGCTGCTCATGATGCCAGACTGTCGATGACTAGAGAAACTGATCAGGAGGGCTAGCTCTGTGGTCGGCATGAAGCTGGACACTCTGGTGACAGTGGCAGAGAAAAGGACACTAAAGAAACTGATGGACATTATGAACAATGCTGGGCATCCTCTGCACACGGCCATAAACAATCAGAAGAGTCTGTTCAGTGACAGGTTGCTTCTCCCCAAGACAAGAACTAACAGACTTAAAAACTCCTTTGTCCCACACGCCATCAGACTGTTTAACTCCTCTCTGGAGGGGAGAGGGAGGGGAAACAGGAGGACAAAGGAGGGGGGAACAACTAAGCTGTAGTGCCTCTGCACCTCACTGTGCAATACTTTTGTAAATAGTCAACAGTGCAATAGACTCAATACTTGAAATGTGCAATTCACTTGTATTTTTATTCCTATTTATTCTATTTATCCCCTTCGTATATTTTATTTATATTGTCTCTGTATTTATATGTGTGTGTGTGTGTGTGTGTGTGTGTGTGTGTGTGTGTGTGTGTGCGTGTGTGTGTGTATATATATATATAATATTCTGTAACTCTGTAACTTCTGTCGGTGCTGTGCTTTTTTGGAAATCGAATTTCCCAGAGGAACCCACCCGAGGGATTAATAAAGTTCTATCTTATCTTATCTTATCTTATCTTATCTTATCTTATCTTATCTTATCTTATGACTGTGATCAGCACATGTTTCGGAGCCTTCTCCACACTTCAGCCAGAGACTCCATCTGTTAACATTCATGATAAATGAGTTTTTGAAGCAAAAGCTACAGAGAAACGACGGCTGTGTTTACTGTAACAGCCACACAGGTTACAGCCGTTTTGGACTCATAGCCCTGAAACTCGGTGTCGTCAGGCTGGTTACACACAGACGAGCAAAGCTAGGAGCTGGCGTTAGGTTTTAGTTTTAATATTTTTAAGACGATTTTTCATTATTTTGTGAACAATCGTAACAGTCCGTCTCATCATTCAAGCCTCCTGTGGTTTTTTAGAAACGCGAGAATAAAAAAGAAAAAGAAAAAATTCATCAGTCATGAAAACTGCTGGGTCACCTGCAATTACTGAATCTTATTTTTACAGAGTAAACAAATTCTTTATGGTGGTGAAGTGTGTGATGTCATTTGATGCAGTAAATAACATTTTCTGCTGAAAGTAGAAAAAATAGAGACCGAACAGAGTCAGAGCTTAAATTTCTGCCTTTTTATTTCCTCCCTGAAAGCAGAGCTGCTGCTTACTGAGATATTTGAGTGATTTCACAGACAGTGTGCTGCTCTCTCTCTGCTGGTAGAGTGGATGGAGCTCGCCCACCAGCCTCTCATCTATATTAAAATAAGATATTTAAATATCTGCATTAGTTTTACTTGGTTATACTTTGGATTCCAGTGTTTAACTGACTGGATGGTCTATATTAGTCTTCTCAATCCTCAGAGCAATCATTAGTATTTTCTTTTAAACATGCATGTGTCAGCTTTGTGCTGTAGCAGGCAGGAAGTAGGACCCAAACACAGGACGCTCCGAATGAAACGCGAGTTTTTGAGACGTCTACATCATCACTGCACCTTATTTTACCCTCAAAAAATGATATAAATTGCATGACACATTTCTAATGACTAAGTTACAAAAATATGGCCAATTTAAACTTAAAACTCATATATGCAGATTAAAATTTGATATATTTTATCACCGTGGCTCAGAGGGTTGGGAAGCACATCTGTAACCGGAAGGTTGCCGGTTCGATCCCCGGGCTCTCTGTCCTGGTCGTTGTGTCCTTGGGCAAGACGCTTCACCTACCGCCTACTGGTGTTGGCCAGAGGGGCCGATGGTGCGATATGGCAGCCTCGCCTCTGTCAGTCTGCCCCAGGGCAGCTGTGGCTACACCTGTAGCTGCCTCCACCAGTGTGTGAATGTGAGAGTGACTGAGTAGTGGAATTGTAAAGCGCTATATAAATGTAATCCATTATTATTATATTTTTTTAAATACATTTTGTCTAAACGTTCAACAAACACTCCATTGTCAAAAAATTAAAGATTTCTGTCAGTTTTTTCATAGCTCAGGTTTTAAAGGGTTAAAGCAGCAGCTTCCATAAGAATAAACTTCACAGAAAACAAACCAAAACCTCCAACATGAAAACAAAACCAGGAACTGAGAACACAAAAAGAGAAAAAAACAGCACGGGGCGGGTACGGCGTGACAAAGGGAACACGAGAGGGAACCGGTGGGAACACAGCTGGGACAAATCAGACATAATGAGACACAGGAAGCAAAGCACTGTCAAAATAAAACGGGAAGCCTCACATCATGTAGACACAGACTTGATACGGAAACATGACAGACTCTGGAAAAGCGGGAACATGAAGCTCAGAGACAAAAACAGGACGTGGGACACAGGGAAGACAGAAAGACAGCAAACTAAGACTAAGCACACGAAACCTAGAAACCAGGAACTGAAAATATAACACAAAACAGAAAACGTTAGTTCAAAGAGTCTAAACGACGCCAGACACACAAACAGTGGCTCACCAGACTCAGTGCTGTGACAGTAATACACTGAAGCAGTTGTATCAGAAGCATTCATTCGGTAATTACAAGGCCAAAGGACTCTGGTGAATAAAAACCGGGAATCCTTGTGCCCTGCAATGCTCGAAGCAGCAGGTACGCCACCTGTCCAGACCAAAGGTTACCAAAACCTGGCTTAGTTGTGGTCACATGACCTGGCCGTTTTAAACCAGGCCAAGTTTCCGGTCTAAATCTTTATGATCCTCAGCATTCCTGAAACCACTCGTAGTTAAGCTGTTAAAATGGAGTTTGTTGGTAAAAAGGAGATTTAATGCACTGGAATAACTTTTCACATGTGACTGCGCCGTAAAGGGCGAGCGATCTGAGTGTGAGGTAAAAGCTTTGATAGTGCTTTATGAGCCATGCTTTATGAAGTAGCGGAAACCACTTAGCCCGTTTGGCAGACTTTATTTTGTTCAACATTTTAGGCAGTTTGCCTTTTGCTGGTTGCACATTTGCCCTTTCACAGGTGCTTCTGCACGTTTGAGCACATTTCCATTAAACTCTCGCTTTAGCGAAGCTCGCCGCGGCTCGTCCGCAGACTGCCGCTGTGCCTCTGGCAGCCAGCGATCGTTTTCTCTTCCCGATACTTTTGTCAGCGTCACGGTTGCCTGACAATGCAAATGAAAGCGCAATTAAGTTTTGTATCTGCTTTTGTCTGCTGCTTAATGTGGCCATGCGACGCTTTGAAATGCAAAGCTTAAGGATTTTATAACATTGTTTAACTTTAATGGGACGCAGCCGATGTTTAATCACCCGTTTGTCTGCAAATGGAAGCGCATAACAGAAATATGGATAATGGTGCGGAGCCAAGAGCCGAGGCGAGACCCCGAAAGCAAAGGACCTCCTCCTCCGTGATGCTGTGTGTTTCACTCATTAACTAAATGACTAATTAATCGTCTCCTCTGATGAGTTTTACTAACATCTGCCTCCCTTTGTTGTATCTGCTTTTTTCACTCCCCTCCCACCTGATCAGAGGTCCAATCAGCCGGAACGCTGTGCTTGTGCTTCCTGTTGGCGATTAAGACCTCACCTTCTGCCTTTGACACCCAGACACAGAAAACTGGAATGCTCTTTTTTCTAAACACATAAAAACATGGAACTACAGTGGCACAGGTTAGCTCTTCATAAACTGATAGAGGATGAACAGATCACTGCATCAGTATTAGCATCTCTGATCTCTGTTCACCACAGAAAACCAGCCTGTGGCTCCAGACACACGATCACAGTTTCTTTACACTTGACCTCATCTTCCATCAGCAGGACCAAGATGAAGGGGACCCGCATAATATCAGTCAGATGATCCGTTTGGAGCTCTCAGCCAGATTCTTCAAGAAGTGCCTTTACATCAGAAAGTGGACCTGGAGCCCGAGCTGGCTCAGGTCTCAATACCAGCAGAGCTTCCCACTATGACTCCAGCAACTAAACAGGAAGTACCCAAAACATCCAAATTCACACCTCCAGGGCTTCAAAAAGCCTCAGCATCAACAGGAAGTCCCTGTGGATGCAAACCCAGTGGGGGGCTCAGGCTCGCAGCTTTCAGGAGGATGATGATGTCCTCATATCTTATAAGGTCCTCTCAGGTACAGCGCTAAAGGCTTATCAGTGCCCCCTGTGACAGAAACATGCGATCTTGTGACCTCGCCCCAAACCCCACCCAGAGCCTGATCTGGCTCATTTCCAAAAGTTGAAGCCAGCGATTGGTCGAGTAACTTGTTGGGGGAGGGTTGCCTGTCGTCCGATGTGCAGATCAGACTATGAATGAAAGTTTGAAATGGAAGCTGTAAATGTTTGCTAGCACGCAGAGCGTTTCCCCTCAAACAAAGCTGCTCATAAAATTGGATCCTTTTTACATCAGCAACAATCTGGTGCAGATGAATGTTGCAGGGTTTCCATCAGTAACATCATCGAGTGGAGAATAGAGAGAAGCAGCAGGTGTGTTTCACTCTGTAATAGGCCCGAATGATTGTGCATGAGTGTGTGAGTGTGTGTGTTCATTCAGTCATGTGATGCTCACTGAATTTCATCTCAATGTGAACATGCAGACAAACAAAGCGAGCGGCTCTAATCTGCACGTCGACATTAGCCGACATTATTTTCATGACGCCTCATTTGCTGCCCCGCTGAAATTTACATATAACTGAGAGCAGAAGTTAGTGTACACAACGCAAAGCAGCGTCTGATGGGTGTAGTCATTAGACGCCAGCACTTGAATAAACAGAATTCTGTGGTAAATGTCACCACATTTACATATTAATTACGGAGGGAATTTATCTGCAGTGAGAGGCTGGAGACAGAAAATCGGGCCAGGATGATTCCTATCAGTCCGGACGTCTTCCTCTCTGCAGCTTTAACTCTTCGTCCTCTCTTTGGACTCTGATCTTCATCCTTCCCATGACTTTCTCTTCCTCTGCAGAGACGGATGATCCTGTCATCTCCTCCATCTGTGTGAATGAAGTGAGCATTTATGATGCAGTAACAGCCAGTAAATTTTCAGCTATAATAAAACATTTAAAAGAACTTAATTGAATCTTCTTTACAACAGGTAATTATAACTGAATGCAGGCCTTTGTACTGGAGAGAAAAGGTCGGAGAAAGAAGTGAAGTGGGCAACAAATCACAATAAAACAGGAAGTACCTAAAACGTGCATATTTATATTCTGAGATGGATTTTTTACTTACAACCATTTGAAATGTGAAATCTAGGGATGGGAATCAAGAACCAGTTCCTGTAGAGAGCCGGTTCCCAGTTCAGTTCCTCAAAGTTAGTCCATTCGCCCATCTGTCCCGCCTATCGCTTCGGTTGCACTCGTGCTACAGTCAGCTGATGACAGTTGGTGGCAGGAACATAGTGGTGCAGTCTGCAGCTGGACACAGACACTACTTTTATTTAAATTTTGCACAAAAGGACGAGAGCGTGAGGGTAAAGTGGAAACTGCATCCAAGACAGAAACTGCTGAATGATGCTGCTAACACCTGCGCAGGCAGCACGCTAACTCTAAGCTAGCTAGGAAACCATAGTGATGTTAAAGGTGAGCGAATGGCAGCCCAGCCCAGCCGCCACAGTCTGAACTTCTACAGGTACCAAACTGATGAGCAGTCAGGCTGCAGCCTTTCTACCTGTTCATGTTTCTATGGCGACCACTTTGAAGTGTCTTTGTGCTGCTTTTCACGCAGGCTTTGTGTTCATACCTGAATCTCTAAAGAGAAAGATTATACGTGTCCTCATTAGGACGGGAATTTATATTGGTGCGTTGGACTGCAGCCTCTGAAACAAAGTGTTTCAGAGGATTTTACAGAGAAGTGCAAAAGTAATGTGTGGGATTAAGGAAATGATTTTATTGCCACAATATATCCTGCATCATTAATAATATAATCTATAGTATTGAAACTGCATTAAGATGTTCATTAAAACCTGCCGGCCTCACAGTAACCTTTTATTACAGGTGCAGCCATAATAATTGCACACACACATTGCATTTTGTGCTTATTAAAGAGTTGAAGTTCAGTCAATTAAGGGAAGGCCTCGTTCGGCGCGATGTCAGGACGATCTATTGTGTAAGTGACTTGGAGCTACCGAAGGTTAAAACTGCGTACACGCTTACAAAACACATGTAGTACATACAATCTAGAAACAGGCCTGAGCAGAGGCCTGAATGTATTCAGCAACCTGTTTAAGTTTGCTTAGTAACAGGTGACAGAAGATGTGTCAGAGAGGAGGACAAGCCCTCAGGGACCATTTAGGCTTGCAACTTATTGCCTCGTATGGAAGGTGTGATAGAAAAAGGAACTTCTTTGTCTAATTTTAGAGGTTTAAGATTGACCATTTACTGTAAACGATGCACATAATGTTCTTATAACACGTGAAGGGGCGTTAACCCTGACATCATAAAAAGCCGTTGTCTGTGTATTTTGGGCGAAGAAGTCCGCTGATGTGATGCTGTGTGCTTCTTCCTACGCGTGTGTTCTTAATAAACTCTTCATCTGATTGCACTCTACTGGGGCCTCCATGGGTTTGTTTTTGTGCCACATTTTCGAATTTGGGACAAATGTAAAGAGTTATGTAATCAATTACTTTCTTCTAGCACTAATTAAGTAACATATTATATTCAATATTCAATTTATTTTTATTTATATGACACAAAACAACAACAAGAGTCACCTCGAGGTGCTTAATATTGTAAAGGCCCGACAATAATACAGAAACCATACAGAAAACCCAACAATCATATGACCCCCTATGAGCAGCACTTTGGCGACAGTGGGAAGGAAAAACTCCCTTTGAACAGGAAGAAACCTCCGGCTGAACCAGGCTCAGGGAGGGGCGGGGCCATCTGCTGCGATTGGTTGGGGTGAGAGAAGGAAGACAGGATAAAGACATGCTGTGGAAGAGAGACAGAGGTTAATAACAAGTATGATTCAGTGCAGAGAGGTCTGTTAACACATAGTGAGTGAAGAAGAAACACCCAGTGCATCATGGGAATCCCCCAGCAGCTTACACCTACTGCAGCATAACTAACACGTTACTTTTTTTATTTGAGCAACAACCCCCACACTGGTTGCAACAGAGTTCACAACATGCATGAACATGTGAAGCACAGCATGTGATTTTGTGCACGACTGTGAGGGTCAGAAGCATATCAGAGACATCAAAGAGGAGCCAGTGAGAATCAATAAGTGATAATTAATCAGCACTTTCATGTGTGAAACGGTGTGTTTGCTGCGTGAGCCAACAGTGAAACAGTGATGGAGCTCCTGTCTGATACAGGAACTGATGCTGTGGCTGGACCCAGACTGTGAGCTTCAGACTCTACAGAGTTTGCATGTACTTCATTCTTTGTGTCAAACTGCAGTATTTTTATGATGTTACTACTTCAAGCTTTAGGGAACCCCAAAGCATCACAGCAGGTTTCAAAGGTGTGACGTGTTTCCGAACAAAGTTAAACAGAAAAATCTGACGTTTGTGTCGGCCCTCTCACATCTGACGTACGTCCCATCAGGAAAAACACTGAGTTTAAAAATGTGACATCAAAATCAGTTTATTGAGACCAAAAGGAATGTTTCCATCAGACGCAGTGAAAAGAAGTAATCGTGTGGTGCCCGGTGTGACTGGGCGGGCTCAGCGACTCGGCTCTGACCAACAGTCACGTGACAACAAGCACGTTGTTTTATTAGCTTAGCATTGTGCTGGCCGTCTTTCAGACGGCGCTTCAGGAGAAACTGAGAGGAAAATCAAACATCTGTACAATGACATCACGCAGCACGGAGCTGTTATCTTCATCATCCTTTGTCATCACATCCACCCTCCCACCTCTGCACATGTCCAGACCCTCTCAGCCGCTCCTCTCTGAGCTCTCCCTCTGATTGACTCATCTCTGATCATGCTCTCTCCCAGCCAACATCTGAACATCTTCAGCTCGCCCACCTCCCACTCCCCTGTCTCCAAACCATCAGCAGCTCTCATCTGCCTCAGCTACCATCCTGAAAACCTTCCCTTTCACTCTTGCTGCTCTCCTTCTGTCACAAATCACCCGACACTCGTCTCCACACGCTCCACACTTCACTACGTCTCTCTGCCAGTGTGAGGTGTGTCCTGAACATCTTCGGCTCAGCTCCCCCGCCTCCCAACCATCACAGCAGCTCTCACTGCCATCTTTAAACCCTCCCTTTCACTCTCACTTGCTGCTCTCCTTCTGACACAAATCGCTATGACACTCATCTCCACCTGCTCCACCCTGCCTGCAGCTCTCTTCACCTCTCTTTGGATGGTTGACCTCAGGTAGTGAAACTCATCAGTCATCACTGTTACATTGGTCTCCGTCTACAGTCGGAATAAATCTTCTTCTTCTAATTCTAATAACATTTTAATGTTACAATGTAACAATGGCTCATCTGTGTCACTAATAACTTCTGTCATGTGACTGCTTTATTTCCTCATTGATCACCCCCATGATCAAACCGCTTTAACTTTAATCCCATCATAAGTGCAGCCGCACACGTGGCTCATTAGTGAATGACAGTTACTGCTGCGTACGTTAATTACAGGAATCATAAACGACACGTCACAGCTGGGTCCTGACAAATATGACGCAGGCTAATAGAAACATTAATCTCAGCTGATCGTGAGCTGTTCCTGGTCACTGAGTGAACGTGCTTTTCATTTTCAGGCTCTGATGCTGTTAGTGTATTAGTGATGTTTGTCACGGGTACCATGGCGATGTCCCGGGTTTGACTCCGCCTGCCAGCTGGTGACCTGTCCTAGGTGTACCCGCGTCTCTCCCCGATCGCCTTCGGCCTGAATCGGATGAAGATAGTGGACAGATAATGATGTGCACGTTGGCCCTTCTCGACTGCAGGAAATGACTTTTTAAAAAATATTACTTCCATAAATGCATTTGCAGCAAACCTGTGGAGCTGACATTAACGTTACCTGTTCCTGTTATAAGTGAAGTGATTTTCCACTCAAAACCGTCCCATCACCACCTGAGGTAAAGCTAGCGAGTGCAATATGCTTCAATCGTAATTCTTCACTTTTAATGATATTAAAGTGTTTTATATTAATTATAGCTGACAGCTACAGCTCGTTCTGGTCTACAGCAACACCACTCAGACCTGCAGCACGAAGCGACGCTCCCAAACGTAGCTCCGGTTTCGCTGCGTGTGCAGATGTTGCTGCAGATGTTTCAGACAGTGATGTGCGGCTGCCTGTCATTTAAAGTTTCCTGTCAGGATGGTGGGGGGGATTAGGCACGTCTGAATAAATATCAGGATTACAGCCTCGGGTGTTTCTCTCTGCAATAACGGCGCCTTGTTTGTCGCCCGCCAAACCATTCTTTCTTCTTCTTCTGTTTGTTTAGGGTGCCCCCCCCCCCCCCCCCCCCCCCCCCGCTCTCTCTTTCAGCATGAATACATAACGAGCAGACGCACAATGATCCAGATGATCAAACAATGAGAGTATAATGAAATTATACAAACACAGCAACGCAAGCACAAAAACAAAAACTACATCCATTACTGTCAGGACGAGTACATCTGCTCGCGTGCTCAGACAAACCGTCTGCACACCAAACCCAGAATGATCGTTTCATCCGTCCTGAAGTGTGTCAACAGCTGCAACAACAAAAAGAAACCTGATATTTGTTGCAGTGAACTGTATTTTATGTTCCAACTTTAGCAACAGCAAAGTCGATTTTGATTTCAGAACAATTAAATGTCCATTTTACCCTCCAACCCCCCATCCCGGACGCTCCCTCTTCCAGGTCCACACTAGACAAGACACCGCAGAGATCCAGTCTCAAGCCCCATCACCCAGTCACACGCCCATACACATACCGCACACACGAACGAGAGGGAGTAACAAGCATAACAAAACCCCCCAAACTTTATAATGCAGCCTCGCTCGGTTCGCTCCAGTCTCAGGAAGTAAAGTCATGGTGTCGACCAGTAAGAGAAATTATTTCCAGGTTTTGTTAAATTTCCTACTAGAATCTAAGTTTTTCTAACTTTAAGTTAAAGAGTACTTCCCTCACCTAATGGTCATGAGCTGGGGAAGCTTCCACTTCAACACAATAAGCCTCCGAGCTAGTAAAGAGGTAAAGGAGAAGGCCTGTTTGAGGGGGCCAGATAAGTTCAAGTTGGGGGGATGCCAAACATTGCAGAGAGGTGAACTGTATTTTAAAGTCCTTTTGCTCCCATCCTCTGGTCCAATGTGTATTTCCATGCCAGCACATGTTATCCGTTCACTCAGGGATTCATTTTTAACTGGATTATTTGCCACATTTGTAATTTTAGGCTCGTCTCTGCAGAGAAGATGAGTTATTATTCTCAGTGTTTGGATTTTTATCCAACTTTCACTCTGTAAAATACACAAAGGTTGGTGTAAAATACAACCTGGAACTTTAATAGTGATGATGTCACCATTAAAATGGACATCACTGCCATGATGTCAGAGCCTGGTTCGGGGCTCTTCATTTTGAAACCTCAGCTTTAGTGTTTGGAGGTCGCCATGTTGTTTTTTAGAGCACAGGATGAAACTCAGGTACAAACACCTGCTGACCAGCAGCATCCAATGGAAATCCGGGATTTGCCCCAAACCTGGAGCTAAGACAGGATGTCCTGTTATTACAGTTACCTCACAGCGGCCATATTATTAGTCAGAGAATTACATCCAAAATGCTTCGAGAGCACAAACACAGTCCAGAGGTCCAGTTCAGGTAGAGCTAGCAGACAGCTAGCAGCTACAGCCACCTGTGTCACCATCCACCTGTCAGTCAACGAGGACACACCCCTAACAATGCAAACCTGAAGCCTTAATACAATTTAAACAGGTGAGTTATAAACACGTTCTCCAGGAAGCTGATTAAAAGTCACAATCCATCCATTTCCTGCCTCTTCTCCGGGTCTGGTTGTGGGGCCCAGACTTCCCTTACCCTGAAACCAGCAGAGAGAAATAATCCTTCCTGAGTCTCGGGACATTGGATATGTCTGTAACACCTGACCAAGAAAGCATCCAGGAGGCATGCTAGTCAGATACCTGACCGGCTCCTTTCAGCGTGGAGCAGCAGCGCCTCTACTCCAGGTTCACTCCAATGACCGAGCCTTCACAGGAGGCTCGTTTCTGTGTCTTGCATCCCCCAGCTCGTGTTTAAGGTTAAAGTGAGCTCATGAAGCTACAGATCGGTGCAGTGTCTGCATCATTGCCATCGCTGTACAAATCTGTCTCCTTCTCCTCAGAATACTTAAACTCCTCCATATGGGGCAACAACTCACCCTGACCAGAGTGGGCACTCTGCCTTTCCCCTGGAAAGGAGTCTGACATATTGTTGGAAATACAAACCAAGCTCTCACTGTGGTTGTACAGGGACCGAATGGCTCGTAGTAACAGCCCAGATACTCCTAATGTATCCCGCGAGGGTGTCGTCCACAAATACATGTACTGGCTGGGCACCCACTGCCACGCACCCTCAAACATTCACGAGAGGATGAAGAGGTGGTCCAAGTTTAACAACCAGGACGGAAACAGCATTACACCCCTGAATCTGAAGTTCAACTAACGGACACTCACACACTCACACATAATCCAAATCCTAATTTAAATCTCACAGAGGTCATCAGTGAGTGAGCTGATGAATGTTTCTGTGTGGGCTCATCTGGTTCTCAGACTACAGCCGAGTGGCGTTAAAGAAGCGCTGTGGGGAAACGCTCCTCAGACATAAAGAAATCCATTTTTTAGTTTCAACATCTTCTTTTTTAATGGTTTCCTCTAAAGATTGCACTCTTACATGACATCTACTCCCAACACCAGAATAAGAGGCTTCTCATTAAAAGCACACAATAGGCTTTGTTGTCCCAGTGATTGAAGGACTGGAGCCTGGCCCGAGCTGAGCTCCAGGACTTTAGGAATCCTCCTGATGAGGGGAAATTAAGGCCATTGTTTGGAGTTTTCGTTTTTCGTGGGGAAACGAGGACGGCTCAGTGCTGCAGACTGACAGACTGAACGCCTGTTCTCATTTTCATGGCTGTGGCTGTCTCTTTCATGCTCTCCTTTGTCTCACACTCACAGATTCACATTCTGTCATGTAATAGGCTAGAGACCAGGCCGGGCAGTTATTTAGAGATGTGAGGTGTATTTGAAGGATCTGAAGCAACGTCTGTCCTTTAAACCCGTTAATCTCACAGAAGCAGGCGGGACCAATGAGTTTTGAGTTAAATTAAGAGGGCCGTAACTCCATCAGAATAACTCCAGAGTCCTGGAAATACACGGCAGCTTATTTAACGTAGTTGGAGTCAGAACCACAGACCAGCTCGACATATGCTCCTCTTTTGGGAGGTGGAAGAGGCGCAGCGAGCATTTGCTGTGTTCTGCTGGTGGATATGACGGCTGCTCTCCACCAGTGAGGGTGGCAGAAGCTGGAAAGTTTTCGCCATCCTGTGGTGCTGAATTAATGAAGTACGGCACTAGCACTGCCAGTGTTTGGGCTTCAGCTCCCACTGGGGCCATACATGCTGCAAATGTAGGCACACATGGTACGCCGAGGCGCCGCGGACCAACATGCCAACAAAAGGCAACTATTACGCTCCTGGCATCGGTCAGAATCAGAGGTTTCATTTACAAAACATCATTTCAAATTCCTGCGCTGCTTCCATCTCTAAGCGAAGGATACTCGGAGCGTGATATGTTCGTCAGGGAGGAGACAGCGTGCACGCTCTTGTTGATAATGACAGCATGTCTGGAAGAACATCACCGCTATCAGCACATTCACCCATGCAGGGTCACATCTGCACGTGTCGGCCGCCTGCTGCCTCTGGGTCCAAAACAGCAACGAGCGGAATAATCAGCTGTGCTGGCGTTCCTGCTCATTTGTGTCCTGCTGCTCATTTCGCTCCAACAGGAGACACTTTTATTTAGTTCAGCTTAGCTTTATTATTTTGGCATCATTTTTATCAAACACACACTTCGATTAAAGGACAACAAACAGGGCAGGCGTAGAACTGTCACAGCCAGACGGGCCGGTGTGTTGGTGCCGACCCCAGAGCAGACACGGAGGAGACGGAGCTGAATATTAACAAAGAACGAGTCGTTTATTAGGCCTGTACAGGGGCATAAACTAAAACTAGAGCCTAAACTGGGAAAACCTAGACTATGACAAAGAGACATTAACATGATTCTGAGCAGCAGCATGCAAGAAACTATTACTAGGCAAATATTAAACATCAACATGACCACAACACACTCATGAAATACTTGATGTGACGTGGAGAGAGGAAAACAGACGCACCGACACTGAACAGAGGAGGACAGAGGGGAAACACAGCTGCCACAAACAAACATGACACCACAGTGGAAGTGAAACTAAACACACTCAACATGGAAACACCAGACCTTTAATAATAATAATAATAATAATGGATTGCATTTATATAGCGCTTTACAATGCCACTATTCATTCACTCTCACATTCACACACTGGTGGAGGCAGCTACAGGTGTAGCCACAGCTGCCCTGGGGCAGACTGACAGAGGCGAGGCTGCCATATCGCACCATCGGCCCCTCTGACCATCACCAGTAGGCGGTAGGTGAAGTGTCTTGCCCAAGGACACAACGACCGTGAGTGTCCGAGCCGGGGCTCGAACTGGCACAAGTGCCAACTGTTGAGCCACGATCGGCCTTTCAAAATAACACAGGAAACATGGAGAGATATCAACATGACAACAAAAGCTTAACAATGCAGCATGTAGACATAAAACAGATGACAGACTGCAGAGGCAAGGAACAAAAGGAGAGGAAACTGGGAACGGCGAAGGGAGTCGATGGTACGGGCATAACTTACACGTTTAATATAAGGGACAAGACAGACTACACAGAGGACAGGAAAAGACTCGAAAACACGGAGACCTGAAACCTGAGACAGACGAAGACTCAACTAAGACACACAGAAGTAACTAGAATACAAAACAACTCAACAACAACCTTAACTGAGAGCATTACACAAACTAAACATTACTTTAACACAAGAGATCAACAAGACCAAATAAACTCAAAGCTCTGAGTCACAGAGCCAGCCCCTTACGTCGCCTCTCCTAGAGTAGCTTTGCATGATTCACAGTTCAAAATCATCCTTCATCTCTTTCCAGGCCTGAGTTCAGCCATTTAACCTCAAGCTGCTTTAGCTCCTCCCTCTTTTAGCTGGCTTTCTTCCGATTGGCTGCCCTATCTCTGACATCACACAGAACCAGAGGCAGAAGAAACTGTGTGTTGAGATCTGAGCACACACCGAGCTCATTATCATCTCCGTTCCATCACTTCTCTCCACATGCTGCTCGCAGTTTTAACTTTCCTCATTTAATCAGCTCTCACTATTATTTTGGAGATTTCACGCATGACCCCTTGAACTTACTTTCAGGCGCGCTTCTTTAAACCAAGCAGCAGAGCTTTGTGTGATTTAGTCACATGGTCAGGTTTCCTCTCCTCTGTTAATCAGTTTCTGTAAATGTGTCATAATTATCGGTTCAGACTGAAGAGAAAATGATTTCTCCCACTTTTCTGGTGAGCAGAAGTTGAAGTCAGATAAAAAGAAGTTATTTAAAAGCGATCGTGACTGAATGAGGATTCTTTTCATTTCTTAGCGGCGCTAACTGTGACCGCGGCGCTCTCCGCTCTGGAGGGATTTACTGTTTTTCCACAGCGCGCTTTGGTATTGGCTGAGGGAATGCAGCATCACTAACCAGCTTGACATTTTCTGCCCTCCATTTTGTGGAACATGTTTGTTCTTCACTTTGGTTTGGTCTCGCTCTTTTTCGACTTTCCTCCCACTCCGAGGAGCTTCCACCTCCAGCAGAGTAACACCAAACTGTCAGCGCGCTTTAAAAGCCTGTTTGTGAGTCGCTTTGAGCGCTGCACAGGAAAGAAGAGCTTCTGTGTACTTCGGCTTTGTGTGAGCAGCACAAAGAGTCAAAGAAAAATAATCCCGAATCATCTTTGCCCTGCGTCGAGCCGGAATTCTGCATCTTGTCATGTCTGAATTTTTCACCAGCATTTGAGCATCGGTGGTGCAACGACGGGAGGTGGAAGCTGAAGGGTGGAGTTGGACATTTAAGTGTTAGATGGATTCTTTTCTCATGCACAGCAAATTATCTAAGCTTAGAGGTGGGGGGTGGGGTGGGTGTCGCGGCTTAACTTCTATAAAACAGACCCGGGAGCTGGAACCCGCCGGCTGCATTCTGGCCCTGCAGAGTGTGAGGGTGGCAGACGTCACAGCGACATAAACGTAAGATAACTCAAAGTGTTTACATGTCACGTTCACAGTCAGAACAGGAACTTGATGACACCTGTGAGTGCAGCAAAAACACTCAGTGTGGGACTCACATTAACCTCCATCTTTTACATACAGTTTATGGACACACAGCTGTCACACATCTGCACATCCGACGGATTTTTAGGAAACTTTCATCTTTTTGCCTCTTTACCAACTCAAAGAATTATGGATCGAGTCCACGTCTGCTCGCACGCTGGTGTGTCTCAGCCTCCGTGTGGTGCGCACTGGTTGTTTAACCCAGCAGCTGGTTACCACCGGAGGGTAGTGAGGCCTGCCACCTTTGTAGGTCAGACAATTAGCTTCATAAAAGCCGGTCGAGGCTCGCAGAGTCTGTGGAAGACAAGCCTGCTAATTACAGCTGAAGCTCTGCTTCTAAACACTGAGACACTTTTATTTAAAGTCACGAGCTCAGATCAATGAGTTAATTTAGAGACGAGCTCCAGAGGGAGGCAAACTTTTCACATTGATGCTTTTTCAAGTTTTCCCTCACATCGTGTGTCCGTCTTTCTGTCCGGCGGCGGTTCTGCTCCAAATGTCAGACAGAAACTGGCGATTCCAGCGTTTGATATTCGGTTTATTCGGCTCGGTCTCTCCGGAGACACAGCGCTGCCTGTTTGCCTTCATCTCCTGCACATGAAAGCAGGCAAAGGGGAAAGGTGAACGGAGCCGCACGATAAAGATGAGTCAGCTCATCTGAGGAGCTGGCGGACAGATTGTCACGCACATCGGGACTCGCTGACATCTTTTACAGCTTTAATTCGTCCATTGTTGTCTTTGCTTCGTTTTGGCCAGTTTACGGTTCAAATATTCTTCTTATATTCTCTGTTGTATTTGGTAACATGCTTTATTGTTTCTACAGATGTCATCTTCATTCTTAAAAATGGGCTTGTGTCTTTGCCGTTTAAAGTGTTGCATAATAAACTTTCATATTCATGCAGTTTCATAACTCACCTGCTTAAATTAGTGTTAAGGTTTGCATTTTTAGGGGCGTGGCCTCTGTGACAGACAGGTGGCTGTAGCTGCTAGCTGTCAGCTACCTCACCTGAACTTGACCGTGGGTGTGACATCATGTGACCAGTAATACGGCTGCTGTGAGGTTACTATAGTAACAGACTGTCCAAGAAACGTGATCTCTCTCTCTCTCACACACACACACACACACACACAGAAACAAACAGCCTCAGGAGAAATAAATGATAAAAAATAAAAACAGATGAACACAAAATGTTTGCGAGTGAAACATTCACGCGTGTCCTCGGGCTTCATCTGTTTCACAGACGCCAGGTGAGACTCTGTTTCCTGCCCGAGTGCTCCTCTTTGGCGTGCGCGGCTAAACACGGAGGTCACGTTATGTCGGAGCTCGCTCGCCACGTTTCGTGGAACGTCAGAGCGTGGAGCTGCTGTGAGCCTGCTGACAGGCGTCTGAATCATTTCCTGCGCTGCTCCAGCGGCTCGAGCAGGGAGGCAGGGGGAGCAGCAGCACACGGCTCTGATATCATCAGTGACCTCTGCGCTGGCGAGGAATTAAAGCTCAATCGCAGTGAAGTGTTTACTTAACAAATTACAGCGCGAGCGGTTCTCAGCTGATTAATGACACACACGACCTCTGCAGTTCTTAGCCAATCACAGGAGGCCCTCGGCAGCCTTTTCCTCTCTTATTAACACACTTTACTGAAGCCGCAGTCGGATGCGCCATCACGTCTCCGTGTGTTTACCGGGTGTTTTAACAGCGTCTCCATATGAAAGTGTTCCTGAAAGGTTCATTTATAAAATGTGATCAAAATAAGATTTGTTCTCTGTGACTCTGAATAAAATACAATCCAGCGCAGGCAGCAGGGACAGCATTCTCATCTGATGGGGTGAAAATCGATCCCTGTGCTCTGTGCGGCGGGGTTTGTAGTTTTATCGCGATAATGTAATTCTCTGCCTCATTCAGAATTCAGCTGCTTGAACAGTGAACTCGAATCTCCGTCCTTTGTTGTGTGGAGCGGAGCTGGAATAACTCCCGCTGGTCTCCTGCTGCTGATGGAAGCTAAAACTTTAATGAGGAACTGAAAACGACGGTTTGAACAGACCGTCGCATGCACAAGGGTTTCATTTGGCACATTTGGACTTTGTCATCATCGGATTGTTGTGTGAGAGACGTAAAACACTTACACATGCGATTATTAAATATGACACCACTCTGAAATGACACAAATGAACTTGGAACTCATTCATTGGGGTTACAGTGATATGATAACTGGGAGACAGCTGTGATGGACATGTCCACTATATGTCCAAAGTCTGCTGAGTAGACGGAGGACTGATGGGAGGAGAAGCTGGATCAGTGACATCATGGTGGGACTCAGACACCTGTTGGTTCAGGCCTCCTCGTGCACACCTCAGGCTTTCTCCTCGTTTCCTGTCCAGATCTTCATTTTGTCTCCACTTTGACCGACTTTAGCCAAGTGTCACACTTTCCATTCTTGCTCCTTTCATTGATCCCTCTCAGAGTTTATGTGCAAATAGAAACTGCTGATAAAAACCTGAGGGTGGAAACACACCTATTGTGCGGGGCTCATCCCCAACTCTGCCACACGGCAACGTCTGAAAACCAAGTCCAACAACATTTTCAATTATTTAAAGTGTGCCTGTGGCCGAGCCGCAGCATCTCTGCTAATGATGCCTGTGCAGACCGAGGAAGGTCAGACTAAACGATGTGCGAGAGTGAAGAGGAGAACAAAATGAAGGCGAGGCTGCAATCAATGCTAAACTCAACGTCTTCTGCAAAGAATGCTTGGAAAACACGTCTAAAGCCAACGTGCACGAATAAAGAATAAATACAGAGAAAGCTGATGTGACGCTCCTGCTGCACCTGAACAGACCCCACCTCCGTGAACAGCAGCAGCCTGATGAGTAATCAGTCAACAAGTTGCTGCAGTGGAGGAGAATAACAATGTGTGTGCTCTCCACCGGCTCCAGGATCTTCGGTCCGATCCACTTCAGCCCTGGCAGGTAAGTTTCTGGGTTTGAGCTCGTTTTGACGATCGTTGTCCTATTTTGGCTCAAAGTTCCTCTGCAGCGTCTGTGTTTGTTTACAAATATTAGAAATAGTTGAATATGAAGTATTTGTAATATTTGTGATTGTCTAAAGCTTTGGCAGTGACATGACTGCACTTTACATTTATGGTTGCTTTAATCAGACTTGATGATTGCAGTTTTCTCCACCTCTTCATCCAAACACGAGACAAAAACACGTCGTGTTGAGGAAGGTGGACCGCACACGGGCAGCGAGGTAATAAATAAAAACATCTTTTGTTTATTAAAAATCTTTATTCTTCCACCGAGGGGCAGAAAACAACGTCCATTAATCAGATGGAGAAAACTCCCGGGCAGGCCTGCAGGAAACAAACAGAACAAAGAACGAGAGGAGACAAAGGCTGTAAACACAAACACAGGGTTAGTCAGGAAACACAGCAGGAAGTCATCAGGAAAACAAGACAAGGGAAGCCAAATTAAATACAACACACACGAGACGGGAAACTATCAGAACATGGGAACATCCAACACGCTGATGGAGACTTAAATAACCTCGTTGGAAACTCAAAAACCCCATAAACCTTACAGCAGCGGTCCCCGGGTCACGGACCGGACCGTGAGAGCTGAGGCTCGGCTGTAAAATTTATGGTTTTCTGGGTTTTTATCGGCTTTTATCATTATTTTGATATTGTTTTTATCATTAACTCTGTTTCCCTGGGTCTTTTCCCGTGTGTTATGAATAAATCTTCTTTTTTTAGTACTGGTTTTATTTTGTTGTATTTATCCACGAAACCTTAAAGGCCGGTCCGTGAAAATGTTGTTGGACATAAACCGGTCCGTGGTGCAAAAAGGTTGGAGACCGCTGGCTTACAGAACTCAGAAACACTGGCCAATCATTCTCTGTCACGTTTCTGCCTCAGGGCGGCGGCGGGGCTGGGGCCCATTACCAGATGAAGGTTCATTTCTCGAGGCTTCATGTGCACAACCGCCTCCTGTTGGTCAAACTCTTTATTGTCATTTCAAGTGTTTGTGATGGTGATCACTGCCAAGAACAAAATGACACCTTTATTGGATTTTGTGTGGTTCAATCATCCATCCATTCGCTTCCGCTTATCCTTTTCATGGTCACGGGGGTGGGGGGGTGGAGCCTATCCCAGCTGTCTTACTGGCGACCCTGTCCAGGTCGCCAGTCTGCTGCAGGGCTGACGTATGTGAGGTTGTTGATGTCAAAAAGCTCAAATCACCAGATTTCAGTGATTATCTAAATAAATCCAGGGGACCTGATGACATGAGGTGATGATGACTATTCATTTATAATATTAAATATTTGCTTTGCCACTGTGACTGGACTAAGTGGGTTTCTTGCTGTGGAGAGCGAGCAGGCAGGAGTGCACAGGTGTTATACTGTTATATAAGCACATCACAGGCTAGTTGGTGAAACTGAAACATGAACACCAGCATGCTGGTGCTGTGGTGTCTGGACTCTGGGACTGATCACCTGACCTCTGATGGGTTTAACAGCTGCTCGGCGGGAGGAGGAGCTTTGTTTTCTAATCAAAGGAGCTGCAAAGAAAAGCGACTTCACCATTGATGGGGTTTAATTCAAGTAACTTAAAGAAGTCCAGATGCTTTTCTTTGCAGCTCCTTTGACTACGATGACCTGGATGACTGAGAACCTTCACAGACATTTTGTTTTCTAATGTACAGGAAAGAGCCAAGCGAATGAGAAATGCTCGAACACGCAGGTTTGATCCTTCCTCGGGTCTCTGCGTGCGGCTGCTGTTTGTGGCTCTTTTTGACGAGCAGCATGTTTAGGACTGCTGCTTTGCCATCACACGTTCCAGCTGCTCACTCAGTCCTGCTCGAAACACTTTCAGCTCACAGTGACTTTTTGATAGCTTGTTAAGCCACAGACAATTGGAGTAAGAGACAAATAAGTTCAAGGGCAGAAACAGTGTGTTTGTCATCGGCTGATTCATAGTTTACTTCAGGTCTAAATGAGCCTTAATGCAGCGCTGAGTCAGCATTCAGAGAAAGCTGTGTGAGTGTCGTGGTCGACAGCACGCAGTCGCCATTATTTCTGCTACTGGTTAAACTGTACAGTTGTCCCTCAGTCTCTGAACTGGACCCTCTCCTCCTGCTTTAAGGCAGCCTGCTGATTAATGTTCCAACCTTAGCTTTGAACACAAGCAGCACAAATGGACTCGCTGGCTCTGAAGGTGTCTGGGCTCAGTCGCTCAGGAGGAGATCAGCTGCTACTAAACATCCTGCATTTATCTTGATAAAGTCCTAACTTAGGTTTAAAATCTACTTGTCGAGAGAAACTGACCCAAGAGTGCAAATACAGAGACGGGGGGCTGGAGCCTGTCCCAGCCGGTCCCGGCAGCAGGTCGTCAGGCTGTTGCAGTCAAATCACACGTAGCAACACATCATCACGCTGACCATCCTTTAAAATGGTCCATCATTACCAGTTCGGACAGTTTTAGGTCCTTGTGTAGATTATTCATTTGTCCTCGTCCTGTTCCCACTCCGGGGACAGACTGTGGATGTGCTGGTGTCTGCAGAGACAGAGGTCTGCACATCTGCTGCCTCCTCCACCCACAGCGGCAGAAAACAGACAGATGGAGGCTTCTGTAGACGAGGAGGTTCAGCAGCTTCAGGTTGAAAAAGGGAAAAAGCTTTCCACTTTAACAGTTTATCATCTTCCCAGAAACTTTTCTAACTCTTACTAAACAAACCAAAAGCAGGCTCTGTGAGCAAAGAGAAACACGAGAGTTTGAAGGACAACAAGAATCACGAAAGTCCTGAAGCTGCGACGTGAAGTTTATGGAAGCTGAAAACAGTTCTCGAGGACACTTCATCCAAAACCAGCAGAAAAGTGCGGCTTTGGAAAATGTTTCCGGGAACAAATCGCTTTGGCGAGAGTGATCTGATCCCAATTTAGTAAAACAGCAGTGAGCATTTACAGCCAAGTGCTCCTTCTATCAAGTGCTGAGAGTAAAGACACGATCAACGCTCCGCCTGGGTTTGCTGCACCGCTCTTATTGTCACTGCGCAGCCATCCTGACCCCATTTTTCTGACGGCGGTAATCACCTGGAGATGACCTGCAGTGTTTCTGACTGAACAAGAGAAAGCCATTACTGTCGCCCCCGTCCTCTGAAGCAGCCTGTAGCTTCAGCTTAACATCAGTCTGCAGCTGTACTGGGTTACGAGCATGCTTTCAGGACATTTATACGCGAAACAAATACAGGCTGGAGAGACAAAGGTTTTCATCCCGAATCCCAAGAAGAGCCGCAGCCAGCCTCACACGGACAGCGTTTTGAAGGATGTCCGTGTGGCAGACGAATATACAAAATCCCAATGAAATCGCAGCAGGTCTAAAGTCGCAGTTTGTTCGCATCATTTCCTGTTTGGTGTAAGAAACGTCGAGCTGTCTTGACCTTACGCTGAAATAAAGCGTATCGATGAGTGTGTTCACATATGAGGGCAGCTGTGGCCAGAAGCTGCTTCTGCTCTATTATTCAGCAGCTTTTCATCTTGGAAATTTCCACCAGCAGCATGATGGGAAATCAACTTAAAAGTACTCTAGCTGTAGCTGTGCAGATGGTGACCCCCTTTAGAAAACCCTGTGACCTTGTGTCTTTACGTGTGAGCGTAATCGTTTCCTGAGCTGTGTGGTCGGCATCTGCTGCCAAGGTCTGCGCATGAAGACGAAGAATTTCAGCTCAGCTCAGGTCAAGGTTTGTTTTTTTGTGGTGCATAAAAAATTAGAGTTTAAAAGAATTTTAGTCTGTTACTGTTCAAACATCTGTGCAGCTCATCTGATGCAGCAAAACAACCTTTTTGAAAACAACTTTATTCTGTGCTCATGACAAACAGAGAAACAGAGAAATGCACAAGGTGTGCTTTTCTGTCAGTAACTCAGCAAACTTACTCTGGTCAACTTAACCTAATGTCACAAAGCTAAAAGCACTGAAATATTTCGATGTTACCACCTCTGCTGTGGCGGCTGCTACATTTACCTTCATGATAAATCATTTTGTTACAATGTAACCTGTAACAGCTGTTCTTTATCATTCAGTGGGTTTGTTAACAGGTGCTTCACAGTAATACAGAGAAAACCCCAACAATCGATGAGCAAGTGCTTTGACGACAGTGGGAAGGAAAACAGGAAGAAACCTCCGGCAGATCCAGGCTCAGTATATTTCCAGACGTGTCCAGAAGTTTTCTGGGTAATTAGTGTTTATTTAAACTCTGCGATGTCCTCGGTTTATGGATCACTGAGCTGAGTGTTTTTGCTGTTGCCATCTTGGTGTTTGGAAGCAAACGTGATGAGCGAGGGGCGGAGTCTTGACTTTAGTCATTAGACCTGCAACGTCTTTACTTCCTGAAGCTGTGTCTATTATTGTAGCTTCTATATAAAGCGACTGTTGTTTGCAGCTGTATAAATAAGATGAACTGGAGCGACTGGAGACTTCAGAGAGATGCTGACTCGTCGAAGCAACAGTCCTGGTGTTCACACCGCGAGCCAGCACACAGGGCACACAAAGCCTTGCAGAGCTGCACAGCAACACTTCTCCAACACAAAGCTGAAGCAGCGTGTCCGTCCAGGCTGGCAGAAGCTGTTTATTGCCGCATTGGCGCCTCGTGTTTTCTGAGATTAGCCGTGCAGCCTGTTTTGTTCTTTCTCACCACTGACACCTAATAAATGCACACATCACTTTCCTGTTTGTATCTGCGGAGCTCTCCAAAGTGCTCTCTGTTTGATCGAGTTTAAATGGGGAAGCAAATGAGGCGACGTGAAAGCGATGTCGATATGAATATTGACTCGTGTATTAGAGTCAAGCCGAGCCTGGAGCAAGACAACATTTGTTTTCTCTCCTCTTTGTCTGTTTGTGCTTCTGCAGCCGAGAATCAATCACAGGTGCACGCACACGTGGCTGAACTCCAAACACGCCGACAGCTATTCTACACAGAGGACTGAGCCGTGCAGGCCGAGGTACTGCAGTACTCACCCTGACATCTGCACACAAGCAGGTGAGGTTATCCACATAGTCTGGCCCCGTGACTTTGTGCATCTTTAAAATGTTCCTTTGGTGTCTTTGTGTACACGACACAGCACATAAAAGAATCAATCAACCGGTAACAGGAGGATGGCCCCTAACAGCATGTCTGTGGGAGTAATGGCAGCCGATAATGGTCCTTTAATGGTCTGATAGCAGCTGAACTGGGCACTCAGTGTGTTTGTCCTTGGTGTTCTTTAGTGTGCCACTTTAGCCCAGGGGTCCCCAATCCCAGTCCACGAGGGCCCTGATGTGTCCCTGATCCATCACAGCTGATTTAAATGGATAAATGACCTCTTCAGCATGTCCTGAAGTTCTCCAGAGGCCGGGTAACGAGCTAATCATGTGATTCAGGTGTGCTGACCCAGGCTGAGATCTAAACCTGCAGGACACCGGCCCTCGAGGCCTGGGATTGGGGACCCCTGCTTTAGCCCATCGAGGCTTTAATGCATGAAAGAAAAATAATGCTCATGCCCATCTTTTATATACAGTCTGTGGCTGTGAAGTTGAGGGTCTATAACACTGGTAACACTGGTAACACTGGAAACCACAGGGAAACGTTGCAGGTCTGAACGAGGTGACGATGACGGTGGGACGAGCAGGCGGGCTGGTCTGAGGGACGAGCGAGCAGCTGAGTGTCAGTGAATCGAGGCTTAAAACAACTCAGAAGGTGCACACAAACCTGGTCCCGCTGAGCCGAACTGGCACCGATTTCAAACTCATTCCTCACTTTGTCTGTTCGCTGGCACCCCAAACAAAAGCTCACAGCTGCCACAGACTCTGTGAATAAATGAACGATTTGTCTGTTTGTGTGAAAACTTTTCAATCGACAGCTGCTCGCTGCCAAGAAGCCAGTCAGGGCGTTCGAAAGGCTGTAATATTAAACATACAGCAAAGAGTCACAGACGTGGAAAAGTTTGACGTGAGTTAAACTCCAGTGAAGATTTTCCAGCTTTGGGAGGCAGCGACGGTGTGCAGAAGGTGCTGTGTGGTGATATGTCCGGCAGGTCCAAACTGATGAGCAACACGGGAAAACGTGACAGAGGGAAGGGCTTGATTAATGGTCTCATTGCCGGTTAGAATGCCCTTGAGCAAGGCACTCAATCAGTGACTGCTGGAGCTGGTCAGTCACCAGGAGGATGGCGTGGACAGCTCCTGGCTGCGTGGACAGCAGCTACAAATGCTGCTCGCAAAAATCCTGGATCTGATGAATCTCTGCGACTCAGAGAAACAGACGCCTTTAAGGCAGTTTGTACAAAACAGACCAAACTGCAGTGGTGTGGAAAGGCATAAGAACTGAGGCTCACTGAAGCTGTGAAGTAATAAATGTCTTTATTTCACTGGACTGGAGACATTTCAGAGAAACATCAGTGTGTGTGTACAGTCACAAAGAAACAAACAGAGCATCTATAGTTCACACAACGTGTGCGACGCAACGTTTTCTTGGTGACCTCGAGGGCCAAAGGTGAACACGAGGAAGCACAAATTACAAAGAGCTCTGAGCGGCCGTTACAGAAACACTTTAATGCAGAGACAGAAACAACGAGCCAAAGAATATCAAACATACTGAATCTCTGTTACCTTCAGTGAGAAAACAGAAGGAGGCAGACATCAGGTCCTCAAAGACAAAACCAAACTCTGATTTAGGACCAAAACAATCAGCATCAGAAACACGAGAGCTTTATGATCTTGTTAAAAACCCGTTTTTCAATCCCACCCCTGGCATCGGCGTCCTTAACACCGCCCAGAAAAACGACTGTTAGTAACGGCAGCCGGTTGACTGTTTGCATATGAAGCTGAAGTAAATGCCAACAGTCTTTTTATTTTCACCTTTGCATCGCACCAGGAGCACTTCAGAAGACAGCATGCAATCCATATCAAAACAAAGAGTTTTAATAACACGCTCCGAGGAGACGGAGCGCGGGCAGGTCCGGGAATCTCCGGAGGCGTGGCTGACACACCAGAGACTTTCAGATCTCAGAGGGATAATGGAGCGAGGAATATGGGAGAGCCTGCTTGATTGGACCCCTGAAACAGTCTGTCAGACGATGGGAGGATGAGCCGGTCTGCACATACTGCATGTGAGCGATTAGTGACGAGGAGCAGATCTGCAGCTCCCACCACCAAAAACAGGAGCAGCAACCGAGAAGCCTAAAAAACGCTCCTGTGACTTCCCAAAAAATGATGAGGACTGAGGAAAAGTGAAGGATCCGACTGCTCTAACACAGAATACTAAGAAATCCTGGACTACGTCTCCCATACTTCTGTCATTCTGTGAAATGCTGCTTGCTCTGGTGTCTCCTCGCGTCTCCTCCTTGGCTCCACAGCTGCGTCTCTGCTGGGAGGAACTTATTTAAACTGTTTCAGTACTTTTATCTGGAGATTCTTGAGACGCACACTGAGGCTCTCCCTGTTCTTACAGACAGGCACCAGAGGCATCACCAGACTGCTGCAGCAGTCTGTGAGCCTCAGTTAAAGTTATTCAGTTTTCTGATTTATTCAGACTCACTGAAAAAGAAATGACTCAGCTCTGCGATGCATGAATCTTCAGTCCAATATGAAAGTAACAGCAGCTGAACTCTAGAACAGCAGAGCAGCCAAAGTGCTAAACAGACAGAATTATCACAGTGAAAATATTTCATTCAAACCGTTTTGAAATGAACAGAAACGAGGACACTCTGTAGACGCTCAGCATTCAGTGACGATGATTAGCTGAGAAACCGTGCAGCTGTGACGTGCTGGTGCAGCCACAGATTAAAAATGAAGCTCTTTCCAAAGCTGATGACGTGTTTCGGTGCCCAGCGGAGCCTCTGATGACTCAAAATAAAATCTGTGAAATGTTTAATATTCACCGCAGAGCTGCCGGACAGGAAGTTCGACGTGGATCTGAAACATTTGAGTGCTGTGATGAGCTGTGAGTGGGCGGCTGTTTAATATTTTTAGTTTGTCTCGTTCACAGAATTCATATTTCACTGACTTTGTGCTGCATGCATCATCCTGCCTGCTGATCAGCCCTCCGCCTCAGCACGCCCCATTTACCCCGGCCTGTTTATTTCAGCCAGCTTACAGCCTCCTTGAGCTTCACCTTTAGCTCCTCTTGTCTTCTTTTCTCTTTGCACAGCGTGCTTTAACAGTGTGGTCAATGTCAAAGAAACCTTTTCAGATTTTCAGGGAACAGCCAATCAGGAAAAGCTGTCTGAAAAAGGGGAGGAGCTTTCAGAGAAGGCCCAGTATCAGATAAGAAGGATTGTTTTGCTCAACAGGAGGCTGGCTCTGCAGGTGACTCTGCAGCCAGCAGACATGAACACGGCGATGAAGAGCTGAGCTGATCCTGAGCCCACAAACGGCTTTTGCTGCATCCATGAAGCAACAAAAGCCGTCGGCTGCTTTAGTTCAACATTCAGAATCAGAATACTTTATTAATCCCTCAGGAAATGATGTAAAAGACAGATTTTACATCATGTAAGCTTTTAAATCGAACTCCTGAGCAGACGTCTCCGATGTGTCCTTTTAAAAATGCAGCACACTAAACGCTCGTTTCTCCTCTCAAACAGATGGACTGCAGACGACCTGAGGCGACATCAGCATGCTTCAGTGTCAGCAGGCAGTCTGGTCCTAACCCATTAAGAGCTCAAGTAAAAAAACAAGTAAAAGCGCTTGAAAACCAGTTACTGCAGCGCTTGTCACTTCCTGCTTAGCCAAAAAAAGTTTGTGTCTGTTCTCAGAAAAACTTTTCTGTCATATTTTTGCTGATGGCTGATAAACAGTTAATGATGGAGCTGGGGTCGCTTGGTCTGAGCTGATGTTTTCAACCAGCAGAAACACTTTGAAACGGCCAGCCGGCCTCGCCTCTCGCCCCTCACTCGGCACTTTAACCTTAAGTATTTTTAGCAGGAGCTCAACAACCATTCATCAACTGTTCTGCCCAAGTTATACATGTTGACTCAAACCCAGCTCTCCTGAGTAAAAGCTCACTGTTGCCGCCACGTCTTACTTCCTGTATGCATGTCTTTGCTCTTCATACTTCTTCATGCCAAAAATACCTCAAAGTCACCGTCGCTTGTGAGCTGCTGTGAAGCCTGAAAGCACGCACAGACTGTAGGTCCCTCTGTGAGGTGTGATCAAATACTGACATGTATTTGGCTGATTTCAAGGGCACGATGTCCAGGGAGAGAGCTAAAAATATCAGCCCTGAAAGCTGTCTGCACATGTCCGAGAAGATGATTGAGAGGCTCGGGGGTCATCTCCTTTGTTCCCTGAATACCGAGGCTTTGGGGAACAACTGAACAAAAACAGAAATGAGAGATTCTGATTGCCCAGAGTTAAAGTTTGGATTAGTCTTAGACCTCAGAGACTTCAAGCTTTTTTGTCCTGTTACACCAAAAAACTGGGGCCTATACAAGCTTCACGTTAGGGTTGCTGATGATTTCACCTAAAGGGAACTTTTGTAGGGAAACGACGGGGAACTAAACACTAGGGGTGCAACGATATTCGTATCGATATTGAACCGTTCGATACAGTGCTTTCGGTTCGGTACGCATATGTATCGAACAATACAACATTTGTAATTTATTTTATCAACTTTCCTTCTGACGATGCTGTCTGTGTTGAGCGCTCAGTGAATCTGTGTTCGACTACTCCGCCTAGGCTGCACTGTCGAGCGCAGATCCACTGAGCGCTCAACACAGACAGCATCGTCAGAAGGAAGAGCACAGGGCAAGCTAGCGAGACAGAAGTTAAGCTCTACTTGCAACAGGCAAATTGAACCTCATTCAGATCTGGCGTTTGGAATTATTTTGGTTTTCATGTGACGTATGACCCTGAAGGTAAGCGAGTCATGGACTAAAGTAAAACAGTATGTTGGATGTGCCATGCAATGCTCAATTACATTGGTGTGAACTAGTGTGTTAGCGCAGTTAGCTCGTTAACGTGTTGGCCGTCTAGCCCCATGCACGGAGCGATCGGCGGTAGCTCGTTAACGGAGATTTGCCGTGTTGTGGCGTTAAGGTCATTTCAACGAGATTAACCTGAAAGCACTAGTGGGAACACAACGAATATGACTGCACATTTACGCCGACATCATCCTAGTGCAAAGACAAAAACAACAAGCATGCTACTAACTTTAGCCGAGTCATTTAGACAGCTGTTAGCACATGATTCTCCTTATGCTGCTGAGAATATAGCCCAGAAGAAGCGGATAGTATAGCTTTTATTTTGGAAAGAGACATTTCTCTGTAATAAACTCTCTTTTCCAAAGATGAGTGATTCCTCAATCAGATACAGGGCTTGCAATATCGCTAGCCCGACGTCCCGGGGCTAGCGATTTTTTCAGTCAGGCTACCAAAATCTATCTCTTCCCTGCCCGTCGGGCTATTGTATGAAAAATATATGTCAATGCTTTTGCATTCTTTCAGAAATGTAGCTGGGTAATTATGTCATTGGCATCGGTGAGCCACTGTCAATATGTGACATATTGAAGTCACGTTTGAATTTGCGCTTGTTTTTTTTGCTTTCACTTTGCAATCGTGCGAACTGTGTATAGAGAGCGACAGCACTGATCTGTGAGTGATGATAATTTGCGCACCAATTCCTCTGACATCGTCTTATTAATCGTTAGCTTACTATGCAAACATGACAAGTGAAATCTCCCGCAGCTTACACATGTGAGAGGTTGATCGCGCAGAGAATCGCTGAGCTTATGTGAGTGAGTGTGTAAAAGCATTTCAGTTCTGCTGAGCCAAATAAGACAGGTCAGGGTGAAGAAGTGACAGCCAAAGAAAAGCTTACCACAAAACGGAGAAGTTATGACAAATCAGACTATAAGGCAAAAAGAAAGTGCAGCTTTATGGTTTCATGGACAAAAGAATTTCTGTGGCTGCGATATGATGAGCTAAATAACCAGGGCTGCACATAAGTGGTCCGCAGGTGCGCATTCGCTGTCAAAATAAAAAACACGCACAAGGGTTAGGGTTAAATTTAAAAACTATACTTTTGAGTTAAAATATATATTTATAATTTTAATAAATGACAAATTAAAAATGCATGAACAGTTTTTTGTATCGAAAAAATATCGAACCGTGACACCAAAGTATCGAACCGAACCGAACCGTGAATTTTGTGTATCGTTGCACCCCTACTAAACACCTGTCTTTGCAAAACCGCGAGAGCTTTGAGTTTGTGTTTTTCCTATTTTGTTGTGCTTTTATTGTTTCAAACATGAGTTCCCCAGGCTGGACACCTCTTCCTGTTTGAAGGAGTTCGTTCTTCCCACCGTTGCCAAGTGCTTCTCATAGTATCGTTTGATTCGTGTGGTTTCTCTCAGTGACTGTCTTTAACTTACAGTAACTTGTAGGGTTGAATGTTGAATCTTGCTTTAACAAGTCTTCCAAGAATAACACCCTGGAGTCTTTATCCTGTCTTCCCCCCTCACCCCCCTCACCCCTCCCTGAGCCTGGTCCTGCTGGAAATTTCTTCCTCTTAAAAGGGAGTTTTTCCTCCCCACTGTTGCTAAATGCTTGTTTATAGGGGTCTCCTGATTGATGTTACCTCAGAGCATAAATTATACATATTAAATAGAATGAAACAAACTCTGTCTTCATCAAAAGTCACGTGTTGACATCCTGATATCGACTGTCTCACTCTTTCTTTCAATTCAGTTCTGTTGATTTATTTTAAGTCCATATTTCTAAGCAGTGTTTTCACTGTTTGGTTAACTACTGAGATCGTAGCTTGTGCTGAACTTTTACAGAGTTAAAGACATTTCGATCACCCAGATGCAGAGGTCCACGTCTAACAGTCGCAGCCATCATCCTACATGCACTTATTCACATGACTGCTTCGCTTCACTTTAGAAAGTCTGAATAAGCTCTCCTCAGTTTGATTTCACTCGCTGGCTCACTCAGACATCTTTCCAAAAGCCACATTTGCCATAAATGAGCCACAATCAGCCAAAGCGGAGCTTTAGCTGAGCTGTGAAACATGAGCGAATGTGTGTTTTCCTAAGCGAACCCTCTCTATCGGCACCATGTGTATTTTGGTCGACGGGCTTTGATGTCACTGCATTATCTAACACAATAATTACCATGTGAGCAGATTTGCCCGCAGACCTCTTCTCGCTTTAGCTGATGCTCCACATAACAAAAGCAGCTAATAAGGCGCCTTTGAAGTCTGCTGAGGTCTAATTTGTCCCCATCAAACGGTCACAGGAGCCCCTCGGCCGTCCGGGGGAGTCCCGTGTCGCGTCTTTGACTCACCGTGTCCTACGCTTATCTCACAAACAGAGTTTCCTCCCATCCTTACCGCCACCATCTTCTAATCTTAAGGCCTCCCTTCCAGTTTGGGGATGCTTCTTCTGTCACTCCTCCGGCTTTGTTTTCATGTTGGCAGATGGCGAGGGGATTCCGGCAAAGAGATGTCTTTGATGAGCGTGCAGGGTTTTCTCGCCGGTGTGCAGTAAACGTGAGGAGGGGACGAACAGCACGAGGTCATTAATGATCCAGCGGCTCGGTCCAATTCGGCTGCTCGGCAGTTTATATGTGTGCAAAGAGCAAAGAACTGACTTTGAGCTTTGATCTGGCTTTTCCCCCCGTTTTATTCGGCCAGGTGGTAAATGGCTCTCTTTTCACAGCCAAAATCTCCCAGCAGATAGATGTGCAGATAGATAGATAGCCAAACGCCACAGAAAGAGAAGCAAAATGTCCATAAAGAGGTATGAAAAGCCCATAACGAAGATGGATGATTACCTGCGGTCTCCGATATGCAGCTCCACCTGCTGTCCTCGCCTCTGTGTGACTCTCAGCAAATACGAGTAGCAGACGTCGCCTCAGGAGCTTCTGGCTCTGCTGCTCGCGCCTCTGTTAGCAGCTTTGCTCTCTCACTGCTCTGGTCTCCGTTGATCACTAATGAGACGAGCACACTTTCTTCTGTGTTTCTGTGCAGGTATGACTCAGTCAGGGCTCCCAGCCTGGCCCTCGACTCTGGAGTCTGTTTCCCCAAGAGCAGCTTCACCAACTGTAAGCTGTAAGTTATCACTCTGCATCTGTCGACTGTCATGCAGACACTCTGTTAGTACAGTGACCTCACAGCAGCCATGCTATTGGTCACGTGATGTCATTAAAATACTCCAAAAGGCTCCAACAGCACAAACACGGTCCAGAAGCCAGCAGACAGCTAGCAGCTAGCACGGTCAGTCAGAGAGGCCACGCCCCTAATAATGATGAGTTATAAAAGCATTCTTCCCCTCTTAAAGTTGTTATTAAAGGAGCAAATTATCCATAGAGCCTAAAGCAGTTTGTTTGACCATGAGCGATGCACTGCTTCTGGGGGACACTGACGGACTGCAGGCTTCGCTTTCAGTCCTGGAGGTTGCTGCTTCTCTTTTCATCGTCTTGGTTCTGATCAAAGTACCCATGTTGTGCTCGACACACTACTGTGATAGTAGGAACGCCACTATGATGAGAGGAGCAGGATTTTAAACTGGTTTAACTGGATTTAACATGGAGCCAGTATAGGAAAGACATGCTGTCTCTGTCCCTGATTCTTCCCTCTCGACAGACACGATCAATAATTCTGTGTTACATACAAACATATGAAATCAAAGTATATGAAGCAAATGTGCTGAATGTTTAGCACATTTCATTTGACTAGATGTCATTGAATGCAACATTTTACATTGTGCTTGTGCACAAAAATGACATGAATATTTTAGATGTAATTAAATGAGTCAAAGTCAGCGTTTGTCGTGTTTTTGGTGTGTTTGCTGGATGAGGTTTTGCAGCAGTTTAGTGATGATGTTCATTAAGCGAGTCATCGTGTTGGAGTTGCTGATTAAAGCTGTAATCATCCTGGCCATCATCCTGCGTCTCTTTGGGCTCCTCTTTGTCCTCGCGTTTCTTCAAAAACAAAAAGTCTCTTTTCTGGGTGTTATATAAGTTTTACGAGCTCTTTGGTAATCCTGCCTCTGATGTCTGCATGCGAGTCCTTTGTCCCGAAACACCCTCGGCGCCTCTGCACTTTTATCTCCTTGAACTTTTTCTTCCTCCTCCTCCTCTTCTCGTCACCTGCTTCATTCTATTCAGATCGCCCTCTCTCCTCTGCTGCCTCCTCTCCTGTCTTGTCCACTTACAGTCATTTCCTCCCTCACCCCCTTCCTTCCCCTCGCTGTGTCCCTGCTCCTCGCTCCTTTATTTTCTCCATAATCAGATTCTCCTCAGAGGAGCCCTCCCCCTCACAGCTCTCTCCCTCGTCTTCTCATCCTAGCACATTTTCCCTGCGCTTCATGCCTCGTAGCTCTGCACTTCGTGATGTGCTAATATAAAGAAGAATCACCCTCATGTTTATGCACACCCACACATGCAGCCAACAGGAGCATCCCCACAGATGCTCTCAGAGACGGTTCCTGTTTGTTTGCATGTCTGTGGAGCTCTTTGCAGAGGCAGTGCTGCCACAGGAAGTTTAAGCTTCTTTTCAGACGTGGATGCTCATCGACTGCAGCGCACATATGGGCTCCCCGCAGGAGTCCCGCGGGCTTACTGAATGTGTCTCGAGAAGATCGCAGTCTGATGTTTTAATGCAGTCGAGCGTGTCAGTGACCGAGCTGCTTCTGAAGGTAAACGTAAAATGTGTTTGAACTTTGGAGGAAAGAAAGAAAGAAGAAGAAAAACCTCACAGGAGGCCTCTTTTTGCACATTTGTGGTTTCCAGACGATGAACCCTGACGACCTGAGCTCCGTCGTAACAGCTCCACCTTTGTGCTTCAGGATGAATTTCATAGTCACTATCCCCAGTTCAAAGTTGGTTCTAATATCACCCAGTTTTTGATGACTGAACAGAGCCTCACAGAGCTGCTGATTAGAGAGGAAATACTGCACAGTTTCACTTCAAGTCAGAGTGGATGGCTAATGGAGCCATTGAGGTACGAGCTCAGACACCTGAGAGTCGGGGGAATCACATATTTCATTATTTGCAGTCTGCTGTTTTCACTGAAGAGTGAAGGCGTGGATCACAGAAAGGGATGGACACTCGGATTTGGGGAGGAACTGCAAGATCAAGGATGTCTGGTTCATGAGAGGGGGAGATAGATGGATCAGTTCATCTACATTCGTAGCCTCGGCGTGACCACGAGCTGTGAGTCGTGACCTGAAGAATGAGGTTGTGGATACTGGCAGCAGAAATGAGCTTCCTCTGTCTGTGCTCAGCTGAGTCATTCAGGAGGACCTCACAGCAGACAGCGGAGGAGCGGGAGTTCTTCTGGATGAATCCGAGGCAGGCGTTTCCAGCTGAAAGGAGACCGAGGACACTTACAGGACAATCTGAAGGATCTTTGCTTAAACTGCTCCCCCAACAATTCTGATCTGGATAAGTGACGGAAGACACGAGAACCAAACTGAAGCACACCAACTCAAACTAGATGCAAAACAACAAAAAAGACGCAAAGAAGTGCAAAAAGACAAAAGCTGGAAGCAAAATACTCAAAACGACACACAAAACAGCCACGAATAGAAGCAAAGAGACACAAACAGCTGCAGACAGACACGAGGAGATCCGGTCTGGTTATAAACAGACACGCCGAGCGGGAAAATACATGTCATCGACTCCAAACGACATGACTTTGTGTCTCTACCAGTCTGGGGGCATCGTTCCTCAGCAGGAGTGTCGGGGCCCTTTCATGAGTCTGGAGCACAGTCGCTGACTTTTCATTGTTCTCGAGCACAGAGAGAAAAATAAGCTGTAAACACACACAGAGGGTCTAATCACGGCTCCATCGCAGTGAAAACACACTGCAGAGTATCTTGTCGCAGAATTGTTTCCGTGTATCTCGTTCGTGCATCTTATCAGTGAAGCCACACTGCGGCGAGTAATGAAGATAAAGTCGGGGTAAACGGGGAATATTGAGATGGAGTGTGTTTTCTGTCTGAGCCACATGCTGCTATCGAGAGGCGCGCTCAGAGCCGCGCCCGAGGGTCTCAAAGCAGAAAGCTTTTTAATACAAACGAGTGGAGAGAATAAAAAAGATGCTGAGGTAACGCAGGCGTTCTTACCCTAACATGAATCGGCCAATGGAAGCTGCCTTTAACCATTAACAACAGCAGAGCTGCAGTCTGTGCATGCACGTTTGTCAGGTGATGGAATCTCAGAGAAGAAAGCATTTCTTCATCTTGTGCTGATTAATTATTGAATCATCAATAATTAATGCTGTTTTATCTCATGTTACAAACTGGGCAGAGGGAAACTGGAACAGGCAGCAGCTCGGTGGTATTTATAGCCCCACAGCTCTGAAGGTTCTGAACGAGGCGAGGAGAAACGACTGTGTAATCCTCCCGGCTGTGTACCGTCCTCGTGATGGATAGAATAATGTGTGAGAGAAAGCAATGTGTGAAGAAGACAATAATTAAGCCCCGCAGATTTATCAGCCCTCTGCTTAACCCATCCCCAGCCTCTCCTCCTGTTACTGTATCCACTTTGATCTCTCCATCGCTCTCCTCCATTTCATCGTTTTTCTATCCACTTCTCGTCCTCGCTTTCCTCCTCTGGTTCTAAAACTGACTTCTGACTATTTATGTCTCAGATTCAGATGTGAAGCCAGAGAGAAGCAGCAAACTCTGCAGCAACTTTTAATCTGGAAGCACTTCAGACTGTTTCTCCTTCCACTATTCTTATGCAGATCCTCTTATGTAGAATCCATAATAAGACCAGACCTGCCCCGGTTACATAAGTAATTGGTCAGGAGATGCAGATGACTGGTATAAAACATAGATACCATACCAGCTGGTCTGTCCTTGTGTCCTGCTGTAGAGCCAACGTGCAGATCCATGCTGAAACCAGAATAAGCTGGTGCATGTCTCTGGTCCTGCTGATCATACTCATGGACAGACCTGCAGGTGTAGCCAGGTGAGGAACCTCTGGACAATTCTGTGGTTCTGCTGAGTTCTTCGGAGAATGACCTTCAGCGTACACAGGAGCAGCAGACAGCAAACAGCAGTTTTTCTCTGCTGAAAAAACTGGAGCGCCCCCTCTGGTCTGGGAGAAGTTTCCCTGGATTAGTAATTATTGTGCTGCTATGATGATATTTGTGCAATGGCTGCCTAACTGACTGAAATTATTGGTAAATCAAGTATAATCGTCTTTGGGTCTGACTGCATGGACGTTACAATGAAGATATTTCACTTCATAGCGCCCCCTAGTGGAGGCCTAAGGCATTTTATATATATATATATATATATATATATATATATATATATATATATATATATATATATATATATATATTTTTTTTTTTTTTTTTTAAATCACCCAGCACGCCCCTGCGGGCGGTTTATCCTTCAAGCTAGGGTCCTCTACCAGAGGCCTGGGAGCTTGAGGGTCCTGCAGTATCTTAGCTGTTCCCAGGACTGCGCTCTTCTGGACAGAGATCTCCGATGTTATTCCCGGGATCTGCTGGAGCCACTCGCCTAGCTTGGGAGTCACCGCACCTAGTGCTCGGATTACCACGGGGACCACCGTTGCCTTCACCCTCCACATCCTCTCGAGCTCTTCTCTGAGCCCTTGGTATTTCTCCAGCTTCTCGTGTTCCTTCTTCCTGATATTGCTGTCATTCGGAACCGCTACATCGATCACTACGGCCGTCTTCTTCTGTTTGTCTACCACCACTATGTCCGGTTGGTTAGCCACCACCATTTTGTCCGTCTGTATCTGGAAGTCCCACAGGATCTTAGCTCGGTCATTCTCCACCACCCTTGGGGGCATCTCCCATTTTGACCTCGGGACTTCCAGGTTATACTCGGCACAGATGTTCCTGTACACTATGCCGGCCACTTGGTTATGGCGTTCCATGTATGCCTTGCCTGCTAGCATCTTGCACCCTGCTGTTATGTGCTGGATTGTCTCTGGGGCATCTTTACACAGCCTGCACCTGGGGTCTTGCCTGGTGTGATAGACCCCAGCCTCTATGGATCTTGTACTCAGAGCTTGTTCTTGTGCTGCCATGATTAGTGCCTCTGTGCTGTCTTTCAGTCCAGCTTTGTCCAGCCACTGGTAGGATTTCTGGATATCAGCCACCTCCTCTATCTGCCGGTGGTACATACCGTGCAGGGGCCTGTCCTTCCATGATGGTTCCTCGTTTCCCTCCTCTTTCTTGGGTTTCTGCTGCCTGAGGTATTCACTGAGCACTCGGTCAGTTGGGGCCATCTTCCCAATGTATTCTTGGATGTTCCTTGTCTCATCCTGGACTGTGGTGCTGACACTCACCAGTCCCCGGCCCCCTTCCTTCTGCTTAGCGTACAGCCTCAGGGTGCTGGACTTGGGGTGAAACCCTCCATGCATGGTAAGGAGCTTTCTTGTCTTTATGTCAGTGGCTTCTATCTCCTCCTTTGGCCAGCCTATTACCCCAGCAGGGTACCTGATCACGGGCAGGGCGTACGTGTTGATGGCCCGGATCTTGTTCTTACCATTCAGCTGACTCCTCAGGACTTGCCTGACCCTCTGCAGGTACTTGGTGGTTGCAGCTTTTCTAGCGGCCTCTTCATGGTTCCCATTTGCCTGCGGGATCCCCAGGTACTTGTAACTGTCCTCTATGTCTGCAATGTTGCCTTCTGGTAGTTCAATCCCCTCAGTTCTGACTACCTTCCCTCTCTTTGTTACCATCCGACTACACTTCTCCAGTCCGAACGACATTCCAATGTCATTGCTGTATAGCCTGGTAGTGTGGATCAGTGAATCAATGTCTCGTTCACTCTTGGCATACAGCTTGATGTCATCCATGTACAGGAGGTGGCTGACAACTTCTCCGTTCCGTAGTCGGTATCCGTAGCCAGTCTTGTTAATGATCTCACTGAGGGGGTTCAGGCCTATGCAGAACAGCAGTGGGGACAGAGCATCTCCTTGGTAGATCCCACACTTGATGGTGACTTGTGCTATGGGCTTGGAGTTGGCCTCTAGTGTTGTACGCCACATCCCCATTGAGTTCCTGATGAAGGCTCTTAGGGTCCCATTGATCTTGTACAATTCTAGGCATTCCAGTATCCAGCTGTGGGGCATTGAGTCATAGGCCTTCTTGTAATCAATCCAGGCAGTGCACAGGTTGGTCAGTCTGGTCTTGCAGTCTCGGCTGATTGTTCTGTCTACCAGTAGCTGGTGTTTTGCGCCTCTGGTATTCTTGCCAATTCCTTTCTGTGTCCCGCTCATGTATTGACCCATGTGCCTGTTCATCTTAGCCAATATGATGCCTGACAGGAGCTTCCATGTAGTACTGAGGCAGGTTATTGGTCGGTAGTTGGATGTCCCTTCTTGGGGTCCTTGGGGATCAGGACCGTCCGGCCTTCAGTTAGCCATTCCGGGTGTCTCTCGTTAACTAGCAGCTGGTTCATTTGTGCTGCCAGACGCTCGTGGAGTGCAGTCAGCTTCTTCAGCCAGTAGGCGTGAACCATGTCGGGCCCTGGTGCTGTCCAACTCTTCATACTGGAGACCCTTTCTTGGATATCTGCCACTGTGATGGTTACTGGACCCTGTTCGCTGTGGTCTGCCCTCAGATCCTCTAGCCACTGAGCATTGCCGTTATGGGTTGCATCCTTCTCCCATATGCTCTTCCAGTATTGCTCCGTCTCCAGCCTTGGTGGTGCTGTTCTCTTATTGTTCCCTTGCCACTGAGAGTACACCTTTGCTGGTTCTGTGGAGAACAGCTGGTTTATTCTCCTGCCTTCTATCTCTCTGGTGTACCTCCTCAAGCGGCTGGCCAAGGCTGTGAGTCTTTGCTTGGCAGTTTCCAAGGCCTCAGGTATGGACAGCTTGCTGTATTTCTTAGGCACCTTATTTGTCGCACCTTGCTGCAACTCCGTTAGTTGGCTAACCTCCCTCCGTGCTACTTTGATCTTGCCCTCTAGCCTCCTTCTCCATGGAGGGTACTGCCCTTTGTCGCTATTCAACTTGTAGCCAAGCATCTCACTGATCACTGCTGCCGTATTGTAGATCAGCTTGTTAGTGTCGGTAGGTAGGTATTGCCCGTAGTGCTGCATTAACATCATCTAGCAGACCTTCTGAGGGTACTTCACGTAATCTTGGTAACCGGCTACGGGGGATCCAGGTTTCAAGCTTGGCCATGATCCTATTTTTCAGGTCAGTTCCTCTCGCACTCAACGATCCTTCTCCTATCACACTTGGGGCTATGTACCCAATCTCGGGTGGGGGTGATGATATCTCCCCCCTGACCTGGCGTCCTGACTCCTCCTTGCCGTAGCATTTGTGTTGTACCTCGTCAATCTCTAGCTGTGCGAGCAGTCCCTTCTTTCGAATGTTGGAACACTGAGCTACTAGTTGTTTCGCCGTCATTGTGGATGTTGGGTATCGAAGAATCCATAGGTCCCTCATCCTATTCATGTAGCCCCTTCCGCCGGGGTTACTTGCGTAGTAGCATTCCAACAACGTCCTGTTTTCGTCTCTTGCCCACCGATGCCTTCTTGTTCCAGTAGCCCACTTTTCGTCAGGGTGCCCTGGTTCCTCAACACCTGACGTGGACCTTGTTGATCCGGGCGACGTCCGAGCCGGCATGCCTTCATATTTATCTGTCTCGCTCATGTCTGCGGTAGGCTCGCTTAGCATAGGGGGTCTAGCCTTAGGACCCTTACTGGATACAGACGCCCCAGGCAGGAATCGAACTTGCGATCCTCTGTTCCAAAGGCGTGTAGGTTCGATATTTTTTCGATACAAAAAAATGTTCATGCATTTTTAATTTGTCATTTATTAAAATTATAAATATATATTTTAACTATATTTTAAATCTATTTTAACTTTTTTTTTTTTTTTTATTTGATTTTATTGATTAGCATTCAAATATCTCAGTGAAGACAGAACATAGATCTACCACAAAGCAAGAAAGCATGAGACAAGGCTAATCAAAAGGTACTGGCTGAAGCATTTGCTTATTACGCCAACCCTTTAACAAAAGATCTTTTTGCATGCAGCTCCTGTACACAGGGCTCGAAGCAAAGAATAAAACAAAGCAAAAACAAACAAACAAACAAACAAACAAACAAACAAACAAAAAACTTTCCACCTTAGATAAGTAACTACATCAAAGCAAAAGAATCAAGAGTTTGTTTTTTTGCTCTTTTCATTCTTGATTTATATATTTTTCTAATACTCTATTTTTAAACATGTTTTTAAACCAGGAGAATGAACTCCACCTTTTTAAATCACTGTCATAACTATTCCACAGGTTACCTCCTCTAACAGAAACACATCTCTGCTTTATTTTTGTCCTTATCTTCTTTTTTTAAAAGAAATCTGTTCCCTTAAGTCATATTGACTCTCTCTGACTTTGAACAGCTTCTGAGTACTGCGGCAAAGCAAGTTATTTTGTGCTTTATACATTATCTGTGCCATTTTATATTCAACTAAATCATAAAATTTCAGGGTATTCAGATTAATAAACAAAATGTTAGTTGGTTCTATATAGTTTGATTGGTTTATAATTCTTATAGCTCTTTTTTGTAGCTTGAAAATATGAAGAGTGTTCGTTTTATATGCATTACCCCATATCTCCAGACAGTAAGTCATATATGGAAGCAACAGAGTACAATAAAGTGTGTATAAAGATTTTTTTTTCAGGACATGCTTTGTTTTGTAGAGAATATCGATGGTTTTTGACATTTTTGTTTTCACGTGGTTTATATGAGACTTCCAACTCAGCTTATCATCAATTATCACTCCAAGAAATTTATTTTCGTTCACTCTTTCAATTTCAATTCCATTAACCCTGATTTTAGAATCATTTTTCATTTGTCTAGTGCCAAAAATAATCAATTTTGTTTTCTTTATATTTAATGATAACTTATTTACATCAAACCAGTTTTTTAATATATTTAACTCCTGGCATTACCAGTGGAGCAGCGCACAATCAACCCAAACTAATGATTTCTGCTCTTTTGTTGTTTTGCGTTGGTGTAATTAAGATCCAGTGGGAATGCATGACACACAATGACACACAATGGAGTGTGTGTTGGAGGTCAGAGGTTAACGTCGCTGCTGCCTGATGGAAAAAAGCCTGAAACACTTCATGGGTTTATGATCTCTCTGTGCACACCGTCAGTCCACCTGTGGCTCTTTGTTCACTAAACCTTCCTTCTGTGAGTGTTTCTGGGGTTTCTTCACAGCTAACTGTTGGCTGCCCTCCACCCTCCTCCAAGGCTGGACTGAGAGGACAACAGGAGCTGCAGATAAACAGCAGCTCTAATGAACAATCAATCTATTCAAACTATAATTGATCTGTTTGTTCAGGGGAATCAGCATATTTGATTAACAGACACCAGAGGAGGTTCAGGACGAGGTCAAAGAGCTTCTGAGGAGGCGTTGTGTCAGCGCAGACCTCACTGCAGACATACGAGATACACGATGCTGAGGCCTTCTCATCACCTGCTCATATGTGATGGATGCTTTTACGTCTGAGAACACATCCCGCCGTGTTTGCTTGGATGCACCGTGGGACGCACCGGGAATCACATCCTGGGTGTGTCTGATGGAAACAGGAAGGAGGAGAAACCCGACAGGCAGAAAGAGTCCAGCACTTTCATCAAACGGAGACAAAAACATCAGAGACGAGCGATCTGACAACATGACAGGAAACTGGAGAAGACGGTAGGTACATATACTGGGGCGGGCATGGGAACAGGAAACGTGATCATGTGGGTGTAGGCAGTCAGGAGTCCTTTGGGGATCTGTCACAGGAATGTCAATCACCGTGGCTCACTTCAGCTTCACCTGTTCGCTGATTCCTTTTATTTTAAATTGTTTTTTCTCTCTCTGGTTCGATTCGGCATTAAAACTGAATGAAGTGTTTTTTATGGAGGTTTGGATTAAAATAAACTCCACAACAGGAACCCTGCACTTTGAAAAAAGAAAAGCTGGGAGCAGCAGCTCACATGCAATGACCTGAAGCTTCCCAGACTCCTGGAGACCCCATGACACGGTCACTGTTGGAAACATATTTCACTGCATGGTCTCTGCAGTTCTCTCGGATTTGCCGGATATCAATTTTTGGACCAAGTCCTGATTGATGGAGATCCATTCCTGCCTTATCAGTGCTCCTAGGTGATAACAGTTTGTGGTCCTACTTTCCAAGGACTGATAGGTACGGATTCTTGATGGGATTAAGATCTGCAGATCTTCCTCGTCACCTTAGTTATCACTTTTTCCTTAAGATAGGGAGCACCATCAAGCTGGAAAATGTGCAGATCTTTACAGAATTCCTCCTGGAATGCTGACGCTGGTTAAGGATCAGCTGTGTCCCTGTCAGGATGTGGACCCATGCAGGATCCCGGAGACCATTAAACAGCTTTAATGCTGAACTCGTTCAAACATGCAGAACAGCAGCTGAACAGGAGACACAACCGGTGACAACACAGCTGAGGGGAACTAACCTAATGAGTCTGAAGGGGAAGCTGACCTAGACACACACACACACACACACACACACACACACACACACACACACACACACACTGTGTTTCTAACTCTAATGGAGGAAACTCCAAGACAATAATTATCAGGAAGAAGAGCCTCCAAAAACTCCGGCTGATAAGAATGAAGTCATGACAGCACAGAACCCGAGGACCGTGACAAAGTCCGTCTTTGAGGACATTTTTGGTGAAAAGGTGGGAGGACGAGCAGAAGCCAGCAAACTCTGATCATCGGGAATTAATCACCATTTGTGCTACTGCCAAACCCATGACTGTGTCGGCGTTGTATTACGGGAAACGGGGCAATGCTAATTTCAGAGTTGGGCTCCAAAACCCCCCAAAAACCTGCACACTGAAGGACGGTAACTTGAAGATGGACTCTCACTGTCACATAAGGACATCCAAGAAGACCTGCTGTGTGACTGAGACTGTGGCTTTGAAGAAACCCCAGCACCTGACTGACAGCTGCAGCTTCTACTGACCCGTCAATCTCGTGCTGATTGTTGCTTCTTTGACAATCTGACCTCCAAACTGAGTCTCAGGACTGTGAGTCTGCTTCCGTGGAAATGACACGACTCTCCGCTCGTCTGTGAAGCTCACCGCACCAGTGACTCAGTTCAGTTGTCCACCTTCGTTAGGTCCAATCAGCCGAGCGTGCACCAGCACCGCGAGCTGCGTGGCTGAATGCCAGATCGGTCTTTATTACTCAGCCGAGCCTCAGAGATCAAATAAACTGAACGAACAGATGCGCTCGCGGCTATCTTTGCAGTCAGCTGGTAGCAGAGCGCTCACTCTGAACCTATGACCTGTTTCTTAAATGCGTGTGACTGCGTGTGGAGGCGAGCGAGCCGCTGCAGCCTTTTATTGAGCCGCTGTCATTCTGCTGCTTTCTGCTGATTGATTTTTGAGCCTTTCAGAGTGTTGATGTCGCCCATGACACTGATCGCGTCGTGACTGTCAGAGTTTCTCCAAACAGCCACAAAGTTGACTTTTTAAAGTTTTAAGGGTCCACGAGACGGAGATATACCTGTCATGGACGAACTCGGGGGTTATGCAGGTCACTGGCAGCATGTAAAGATCCCTCCCTTTGGCCTTTAGACGGCTCTCAGTGAACAGCGTCAGAGCTTGATAGTCCTGTCCTGTTTCCAGCCCTCTCTCTTTGTGTTCGGGGACTCGACTCTCGCTCTGACACTTTGGGAATGGCCTGCCACTCTTGCCTTCACCCTTTGTCTCCATTTTACTCCATTTTGAGTCGTCTAAAGCCAGTCTCTCCCTCTGCCTCATTCTTTGTCTCTCTTGCCGTCACGCTGCGTCTCTGACTCCATTTCTTCGTGTCACTCAGCAGAACCCGAGCGCTTCGCTGACCTTTCCCTTCGTCGTCTCTTCCTGTCACAGAATCTTTGAATAAAACATAGACCAAAGACATTTTCATTGACCTCTGGCACCTTCGATGCAGTGTGAAGTGGCCACTTTCACACCTTATAAAAATCTGACTGAAACTCGTGAGAATAATCTACAGTCTCGCCCTCGGGCTGAAATCTGCACAGGGAGCTCAGATTGAAAGAAGCGATCAAATGCCAGAACAGGATTACAGCGATATGATCATGTGATCCAGAGCTTACCTCGCATACTGAACAGGAGAAATAAAGTTCGAGTGGACGGAGTGGATAAGGTGTCTGCAGCGTTGCACTGCACACACATGAGGAAATGCATATCTCAGTTTATGCTGTTACTGCCGCTCAGATCACCGTCAGGTAAAGCGTGCAGTGTTATTCCATCCAGTGCTGCGTAGCTTTTAACCCTGACTCCTCAGTCTTATAGAAACACTTCACACCACACTACAATCAGCAGGTACAAAACCACCGCCCACAGACAGGACTGTGGACACAGCATCACCACAGCCTCACACTGATAGTAAGAGACTGGAATTTTTTCCCGATGATGAGAAATGTGAATTTTTAGAAGCAGCCTTTTTTTTTTTTAGCTTGCTGCAACATTTCTGGGTCCATTTATTGAAATATTTAATGAAAAACATGTTTGATTCTGGGTTTGTTTGTCCCCCCTCCTCTTGTATCTGCTGCATTAAGTTCTTTCATGTCTGTTTTCTCTGTTTACTTTCTCACTTCCTGTTTTATTTTGATAGCTAGTAGTTCTCTGAGCTTGGCTTGTGTCATCGTCTGTGATTTAGTCCAGCTGTGTGTTGTTCTCTCCAGCTTCCCTGATTACCCTTCAGTGCATATAGAGTATGTTGCTGTCTCCCCTTGTCCTTTTTGGCCTTACATGTGACCTTTTAGTGCAGCCTTTTATTCTCTGCAGGAATGCCTTCAGTGATTTCATGGGATGCATAATAGTAACTACAGTCAGATCTTCGAGTGTCATCACAGACAGTTGCTTCTTTGAGTCTGCATCACAAATCTAACCTGTTCAAACTGTTTGTGCTGCAGATTCAGCCTCTCTCTGCACTGTTGGGTTGCTTTTTATGAGATGATCACGACATTCACATTTCAGCTTTGGATAAATTAATAAAGCTGGAGTTCCTGTTGGTCTGCGTTCATAGTTTAGGCCACATCCATCACAGCAGACCTGACAGCAGCCATGTAATGGCATCCAGAGCAGGCGGGCTGGCTGGTCTTTACTCTTTATTATGTGTGCAATGAGCAGCATGTTCATTGTTTTCATCTGCCACGAAGGCCTCGTTGATGAACCCGTTATCTGCTGATGTGCAGCGAGTCATTAAAACTTATTAGCCTGACTGGAAGATGAAGCCTGTCTGAGCTT
>NC_140622.1:41284262-41359262 GCF_057382275.1 Copadichromis virginalis | reverse complement strand
GTGTGTGTGGGTGTGTGTGAGTGTAAATGTGTGTGTGGGTGCACTGATGTGCTCACACTGGCACATTGTGGGCACTCAGCACAACCTTTGCAAGAAGTGACAGACAGGCTGAGGATGGAGGGAAATGCACGACATATGTTTAGAATTAAGGCAGACGTGCAGGTGTGTAAATCCAACGCTCCCTTTAAATTGTGTAGTGAAATAAGAGCATGCCATTTTTACAGCTTTTTCATTCCTTTGCAAAGTAACTGAACCCAGGTACGAGTAGCAGGTAGAGCCAGTGTGTAGTGTGTTTAAAGTGAGGAGCAGACATAAGAAATGTTTTAAGAGCTGCTGGCTTGTTTGTCAAGGACGCCGCTGCCTCGTTCATAAAAGAAACAAGAGAAAGTAGATCCAGAGCAACATGCCTGAGGGAATTAGGAGTAGTGCAGGGATTTGTAGAACGATCTTATGAGTGGAAAGGCCTCCGGTATGTTTCAGAGGTTTTCTACATTCATCATAAAGTCTTTATGAGAGTCAGCAGGTTGAGTGTTTTCACTATGAAGGGCTTGAATCTGAGCAGGCTGGATTTTCATGTATGACCTCATGAACAGCTTACAGATCATTTTGGGTTAAAACTGTCACGGTCCTGAGTCTGTGGACTCAGTGTTTTTCTGTTTGTATTAGTTATCTTTGTTTTCATGATGTGTTTTGATTCTCTTGGGTTTGATTTCTGTCACTGTATCCCCTAGTTTAGTCCACGTCTGTTCAGTTTCCTATTTTACTTTGAAAGTCTGTGTACTATGTCAATGCCTCCCCTTGTCTTGTCATGTCTGATGAGTCCCAGCTGTGCTCTCCCCCTGTTTCACATTCCCTAATCACCTCAGTATGTATTTAAGCCCTGTGTTTTTCCCTGCCAGTTGTTGCGTCCTCCACGTTTGTTGTGTGTGTATCCATGGTCGTCTTCCTTCAGCATCTCCTGTCTAGTTAGTTTAAGTTGTTGTTTATGTATCGTCCAAAGGTGACTCTCCAGCAAATAAAGCCGTCGTTTAAGTTAATGTTTTGTCTCCGAGTCCTGCACGTGGGTCCAGCCACTGACAGCCACACAACTCATCGTGACAAAAACTTCTTTTTCATTTGAGCGTTTCGGGTGGAGGGGTAGATCCAGGCGGAGGTTTCAGTGGTGTTATCCTCAAACTGTGAGGAAAGTGAATCTTTGCTGGATAAAACAAGCTGGTGTGTTTCCATCAGTGCTGCTCTCTGTGTTACGTCCTGTGTGATCTTGTGAAGCCTGCTCCAACAAGCAGCTGGATCAGGGTGGGGTTGGACATCACTGTTTCCCTTCTTTTCAGGTGGGGGCACTGATGATGTGCTCTGGCTTCTCTGCTTTCAACAGCATTTCCTCACTTGTTTCTATATCTGGGTGAGCTTGCTCTGTGTCTGTGTCTTGCTCGGTGAAGGGTCTGTGTCGCCTGATCCTTTCAGTCTGTGTTCTCCTGCGATCTATGAGTTTCTGCCTTTCTGCTCAGTAACGGTGTTGACTTTGTTCTTTTGTGAGCGATCAGCATTAAAACTCTCGCTGCTTCCTCGACAGGACAGGCGGGTGCAGCAGGACACTGACTACAGAAGGTTTCAGCGCTCCTGCTGAGTCGTGTCGTGGAGCAGCTGTGCTGTTCCAGTGTCTAAAGCCTGACTGATTCAAATCCATATAAATCAGAGACTTCAGAGTTTAACTTCAGAGTTTGGAGAACAGTAAACTCGTTCCAGATGAAATGAGCGAAAGTGTCTCACATCATCAGAAGACCAACAGCGTTCATCCTCAGGAGCTCTGCTGCCGACTGCAGAGCATCCAGCCGTCGTTTAGGTCTCCGAGCGTGGATCAAACAGAGCGAGCCGGTCGGTTAGTGAGCTTCAAATAAATGTAACACGCTTTCTTCTGTTCCTCTTCTGCGATTGATGCTCACCCCCAGGGCCCGTGTGTGTATCAGCACCTGAACAGGTGAAAGAGGTTAAACGTAGAAGTGGAAACACCTCAGGGGCCTGCAGGAGAACATTTGTTCTGTTCTGCTCTAAAGCAACGCGAGTCTTTGAACTGTCACAGCTTCACTGTACAGCAGCAGATAAACGGCGGTCTGACTGCAGCAGCAGTTTGAATATGAGGAGGAACAACGAGGCAGCGATGGCTGGAAATGTGTTAGAAGACTGGAGAAGTGGGGAAATGCTGCCTTCGAGGCAAGATTTCATGCTTTTGTGTGTCTGTGTGTGAAAGCCTCTTGATGTAGAGCTATGTGTGTCGGCGTCACGTACAGCTGAGGTCTTATGAGGGTTTATATTACAGCTATTAATCAGGCTGAGCAGTCGAGGGCGTTTTTGCAGTCTGTGCTTCTCCATCTCCTCGTTTCTCTGGTTCTTGACAGCCCACCACAGGCTCTCAGGAAACACCTTCAGTGTCCACCTCGGCCACACTATCCCGTCTCTGTGAGCTCCACGTGTGAACACTGGCTGCAGCTCAGCTAACGTCTGACCCTTTGAAAAGTTTAGCAGTCATGACTCAGATATTTTAATAAAAAAACATTTTCTCTTCTCGTTGCTCTGCAGGATTATCAGCAAACCAAAAACTAGAAGCCATGTTTTTACTTTCAGTTTCTAATGTCACGGAGCAGAGGTGTGTGTGTGTGTGTGTGTGTGTGGTGTTTGCTACAGAATATGATGACAATATTGTTACTATCAGTATTATTCATGCATGAACTTACCCTAAAACATCAACCCTTGTCCATTTATTAACATTCGAGTGCGGATATGAAAAATAGTGACTGAGAGCTGAGCTGATGGTGCCATCACACGGGAGTCAAAATGGGATGGCAACATTTTGCCACAAGGAGAAACTGGTGGTTACCTGTGATTGTATTGAATTCTATTTGCAAGCACTTGCAGCGAGCAGTGATTGGTTCACACAGGTCGCCTGATGTCACCTGACATCTGAGCTGGACTGACCGCCATCGCTGTCAGTCAGGCTCGCAAACACCTGCAGTATAATTTCTGAAGACTGCTCGTTGCAGCATGATGACAGTCTGAGTCTCTGCAGAAGGTTACCTGCTGCTTCCTCATGAAAACCTCTGCTGCCTTTGTCAGCGTGCTTTTACATTTCTGTCCTGCAGCAACTACGATGTGATGATCAGGAATAATGACTGTATTATCACAAACACAGCTGCGATAACTTGCCGCCTCCAAACTCTGGGGAGGCCCTTTGGCACACTGTTAAAGGTACTGGAACCAGAGGCAGCAGAAGATCATATCTCAGATTGTTTGTTTCAGATGAGACGATGGAAACGAGGCGAGCACACGGAAACCTGCAGTTGTTAAAAGACATGCGTCCTGAAAGGCTTCACGCCCTCTGTGCCAAAAAGTTGGAAAAGTGTTTTTTTTAATCAAACAGAAAAAAGATGATAAGGTTTATGATATTTACATGATTTGGGGCTTTAAACCATCAATAAACAAACCAGCTTCAACATGAAGGAACAGGATGTTTCAGGAATCCTTCTCGCAGCAGGTGAACACAGCCGTGGACATCTCCGGCCTCCACCCAGTCACTGCTGCACCCACTCACATGGTTAGTTGACTGCTGCAGCTTTTGGTCCTGAAGCTCTTCTAGTGTAGCGTTGCTCTGGCTTGCAGATCTGACAGGTCTGCCTCTACGCTTTGCTCTTTCTGGTTTATTTAAACCTCATCTTTTTCCTCATTAACTGGGCTATTGTGGCTAATGCTGCACTCCTTACTGCTGTCGTAGAGATTCTAGGAACAAAGGAGCTGAACAAATGTGGCAGATTCATCCAATCATGAGTCCGTGTTGATATCGTGGCGCAGGAGCCTGAATGAGGATGATGGACGGCGGAGAAAGTGCCGCAGATTGTTGTTAATTTGCTTTCCTCATGTCGTCCGCGTGTTTCCGCCGTGTGTCAGCTTCTCTAATCTTCCCTCTCAAAATGAATGCAAATCCAACAAAGTGAAAATCCTTTTTCTAAAAGCTGCTTTAATGCTTTCACTAAATTGGCCTGAATTTCAAGTGGAATATCTGAAACCTGCATTATTCTGGATGAGCACGGGACCATGTTATAAAGTCAAGGAAAGAATCTCCTAATAGATTAGATTAGATTAGATAGAACTTTATTAATCCCTCGGGTGGGTTCCTCTGGGAAATTTGATTTCCAAAAAAGCACAGCACCGACAGAAGTTACAGAGTTACAGAATATTATATATAATACACACACACACACACACACACACACACACACACACACACACACACACACACATATATAAATACAGAGACAAATATAAATAAAATATACAAAGGGGATAAATAGAATAAATAGGAATAAAAAATAAAAATACAAGTGAATTGCACATTTCAAGTATTGAGTCTATTGCACTGTTGACTATTTACAAAAAGTATTGCACAGTGAGGTGAAGAGGCACTACAGCTTAATAGAGATTAACTCTGACATGTGACTAATATAAAACAGCTGAAGCGAAGAGACGAGTCCTTTTTTCCAGTGCTTAGCAGGTTCATAGCATGTAACAGGCCGATATTAGAGGCTCTCAGCAGTGTGTGAGGAACAAACGGCTTGATTACAGTCGTTGTCGATTCGACTGAATAAAATCGACTCGAGACTCTTTCATGTTCTTTTAAAGATCAGAGGAAATGAAGGAAACGATTTCCTCGCCTGTTCTCTATGTGATCTGACTTTGTGCTCTTTTGTTATATTTTTACAGTTTTTCCTCTCAGTTTGCATCGTCTCTTTACTTTTTACATCTACTGCAGGTCAGTTCATTAATCAGATGTGCGTTTTGTGATGTCAGACAGTCCCATCTGAGTAACAGACTGTCTGATTGGCTAATCAGAAACTTGTATATTTCATTGCCTTGGCTGCACAGACAGTCTCACATCATCCCTGTGAAGGTTGTAAGTGACTCAAAGTTCAGTGAAACATCTGCTTAATTTGTTAAGTATGAAGTGATGACAACTGAAAAAAACAGAGAAATGCTGTGGAAGTAAAATCATCTTCATTAGAAGCTCACATCTGCTCATCTGTTGAGACAACCACAGACAGCTGACGGCCAAACAGAGCATCAAACATGGATCACGCTTTTAGCTGTGAGGATCTTTCAGATTGGAACATTTAGAGACTCGGCCGGTGATTCTGATTACTTGAGAAGTCTCTTCAAACACTTATGATTTCTGGGAGCGGCGCTCAGCCATGTGAAGCAGGAAACGTCACTGTGTCCCGGCAAACATCACTGCAGCTGCTGTCAGAGCGTCCCAGTACAGAAACTTGCACGCTATCAGGTGAGTGTGGATTCTGCATCAGAGCTTTTTGTGAGGTTCCTCGAGGTTTTTCAAAGGTTTCCTGTTTAATACCGACTCTAATGTTAGGAATCAGCCTCTCTCGCTTCGAGTCTACAGCCCTGCTTTGGGGAGACAAAGCTCCAGACCTTTGCTTAGATCTTAATTTATAACAAGTCTGTTTGAATTTGCTTTATCAGCAGTTCCACAACAGAAGGTTGAACAATGGTTTTCTTGGTGGATGGACTTACATGCAATCGGTCTGCTAATGTACCCATAAAACATGCAGACACAGGCAGCGGTCAGGCTGGTGGGGAAACGGGGAGCTTTAAATTGGACTCTTCAAGTAATACAAAGCATTGCACAGTGTGACAGGAAAGCTCGACAACCAAATAATAAAACACATTAACAGCATTAGAAAGCTGGGAGAAGCTGAGGACCATGGTCTCAGACTAAGAGGTGCTGATTCTCATTCCCACACTGCCCCAGACCTCTGAGGGTGAGGCGGAGGAACCACCCGAACTAAACAGAACTACATCATCTGCAAAAAGCAGACATGAGCTCCTGATACGGTCAAATGCTTTCAACACATCCCAGAGAGGATGAAGAGCTGGAGTTCAGCAACCAGGACAGAAACCACAGTGTTCCTCCTGAATCTGAGGTCGGGGCAGCAGGCGGACGCTCCTCCAGCACCCCGCGAGGCTGAGGAGTGTGATCTCTTCCACTTGGATCGCTCCCTGGTTCTCCTTCATAAAGGTTGGACTCAGCACACAGATTTAGCTGTTCTCTTCCTTGAGGAGACAAAGTGTGGGCTGAACTGTGAATAATGCAGAGTTATCCTGTTGGAGAATCAAACTACAGAGCTGCAAACGCACAAAGTCCAGCTTTTTGACAAGTTTCTTTCATTTTCTGTGGTTAACACTGAAAACATCTCTCTGTTGAGTGAAAATGAGTGCAGTTTAATTCAGCAGTTAGTTCTAATTGGACTCATTTATTCTTTCAGCACCATGTTTCTGTGCAGCGCAACGCAGCATCGTTTACAAAGGCAAACATGAGGCGTGCGCCATGAATAAGGAATTAATTGCTTGAACTGAATTAAACATTTAGATCACAGAAAGATCTGTTTGTGTAAACTCAATCACACCACCGGAGGTTAGCGAGCCTCGTGCTTTGGTGAAAAGTGCCGAACGAAACATCAAAGTAAAGCAGGAGGAAGACGGGCCCACGTCAGCTGATACCTGTCTACACAGGGGACTGGGGAACCTCATACAGTGTGCACCTTCTGCAAACCACTCTGCAACCCAGCTCCTCCCCTGCCCCTCCTCTGATGGAATCTGTCCAGGCTGATGCCTGCTCGGCTCTTTGATGCTCTCGTGCTTCCAGTACTGTCAAATATAAATAAGTGCATGTGTGCAGGTGCGGCTCACTCAGGCTGCCTCATTAAACAGAACAAACAGAAATGTTTTGGCTCGTAACGTGGAATTGTTTGACTTCTAAGAGGAGCTTGCTTTGAAAGAAGCAGGAACAAAACTACCTGGATCCAGACACGGAAGAAACAAAAGCGTGAAAGAGCCAACACACACTCGTGTTTAAGAAACAACCAAAATAGAAAGGCGCTCTCCTCGCCCTGCCCCGCCTCGGGCTGTGAAACTCCCTCACACAACTTCTTTCAGCTGCCATCTCTCCCGATGCCGCCGCCACCTCGACATGAAACGGGAGGAAGAGTACGCAAATCATCCCGAATTCTGTTTGAAGCGTGACGTCAGTGGGAGGATGACGCCGGGAAACATCAGCCACGCAGCAGGAGAAGAGCAGTGAAGAAAATTTAAGAGGAGACTGAGACACAGAAACAGCAAAACTGAATAAACCAAATCTGGATGTTTGCTCAGGAGAGCTGCTTCTGCCCAAACAGGCCCTGAGATCTTCTGAAGGCACCATGAATATTTCAGCAGCTTGGAGATCAGGGTCAGACATCAAGGAGGAAGATGCCTGCACTGGGATAAAAGTCGCCGTCCCTCATACGTCTCCGGCTTCGACTTTCAGCCGCGTGTCAACACTCCAGGCGTTTGCGCTCGGCTGTGTTTACTGCTGTCGTCCACACGAAATGTCTCCACGTTTATCACTGCGATTGACTTTATTCAGCTCCTACCGGACAGGCCTCGTACCCGTGCTCTACCCCGACATTAACAGGCTGCTGACGACCTGGTGGACGTTAAACCGCACGTTTCTGCTGAAAAATGTTTCTGCCTTTCAGAACCAGAAAGCGTCCCTGTGAGACGCGACCGAGGGCTTCAGATGTTTTATTAAAAAAAGGAAAACTGTTGAAGGAAAACAAAAAGACTCATGAAGAAGAACAAACAGCAACAGGAAGTCCATCACTGTGTGTGTGTGTGTGTGTGTGTGTGTGTGTGTGAGAGAGATAATAAGACAGACAGACTGACTTAAGGCATAAACAACATAACTGCACAATGAGTGTCTTTAAATGTGTGATTATGAGAAAAGAGCATCACGGCCTGTGATACAGTCAGTGAATACACACACGTGTACACACACACACACTGTTCTGAAGCGGAGTAAAGGGCGGAGCTACCTGGCAAACAGGGGGGTAGCCCGGCCCCTTAACCATCCTCTGCTCTCTGTTCAGACGTGGAAACAGAGACTGAGAAAAAGAGTTCAGTGACCTCTTCCCGCTCTGCTCCTCTTAAATGTTCACCCCCAGGTGGTCATCGGAAAGAATCCAGAGACTTTTCAGTTCTGGAAGCTCCGTCAGGTGTGCAGGTTGCTGAATACATAAACCTGATGAAAGCAAATCTGTAGCATCAAAGAGCTCTTCAACGTCTGTCCTAAAGTCCAGCTAACGGACCTTTAACCGCCTTCACCCACAGAGAAAACTCCTCCACACGGGCTCAAATTGATCTTCACCAATTCCTCAAGTTTCAGTTCATAATTAATAGCTGGGAGTTGAAACTTCACACAGTCACTCCGTGTGCGCAGTATCACACGCTGTACGTTACGTCTTCCTCCTCCCGGTGTGTTTGATTTTTCCAGGACGTTCCCAGCTTTTCCCTCCATCTCTGTAATCCATCTCTTCTGCAGCAGCACGGATCGGATATTTATTATCGGTGGGCTCAAAAGAATCTGCCTACAAGGTCTGACAAAGAGGGGAGGGAGGTCGGGGAGGGGGGCAAATTAGATTTTGGCAGGTATTATCCATTTCCGAGACATATGAATGTCCAAGGACATCGCTTCCAGGGTAAACAATGGCACGCGAGGAGGCTGGATAAATAAAAACGGCAGCAGATAAACTGCGGTGATGATTGTGGACTCGGTGAGGAATGAGCTCTGACATGGAGCCAGTGGCTGAGGGTGGGGAGGAGGTGTCGAGCTGTTGGTTTTGTTAATGATGGAGGTTCATTAGGAGGAGTTCTGGTCGTTAGTTTGGGGATAGTTTTTCTTTGCAGTGTTGTGTATTAACCTCCAAGTTGTACCGACTTTGGCCTTATTTGCAGCTGCTGTCTGTCTAAGAGTAATTACTGCAAAACTTTTGGAAATGTTTTGGTCGAGTATGTGAGACAGCAAGCAGCACAAACAAGCCCCGAGCTCGGCGTTAGAGGTAATGGAGAAACGAGCTGATGCAGAGCACAGCAGAGCTCCCATCTGCAGAACAACCTGGAGAGAAATGTCCCAATACGACCGTCGACACCCTCAGAATAAACGAGCTAATCACACAAGGAGAGGTCAGCTCGCACGTCAGCGTCTCTGTCTGTGGTTTGATGTGTTTTGTAGTTAACTTAGATCTGCCTGAAATGACTGAGAGCACAAAGACACAGGATAATGCTTTGTTCAAATGTGTGTGATGATATTAAAGCTTCGATGACTTTGGAAGAGAGAGGAGGAAAAGCTTATTTAAACACGGCTGACAAAGAAGAAGCTTTTTTTGATGCAAAATTTTTATTTCGGCCCTTCAAATGAAGAATGAATCACCAAGATGCAAACAGCATCAAAAACACTCATGCGAACGAGACCGAAACAATGACGGTGACAGACAGCTGATGAGACGGAGAGGAAGACGAGCAAGGGCGAAGACGAAGGAGTGAAGGCCACCGAACTGCCAGCTGGACTTCTGCAGACCCCACAGACTCCCACTGTCATGCTTCCATCACTCATGTCCTGCTCACTCACCACAGCCTGCTCATGAAGACTGACGGGGACTTCCAGATTTCCACCAACAGGATGATAAAGTCTGAAGCCATTGTTGCCACAGTAATAATAACTGTAATTCATGAGAGGCACCGACACTTGTAGACCTTCATCCATGTTTTATATACAGAGGGAAACCTGTATTCCTTCCACTGGCCAGCAGGGGGCGACTCCTCTGACTGTAAAACTACAGAGAACGTCTGCTGATCTGAGCTCGGTGAACCTCAGGTCAGACTGAAGAAAACATTTTGGAAATTTTGCTCCCGTCAGTCAGAAAGACTGAGCGTGTTGGTGAAGGTGGGACCTTGTTAATGACAAGTCTCCATCATATGCCCGAGAGCTGCCCCTTACTTTACACTCAAACCCTCGCTCCATACATCCTGTTTCAGAACATCATTAAGCTCCACTCAGCTCCAGACATGAAAGCCTTTACATGAAGCAGCACCCTCAGAAGGAGACCCGAGAGAAGAGCACCAGTTTACTCTTCCATCTCCAACGAGCCTTCAGACCTTTGAAAGCGAGTACGAATTCAGAAAACGCTCACAGTGCAGCTGCTGGAGCCTTCAGATCCAGATTTAAAGTTCAAGACTTTCTAGAGAGAAAATGGCTTCAACCTCGAGCTGCTTCAGACGTACTGACTTCAACCTAACTTCTGATAACTTTACATTAATGTTGAGTCCCAACATGTGACAGCAAGAACACTCTCATTTCCTAACACGAGTAACTTCAGTGCACATTCAGGATAGCAGAGACGGCGTGCAGATCTCTGGATGTCTCAGGGATGCCTGTTTAAAACAGCTCAACATTAACCTTCAGTACGAGTCTGAGCTGAGCCTGTAATCCATCCTCAGCCCTAAACTGTGACGTCTTTACTGATGAGCAGCCTCCGCCGTGATGTTTATGAACTGTATATGCCGCCGTAAAATCCTGCAGGCTTTGATGAAGTGCTGATGTTCACTCTCAGACTCTTTCACTGAGCTAATAAACAAGCAGCTCGGATTATTTTAGTCTTGATATTAAAGTTTTACTGTTTGGAGTTGCTGGGGACAAATGTACAAATATGCACAGACTGATAAAGAGACACTGAGCCTGGAGTCATGAATCAGCTTAGATCATCTCGTGAGTTATTACAATTCACTTTTATTGATTTTTTCACATCATGAACTCTAACCCCAACATCTCAGACTTCAACAAAATAAAAGATGAAAATCTTCACTTGTAGTGTGTCACGATGAAATGATGAGAACACAAAATGTATAGATATTTATGGCCAATAAAAGCACGTCTTATTTTCTGGGCTTCATATGAACATTTTTCCACTTGTGTCAGTTTATTGTGATGCCCGATGATGAAAATGTAACGATTGCAAACACCGAATTCTATTTATCTGAATAAACTCACAGATGTTCTAAAACTTCCAACCTAAAGAAAGAAAATAGCCACCAGCAACCAAAGTTCTTCCAGCTCTTCAGGTTTCGGTCTCTGATCTTTCCAACATACTTCTTCTTCTGTGCAGGAATCTCGCAGCCTGCGCAGTGGCAGCCAAACTGTGAAATATTAAATATTACATAAAGGGGTAGAACTTCAGCACCATGGACAGCGCTGTTTTTGGTGGGGAATGTACACAAATTCAGCTGTGTGCACTTTGATAACACACACACACACAGAGCTGAGACACCTGATGCGTCTACAGCTGAAGGAGTGTGGCGGTGGAGTGGAGGCGGGGTCGAGTGTCTGGCTTCAGAGGACTGCCTGAGGTGGAGAGAGCGAGGACGCAAGAGAGAGAGAGGAAACTGGGATCCTTGGAGGCGGGGTCACACAGCGCCATGCTGGGCTGAGAAGGATGTTAGAAACTCTACTTTACTCAAACATCTACATTCATTTGTATCCCATCAATGTCTTTCTCAATAGTTGTTAGCAGCAATGACATGAGGGAAAGGGGAGAGAGGTCAGAGGTCAATGTCTGAGAGAGAGACTCGCTAATACAAGCTGCAGCTGGTAGGATGTGAATGTGTTACAAAACTAAAACAAAGTGAAACCATAAACACCAGCACACATTCAGCCTGAGCTTCATCATCTGTTCATAAACACCATCAGAAGCATTTCTATGTATGTTCATAGAAAACAAACAAATTCAGGTGTGAAAAGTCAACGAATCCCTGATTTCTGTACAGATCTGTGCATTCAGTCTGTGAATGAGGCCCAGTGTAAAGGATCAAACTGCTGCGATGGTCAGAGTCCAGATCTCCACCTGACTGCAACGCTGTGGTGGCACCTTCAGAGAATGTGGATGCAAACCTAGATGAGCTGAAGCAATGCCACGAAGACGAGTGGGCCAAAACTCCTCTGCAGTGGCGACAGAGACCGATGAAGAAAACTATCACTGCAACTTGTTGCTGCTGAAGGAGTTTCTACAAGCTGCTGAATAATGAGGTGGACCCTAACAGCCTGGATGTACCCACAGTGACTTCACCTTTGCTGTTTTAAACCAGGTGAGACAAGCATGGACCACATTTAGCAATTTGTGTTTTACAAGGCAGTCCTCAATCATCCCCGGCTTTATTTTCCACCTCTGACAGGACCTTCATTTCCAAAACAAACTCCTCAGGCAGGGTTTACTTAGCTCAGAAGAGGCGCCCCCTGTTGGACATCCAAAATAATGTACTTTTAGGTACTTCAGTAGTGGAAACAGACTCCACCCTGGCTCAACAAAGAAAGAGGCAGCAGATGCCGCCTCAGGGCATCCTTCAGTAATTGTGCTTTATAAAATAATTATTTACAAAGGTAAAATCCCACAAAGCTGGAGCTCGTGCACACAGCTCCCTCTCAAACTGAGGAACACGATGGCACACATGAGCAGAACACAGCAGGTGAAGCTGCAGCTTTGCTTTTTTGGGAAGTTTTATAATGAAATGTAAAATTAACGCATTAACGAGCTAACCATGCTAATGCATTGATGCTGTGATCAGCTCTGTAATGGAGATTTGTTGCATTAATGCAGTTATTATAGTGCTAACGTCATTTTAATGAGATTATATAGATAATTGAATATTTTCATAGTTTGGATTGAAATTGTTGCTGAATTAAGTTTTAATTCAAGTGTAACTTAACGTGGTGACTCTGGGGTAACGGCATCTCTTACAAGCAGAAATAATATTTCTGTGAATGAGGCAAACAAAAGCAGCTCTGAGGCTGCAGGTTTAATCATCTCTCCATCAGACACTCACTCAGCCTTGTGCTGAAAATCAGCAAGAAGAATGCTTTTCCTCCTACAAGCTCTCAGCACGATGATACACTCACTCTGCTGAGCGAGATCGATTGTCTCGCTGTATATTTAAGCCGAGCTGGATCAATAAGGCAGATTTAACGGGGCTTGTTTTTATGATGCAAACATATGAGCAGTGTGTATTGAAGCATGTCATGAGAATGCACACACACACACACACACAGTCAATGCCTTGTATTCATACTGCCAACATGCACACGTGAGCTATGACTGCAGGTTTTTGTTCATTGACTTGAGTTGTGCACAAACACTGAGCTTTGGCCATGTTTCCTTCTCATATGTGTGTTCTTCTTCTGTTCCCATTATCCTGCAGATTTTAAAGCGGCTCTCACTCTGAAGTGCTGGAAAGTCACATGTTGATTATTCTCTCATTTCACCGCTACGTGTTTACCACTGACCTGAGCAGAGAGAGTTCGTCTGCATGGTGGTTTAGCCCTTTGAGACAGCATCAGTAATGGTAATGGAAGCGCGTGATCCAATCAGAGAGGCATTAAAGAAGCGCCAACATGCTGAAAATCCAATTCTGCTCTAATGTCGTGATAACAGGAGAGGAGAGGACGCTCATCAGCACATCATTTTGTCTCCAGAGAGCGTCTGAGCCCTCGCACAAATGAATCCCAACTAAACTCTTACAATACACACAGCTCAGCAGCAGATGTGTTAGATTAACCATTAGCCCGTCTTATTGTAGGTATTTATGGCATCTAATTGAATGAAACTAACTGGTAATTTAAGAGGTGTTGGTATCTGTTCCCCGGAGCCTGGTTTCTGTGTATCTGTGATTAATGAAAATGCAGGTCTGCTGCAGATTCAGCTGTGCTGGTGCACGACAGCTGATCACTAAAACGTGGAAGCTGTTCTGATCTGAATGAGCTCCAGAGAAAGTGCGTAGCAGTAACGGAGCAAAGCTGAGTCACCGAGCCCAACAGCTCCGTGGATTCACAGACGGAGAGGACGCAAATCCAAAAAGCAAAAGGCGCCATTAACATAATCTGTGCCTGGATGTCGTCCTCCTCTTACCCCAACCAGTCGCCGCAGATTCATGTTAATAAGGAGTCTTGTCTGAACTGAGAAAAGTCAAGCGTGCAGCTGCCAAGATGCCACTTGCCACCAGTTTGGCCATATTTCAGAGCTGCAACATCACTGGAGTGCCCAAAAGCACAAGGTGTGCAATACTCAGAGACATGGCCAAGGTAAGAAAGGCTGAAAGACGACCACCACTGAACAAGACACACAAGCTGAAACGTCAAGACTGGGCCAAGAAATATCTCAAGACTGGTTTTTCTAAGGTTTTATGGACTGATGAAATGAGAGTGAGTCTTGATGGGCCAGATGGATGGGCCCGTGGCTGGATTGGTAAAGGGCAGAGAGCTCCAGTCCCACTCAGACGCCAGCAAGGTGGAGGTGGAGTACTGGTTTGGGCTGGTATCATCAAAGATGAGCTTGTGGGGCCTTTTCGGGTTGAGGATGGAGTCAAGCTCAACTCCCAGTCCTACTGCCAGTTTCTGGAAGACACCTTCTTCAAGCAGTGGTACAGGAAGAAGTCTGCATCCTTCAAGAAAAACATGATTTTCATGCAGGACAATGCTCCATCACACGCGTCCAAGTACTCCACAGCGTGGCTGCAAGAAAGGGTATAAAAGAAGACAAACTGATGACATGGCCTCCTTGTTCACCTGATCTGAACCCCATTGAGAACCTGTGGTCCATCATCAAATGTGAGATTTACAAGGAGGGAAAACAGTACACCTCTCTGAACAGTGTCTGGGAGGCTGTGGTTGCTGCTGCACGCAATGTTGATGGTGAACAGATCAAAACACTGACAGAATCCATGGATGGCAGGCTTTTGAGTGTCCTTGCAAAGAAAGGTGGCTATATTGGTCGCTGATTTGTTTTTGTTTTGTTTTTGAATGTCAGAAATGTATATTTGTGAATGTGGAGATGTTATATTGGTGTCACTGGTAAAAATAAATCATTGAAATGGGTATATGTGCGATCCTCTATGCTGTTGCATGCTGGGGGAGCAGGCTGAGGGTCGCAGATGCCAACAGACTTAATAAACTGATCCGTAAGGCCAGCAATGTTGTGGGGATGGAGCTGGACTCCCTCAAGGTGGTGTCGGAGAGGCGGATGCTGTCCAAGATAAAGACAATGTTGGATAACACCTCCCACCCACTCCATGACATGCTGGTCAGTCACAGGAGCTCGTTCAGTGAGAGACTGAGATTACCGAAAAGCACCACTGAACGACACAGGAAATCATTCCTGCCTGTGGCCATCTCCCTGTACAACGCATCCACTTAACACACTGTTTGCTGCTACAACTACACATGTTTCTTTTCCAAATATTTATTTATAAGTGACTTATGTATGTATGTATGCATATATATGTATATATTGTACTAGTCTTAGTTAGCGTATTGTCTGTCTTGTCTTAATGTTGGTTTAAAATGGAGCACTGTAACAAAAAATAATTTCCCCCAGGGATCAATAAAGTATTCTGATTCTGATTCTGATTCTGATATATTTGTTTTTTGTTAAGTTGCCTAATAATTCTGCACAGTAATAGTCACCTGCACACACAGATATCCCCCTAAAATAGCTAAAACTAAAAACAAACTAAAAACTACTTCCAAAAATGGTAAATGGCCTGCATTTGTATAGCGCTTTTCTAGTCCCTAAGGACCCCAAAGCGCTTTACACTACATTCAGTCATTCACCCATTCACACACACATTCACACACTGGCGATGGCAGCTACATTGTAGCCACAGCTGCCCTGGGGCGCACTGACTGGGAGACTGCGAGGCTGCCGGACACTGGCGCCACCGGGCCCTCTGACCACCACCAGTAGGCAAACACGGGGTTAGTATCTTGCCCAAGGATATTTGGCATGCAGGAGGCAGCCTGGGATCGAACCACCGACCTTCTGATTAGTGGCTGACCTGCTCTGCCACCTGAGCTAAACAGGTGAGCAAAAACATTCAGCTTTGATATTAATTTTTTTTTTTTTTTTTTTTTTTTTTTACTGGGGGAAAGAAGGGGAGAAAGAAAGAGGGAAAGAGAAACAGCTGAGAAGAGGGACGGGGGAGAAGGGCAAAAGACAAAAACCAACAGAACGGGCAGAGGAAAAAAAAATGCATATATCAATCACCTGGATCACCTGCTGAGAAAGAAAAAAGAAAACAAGCAGAAGAGAACAAGAGTAATAGAATAAACAACATCACAATGATATATGGGAATATGACAGTAAATACTAAATATTAAACATTATTGTGCAGCACATAAGATCAACAGAACACAGTGTGCTTTGAGGTAGGAGCCAAAAAGGGTGTAGTTTGTGGGTGTGATCACCCGTGTGTACACCTGTGAGCATGGACGCGCTTGTTTTTAAAAGGTTCCTTCATGTAATGATCTGCTAGAGGGTGTGGGGGGGCCACAGCCCCGTCCTCCAGGGCATGAAGCAGGTGTGGAGGAGATCAAAACTCCAGACATCCAGAGGCCCCCAGAACACAAGAGACCAAGGAAGACCAACAGAGGGGCAGCCGCGCCACTGTCCCAGAAAGAGCTGAGGAGAGTCCCAGATGAGGGCTCACTCAGCAGCCGCGGAGCAGAAGCCAGGGGGAGTTGCAGTGACGCGCCCGTGAGCTCCGCCGGCAGCCAGCTGCGCCTGAGTGACCGAGCCCCAGGCCGAGAGGCTGAGGGCACCCCACCCCCGAAGTGGCCCGAGCGAGCCCCAGGCTCCAGGCCCCGACAAGCGGCCGCCAAGGAGTGAGCCGGTGTGTACCTGGACGCCCATCCCCGGACACAAAGAACCACCAACGCACCGATGTCTGAGGGGGTCCACCACTGGCAGGGGAAGTGGTGGTAGGGGGAGATAGGCCTCCAAACCTTGGAGGGCCTGAGATGTCCCCAGAGAGGTGGCGTCTGATACCCAACCTGACATATAGACACAGACATACAGGCACACACAGACACAAACATCCATTCCCACCCTCATGCTCTCATATGCACTTACTCCACACTCAACCAACGTGGAGACAGACATAAAGAGACGCTGTACACACGATCACACTCCCCAAGCGTACTCTACAAACCGGGTCTAGGTGCCCCCGCCCCTGGAGGGGGGAACTGCACCCAGACCCAGGTGGTGTTTCCCTTTTCCCTGCGGTGGGGGGAGGCAGACCGCCCCGACTCCGCAGCAGCAGGAAGGCTCCACACTCCAGACCGCAGTCAGACGGCCAACTCCTCCTCCTAGTCCTAGCCCCCCTGCTCCAGCAGGTCGCAGAGAACGGGGGTGAGAGAAGACTCCGAACCTCCCTCCACCCGCTCATTGTAGTGTTGATGCATGTGTGTTCTAAGGTGCATTTAAAACCCAGGAGGGCTTGGAGCTATTATTAATGAGTTTTTTGGGTTCATTGACAACATGGTTGTTGTTCAATAATAACATTATTCCTCAAAAATACAACTTGCCTAATAATTCTGCACTCCCTGTATAATGAGTTTGACAGTGAAAAGACATCCACAACTGTACATGGAGGTCATACGGACGTCAACATGAGACGTTCAGCAGACGTTGAAAAAACAACGTCGCCTGCCATTACAAGGCAATTACTACACCAAAACTCTATGTCTAAAAATGCCTTAAAAAAGACGTCACTTTGCACTGGGTTCAGTTTATCTGGAGAACATGAAAAAGTCATTGTTCCAGTTCAAGCAGGTCACAAACACGAGCGTAGCCACAGTCCTGTGTAATTATTAAAACCTATATTGGGCATGCCATTTAAGCTGCTTTGCATCTCAGCTCTTCTTTTTCATGCCTGTGTTACTGTGTCACATTTGTTTTGTGCAGCCTGGCTGCTGCGTTCTCACCTGTTTTCTACATTTTCAAGTAGAAGATCAGGACGATCCTGAACAGAAACATGGGTCCAAATATAAACGACTGCAGACGGAAACAAAAGGGTCCTTCAGAGCTCATTCATGACTGCGACAGTTACAGTGTGGTTATTACAGATGATGGTGAAAGGTGGTTGTTCATAGAACATAGCCGTTCATGTTAATTGGTTTATATATATATATACACACACACACACACACACACACACACACACACACACACACACACACACACACACACACACACACACACACACACACAGAACAATAGATAAACACAAACATCCAAACACTGCCTGCAGGCTGAAATTCACCAACTGCCTGCGCATTGATTATCATTTAAGTAAACATGCATTATCTTGTGCAGTATTACATAGACACACACACACACACACACACACACACTGCTGAAGGGTTAAGCAGCTTCGGGGAAAGGTCACATTTAATTACATCCTATGTATCCATCTCTGCGGCCTGAAACAATTACGAGTTAATGGAGAAAGTCACAGAGAGCAGCTCCTGAATGACTGTTGAATAATAATGTGTCACAGCTTTTGTTTTTTTATAACTCACCTGTTTAAATTGTATTAAAGCTTTATTAAATTAAAGTTCCCAGTTTTAGGGGGCGTGGCATCTTTGACTAACAGGTGGATAGCAACACAGCTGTAGCTGAAACTGCCTCCTAGGCTTCACATGCTCTTGGAGCCTATTGGAGCATTTAAATTGCATCATGTGACCAACAATACGGCTGCTGTGAGGTTGCTGTAGTAACAGTCTCATCTGTTTCTCACACACTCAGCTGCTAGCTTTCCAAATGAAAGTTGCTATATTGTGTTTGCACAAATGGGACAGATTAAATGTCAGAAATCAGTTTTGTTCCTTGTGTCTAAAGCTTTTGAGTGGAGATGGATATTACATATATTTTTATTGCATTAAAGGACAAGAGCGTGATGGTAGAGTTCAAACTGCATCCAGGACATCTGTTGTATGAGTTGCATGTATTACACTGAAAACTTTCTTTGCAACTATCTGCACAGACAGCACGCGAACGCTAAGCTAGCCAAGGACCCAGAGTGATGATAAAGTGCATGCAGACTCCAGCCCACCTGCCTCAACTTCAACAGGCAACAAAGGCAGTGATGATCAGTCAGGCCACACCCACCGTTTCTACCTGTTCATGTTTATGTTTCTCCAGTAAAATCACCATGACAACCGCTCGTCTCTGGGCTGGGTTACATCTTTGCTTTGTGCTGTCAGTGCTCATTATTTTTGTCATTATATATTGATCTTATTAACTTATACTGTTAAGTCATAATTATGAGACAATTCATTTCATATAAAGTAGTGTAACTATTTTTTCTGAAATTAAGTAATTAAGTAGAATACTGCATTACTTTAAAGTAACGAGTAATGCGTAATACATTACGTTTTCACCCCAACACTGATGATTACAATGTAACAGGTGGTTTTTGTCTGCTACACACACTTCAGCCTGAGAAACCTTTAATTGGACATAGAGGTATTCTGTGTGTATGCAGAAGTATGTTGTGCAACTGTTTGACAACTTTGTATTTTACACCGTGCATTAGGCTACGTTCACACTGCAGGTGAAACCGCATCTTTTTTGACTGTGCGACCCGTATCCGATCATGGTATGACAGTTTGAACAGCACAAATCTGATATTTTCAAAACCGACCTGGGTCAGACAGACGGCAATTATCAGCGCCGGAGAAGACATACGAGAAAGCGTGGCGGCGGAAGCTGGAGCTGGAGCGAGTCAATGGAGAGAAGCTGAGGTTTTCTCTCACATCCCAAACCCACCACTCCTGGTTCCGACTCTGTCCATATATACCTCTGCACGGAGGGAGCAGCCACTGCTCCAAACACGGGCATTGTTAAAGCACGGGCTCTCTTTCTTCACGAGAAACGGGCTAACACATATACAGGCGCCTTCAAAGTAAAAGCTGTTCATCAATGCTTCAACAATACATTTCAAAAGGTACAACTTTTACTTTGAAGGCAAAGGTTTTTTTTAGCCCTCACGTGTGTTTTAACCAGAAGGTCGCCGGTTCGATTCCCAGCTCTGTCTGTCCTGGTCGTTGTGTCCTTGGGGAAGACACTTCACTTACCCCCTACTGGTGTTGGCCAGAGGGGCCGATGGCGCGATATGGCAGCCTGGCTTCTGTCAGTCTGCCCCAGGGCAGCTGTGGCTGCAACTGTAGCTGCCTCCACCAGTGTGTGAACGTGAGAGTGAAAGAATAGTGGCATTGTAAAGCGCTTTGAGGGTCTCGAAAAGTGCTGTATAAATGCAATCCATTATTTTTTTTTTTTTTCTCAGTGTCCGTCTTTCTCTACTTAATTTGTTAAAATTCTTTCGGTTACGACTGCAGAAATTGATAGACTGCTGGAACAACAGTTAGTAGCTCTGTAGCTGCCATTTTTACTTCCTTTAAAGAGCGCGTTGTGTGTGACGTCTTCTTTTGCGCATGCGGCCGCTTTGAGCGTCCACACTAGAGCGCGTTTCCTGTCACATTTTATTTGTAGTGTGAACGAGCAGACAAAAGAATTGGATTTGATTGAAAAATCTGAATTGAGCATTAAGACCTGCAGAGTGAACGCAGCCTCAGTGGATGGAAGCACATTTTTAAAGCACATTTTGCTTGTAAGGTTTGTTGATGTGTGCGCTTTTTTGTGTTTCCCACACATTTGTGAAGGAAAGGAAATGTGAGCTTTCTCCTTCAGCTTTAAATCAGGTTAACTTTGTAGTAGTTTGACATATATCAATGAGTGTGCTCACAGAGGCAGGTAAACATGTGTGTGTGTGTGTGTTAGATACATCCAGCCCAATTTATGGCTCGTCTCTGATAGCAAAGTCATTTCACCGGAGCCGAGCCTCCTTTCATTCTTCCCACTAATCACTTGCAATTGGCCAATTAAGCCCAATCACTTTCACAGACCGACGCCCTTAATGTAACGAGCCCATCATACCGACCCACCCCCTCTCAATCACAGCCTCACACTGGGATTTTCCAATGTGCCTAATTACATCCACATTCCAAGCATGGCATCTCGCTGCATCAGAGCTTCTGCTCGTCTGTGAGAGAATAACAGAAATATTTTGGTATTCAGGCGTTGTGCTCGGTTGAAGCGCCCGAGGCAAGGTTGGGCTAAATTTGAAGTTTTTAAACTTTAGAGTTTCCAGGTTTGTCTCTGGGATCCAGCGTATAAAATTAATTGTGATGCAGCGCACAGCATGACCCCTGAGAGGTTTTCTTCATATCCTGCTTCATCTATAAGCCTCACGACGTGTCCTTGACCCTTGGGAATGATGTACTTCTGATCTCAGAGCTGATTTTTCCTTTTGCTAAAGCCGTGACTGTGCAGATTTAAAGGAGCATTTACAAACAGCAAGTCTGTCTGAATTTACCATTTTAACAGAGCTCATCAAGACCTCAGTGGGTTATCTGTAGCAGACTGCAGTATTACACAGATAACTGACTGAGATCTTATACTCATCAGAGTTATGAGACTGTCCTCAGTCAGAATCAGGGAGGTAATCTCTCTCTGGAGCAGCGAAGGAGTCTCAGCAAAACCCTCATGTTCATTCGGTTTAGACGCTGGACTACAAAAGTCTGAACGCAATCCAGCTCCGATGGCATTCCCTCCTGACTCTGAACATATAAAGTTTCTGACTCGTCAGATTTGAGGACTTCAGCGGGACAGAAGACTGACAAACAGATCCACTCCACCCCTGTCTAAGGAGGCTCTCGGTTCATTAAAATACAGATTAAAAACCATCAGAGAGGTGATGCTCCGTGGCTGAGGTCAGTGAAAGCACTGCTGCTGGGAGCCAACCGTATCTGAGTGCATATGCATGTGCACGGAAACAAAGTTTGTCTGGAAGAGGACCCACATGCAGGACTCACAGGCTTAAGTAAAAGAAAAAGCAACTTTGGTGGGTGGAGTGGGCAAAAAAGTTGTCTTTGTCAAACCACACCGAGCAGAAAACGAACCCCTGGACTTGGATTTAAATGGACTAAACTAAGAAACCTGGAGACTGGACTGAGAGTGTAAAAATACGAAAACTGAGGCCAGGAGTCTAAACAATGAAACTGATCCCAGAGCCCAGACACAAACCTGTAGCGTTCCTGTCCACGATCTCTGCTGTTTCCGTCAGCACGTGCTGGACATGTCTGCAGTTTTTTTGTGTGTGTGCTGAAAGAGGCTGAATAAAATCTGAATCGATGGGTCATTTCAGGCCTTTGAAGGATAATTTCAGTTTATAAGCCATCCATTAATGTTGTGTCTCTGCGGGTCATGCTAACTTTGCATGCTCCACCTCTCTTTAATGGATCCCTAATGCAGTTAGCCAAATGTCCGTTCCACACGGGTCATTTCTGTATTATTCCAGGCGCTCCGAAAATAAACATTGAAAATGATTCATCAGGTTTCTGGAAAGCTGGATGGAGCCTGTGCTTTTTGCCCACATATACACGACTGCTCATTTACCAAATCTCTGCAGGAAGAGGTGGAGCATGCAAAGCTAACAAAACCAGAGACACACAAAAGACACAGCAGGCTGGAGCAAACTCAGATCAGACCGCCGCCTCTGCAGTACAGAGCTGGATAAGCAGAGGATGGATGGGTGGATGTTTGACTGTGTGTATATTGTGTCTTTGTGTGTTGCGTGGTGAATGTGTCTGGGCTGTCAGAGCCGTTACCTCTGCTGTCCGCCAGCACTTTAACCCTGTGATGCAAACTGATGAGTGTTTGAATCAAAGAGCTGCTGCACTATTACCAATATCCTCCTAATATGTCACTTTTCTTTTGTTCTGAGAAGTTTCAGTAGATTCTGAAAATGTTGGCATTTATTCAGCCCTCCATCCACAAAGAAAGTTTCACATTTTTAACTCAAATTTTCACCAACAATATATATAAATATTGGAAAACAGGGGCAGCACGGTGGCACGGTGGTTAGCACTGTTGCCGCACAGCAAGAAGGTCCTGAGTTCAATTCCACCATCAGGCCGGGGTCTTTCTGTGTGGAGTTTGCATGTTCTCCCCGTGTTTGCGTGGGTTCCCTCGGGGTACTCCGGCTTCCTCCCACCGTCCAGAGACATGCAGCTTGTGGGGATAAGTTAATTGATTAATCTAAATTGCCCATAGGTGTGAATGTGAGTGTGAATGGTTGTCTGTCCCTGTGTGTTGGCCCTGCGACAGACTGGCGACCTGTCCAGGGTGTACCCCGCCTCTCGCCCTATGACAGCTGGGATAGGCTCCAGCGCCCCCCGCGACCCTGAAAAGGATAAGTGGATGGATGTGTGAATGCGAGAGTGAACGAATAGTGGCATTGTAAAGCGCTTTGGGTGCCTTGAAAAGCGCTATATAAATCCACTCCATTATTATTATGGATGGTGCTGGAACATTCTTTGGTTTTTGGTTGTAGAAAACCTTCCACGGCGTCTTGGTCCAATAATAAAAGAGAATAAATCTCGTAGTAATGCATGGAAAAAGTGTGTTTTCCCCCCCACTGTAAGTAAATGTAGTTCTGGAGGAGCTTCTCTTATTAACGCTTCATCCTGTTGTTGTGCTTTTGTTTTTATTTTTATTTCATTCGTTTGCTTTGTCATCATAGTCAGTGCTGTCTGCAGGTGTCTCTCATTAGATTCTCGTCTTAACGACCGTCTTCTTTATAGTTCCTCATCAGTGCAGAGCTCTTCATCAGGCTGGACTTTTCCCAGTACCAGTGAGTAACAGTGACAGGTTTCATGCTGGTACCAAAGCCCAATGTGGGCCATGTGCATCAGCCCACAGTGGCCCTGCAAAGGCCCGTGTTCTGGTAGGTTACAGGACTCTGCCAGTGTAGCAGGCCAAACATGATTTTAGGTTTTGTGGTTTTTGACTTTGAAGGCACCGAGTTGTTTATACACGCTTTTCTATCTCACTCATGACATTTACAATGATTCGGTCATGCTTCCCCCAAATCACCTTGAACTCCCTTTCATGACTGCACAGACTGATTGTGATTCACCTGCAGAGAGGATACAGAACCACCTGGGCATAAACGCTCGCACACACAAAAATACACACAGCGAACCGTCCGTGTGTGAACGTGTGAATGCACACCGACACTGGAGGCAGAGCTCCGGTGTGTCAGCTCACCTACACCGACCCTGGCTCGTTCCGCTGCCGGAGGAAGATTTCTGTAGAGAAAGTGAGACGCAGAGAAGAGGACTGCCTTTCTTCCGCTTGTGGCCCTCGTGCTGTGGAGCTGGATGGAAAGCTTTGGCTCGAATGTGCCCATGGCTGTTTTCACCATCTCTCTGTCTGCTTTCCTCTCAGCCTCAGACTCCCGAATGAGTTGGAGAGGAGCTGCACATCGAGAGGAAGGCCAGTGAGCATCACTGTGACCACCTCCAGCTCCCAGAGGTTGCTGTGCATCCTCAGGTCTTATCCTCTTCATGTACTGAGGAAATTTTAGACACAAAATACAGACTTAAAGAAGTGCAAAGTCACTCAAAAACATTTCAGATTTTTTCCAACTACAGGCATGCAGGGCTGGTCCTAAAGGCCAGATTAGTGTTTTATCCAGCTCTGTTTGGGCTTAACGTGGATTTTCTGCATCACTTTAAGCCAGGACAGACTTGGAGGAGGTTAATTTGGGTGTCTGCAGAGTCACAAACCAACAGGAGCCTGTCAGGGATTAAAGGGACAGCTTTGTTGTTCCCCTGAGCAGAAGGAGGACCTGCTGGTGACTTTATTTAAAGGACAAAACTGCCCACAGTGAGTCAGTATGTCTGGACTGTGGTGTGTGTCCATTTGTAAATAGCACCGAAGCAGAAGGGTCCAACTGCCTATTTGTGTTTTGTACGTTTCGTCTTGTTTATTAAATTAAGGAGCCGTGGTTTGGCTTAGTTTCATGTGGGGCTTAGAATAGCTTGTTTTGTTTGTCAGAAATTAACGTCACGTTTAACAGTAGTTTGGCTGTGACTCACTGCTGCCTCTGCTGGACGTCGCAGAAACTGCAGCTTTTGGCTTAATTTTAGCCGTGAATTTTGATGCTACCTATGGTAGCAACTGATGTTGAGATGCCCAGACAGGAGTGAAATAAATGTATCAGCATTGTGTTTTTGTCACCTGCAGAGGAAGTCTGCATTTAACCCAGACTTGAGCTCAGTGGAGTCGAGTTTTTAAATGCAGTAAGCTTCCTTATCTGTGTCACCAGGCCACGCAGATTTGTTAAACTCAGCACAAAACGACGTCTTTATTTCCATCCAATCCAAACTTTAGAGGGTAAACAATAGCTTTAGAGGCACTGAGGCCGCTTTTCAACCTGTAACTCCACCAAATCTGATGCAACAGAAATGAAGCTGCACAATGAGGCATTCATTTCTGTCACACCAGAAGCACGAGCCCTCTTCACTGAGTGTTCCACACTCTAACTTTCGAAAAGTGCTGCCGGTGGCGTTTTTCTAACACACTGACTCCTGGTACAGAGACGAGTTCAAATCCAACTCAGAGAGCAGCATTTTTCTCCAGAAACACACTCAGCACTCTGACTGTGTGGAGTTTTATGTGAGATTTTCCACAGCCATCTAAGTGCTGGAACAAAACAATTTTTCCCCAGCAGAACACAATGAGGTCAGCTGTCCTGCTGGCTTTCTCTCAGTCTTTCATGATGTCTCTCTCTCTTTCTCTTTCCATCGTCTCGACTTTAAGCGGCCCTCACTTCACAGAGCCAGATCGATAAGGGGCACTTCAAAGTGTTCTTGGATCCAAGGGCTTCTTTGAAAGATGCAGGAGGCAACAGTTCTTAATGTGCACCGCATCCACTTGCATCAGCATTGCTGCTGTGGCCAAAAGACATAAGCCAAGAGAAGGATGTGAAATCAGGTGAAGAGGGAGAGAGAGGTGGGAGGAGGCAGAGCTGAAGGAGGGGGGAGGGGTTAAACTGGAGAAAAATGTCAACATGTGAACCTGCAGGTAACCAGACCCACCTACGAATGGATGACCTCTGTTTAAAGACTTTTGTTGTTTTTTCAGTCGATTGTTCAAGTAAACCTGTCGGTCATTAGCACAATTACTGAAGTCTGAAGCAGCTGAAACACCTCCAGCTGCCTCAGCTCAGCAGGTCTTTCCTCAGAGATCCTACATTTCTGACACAGTCTGAATATGTTTCAGCTTCTCACTGGTTACAAGACTTTAAATGATGATGTAGGGCCGCAGTTTCAGAGCCATGACTAAAGATATGACTGTGACTCCTTAATGTTTGTGTGCTGCTGTTTGAGAGACACATACGGTATGATTTCCAGTAGCAGAAGCTGCTCGGTGTTGACAGGTTTACTTATTGTATTTTATCATGAAGAAGGATCCACAAACATTTTGCTCAAAAATTATGACATTTAAACTTCTTACATTGATCAGTGGTTAGTAGAGAATGATGGTGCTAAGGTCTATAATTATAACATCTGACTATTAAAAGATAAATGCAGTGTAGAAAATAAATAAAAAAACTCCAGCATCACATCAGGAAAGTCAGATATAAAGAATTCACCTGAGCCAGTGGTTTGATCTGTTTGGCCTGACAGCAGCTCAGCAGTTTCAGGAAGAAGCAAAACAACATTTATTTTATGTAATGAAAACTGCTCTCTACACATTTTATGGTCCCCTGCAGAGTATTACTCGCTTTTTCAAAAAGTCCTGTTTATGACCATCCAGTCGTTTCCGCTTATCCTTTTTTCAGGGTCGAGGGGGGGCTGGAGCCTGGACTGTGGAGCACCCGGAGAGCACCCACGCAAACACGGTGAGAACATGCAAGACCCCGGCCTGATGGTGGAATTGAACTCAGTACCTTCTTGCTGTGAGGCAAGTGCTAACCACCACCGTGCTGTGTGGGCACAGTAATGTCTCATTATTGATAATTAATGATGTGCAGAGTAAAAGCAAATTTCTCAAAGGGACTCCTGCAATTCGACACATTTGTTGAAACAAAACAACTCACCTGTATCTTTAGATGTCATTTGGGTTGACTCAGTTTCAGGAGTGGAGGTATGAAAGTTGGACATGTGACTGTTGAATGAGTAACTGAGTCACAGGTTTGATTTTCAAGGCCTGGCAGCAGGATAGGAGATGAAGGAATAAGTGAATCAAACAATATTTTATTTTATTGGAAAACAATTTGTGGACAAAACAAACAAAAGAAAACAAAAACTATCAACTTTAACTGACTCCTGTCAGTGAAATTGTTGGCTGTCTTTATAGATAAATGGGTTGTCATGGTCCTCAGTCTGTTGACTCAGTGTTTTGTATTAAATAATATTATCTCTTGTCCTTGTTCATTCTGGTTATGTTTTCAGTTTAGCTAGTTCCTTAACCTAGTTTTTAGGTTTTAGTTCTGTGCTACCCTCTGTTTAGTGTCGAGTCATCCCTGCCCGTGTGTTCCTTCTGTTTTTTGTCAGTATTAGGTCTCTGAGTTCTGTCAGTGTGTTTCCTGTTTTACTTTGAAGAGATCACACCCCTGGTAGAGCTTCAACAGCATTGCAAGGGAATCTGGGCACACTGAGTCTGAATGGACCGTGTTTAGTGGTTGGTGCCTGTTGTGGTGGTGACCCTGAACCAGATGGTGGACGCCGGAAATGAAGGGATCAGGCTCAGTGCAGATAGATACTGAAAGACTAAGCAGAAAGTGACTGAAGAAAAACACTTTTGGACTGCCTCAAAGAGATTCTGACAAACCTTTAGGCGACTCAGGAGGGCAAAGCGGTGCTCTACGTACACTGTGTAATACATTTGGTCAGATTTCTAGAAATGTGAGCTCCTCCATCCAACATGGGATGAATGCTGTCTCTCCTAACAAGATCAGGTTTCCCCAAGAAGGTTACCCGATTAGCCATAAAGGTGGGAAGTAGAAATTCAAGGTATCTGTATTTTAGGAAGAGAAAGAGGTTATATTTAAAGGTAAAGACTGCTCAGTCGGATTTGATAAACTGGAAAAGTAAAGCTTGTTGTTTTGTCATATTGTGAAACATGCTGTAAAAAAACTGAGGAAGACTAACTGTGATATTTAAAGGCTGCATGAGAATCATCTGCAGGTGCAGGATAAACAGTTTGCTGCACTGTGATGGATTTTAAGTAAAGAACAGTGTGTGACTGGTGCACAGTGGCTGTGGTTAGATGGTCACGTGGTTCTCAAACTTTTCACAATGAGTACCACCTATTAAAATATATGGCTCTTGAAGTACCACCCTTTATGATCTACATTAAAGTACAGTAGTATAGGCCTATTTAACACCACATACAGTTTACACAATCTCATATATGAATGTTATTTCTTTTATCTGTCATAAACAGGATGTGACAAATGATAACAACAACACCTGTACTGCATTAAAACAAGGTGGGATATCCGGTCTTTAAGTGATGACGTGATGAATCCTGCTTCGGTCCAAACTACTCTGCACTTATTAAGGCTGTGGTGTTTTTAACATGCTTTAATGCACTGAATCTTGTTCCATTTAATCTCAACAAGCCCCTAAAAACAGTCAGTGATCACTTTCGGCTTCTCTCGGTTTTTATCACCACTGTTCATTTTAAAGCTCAGTGTTTAAACCCTTACGATGTAGCTGCAGCCCATGCAGCAGTATATGAATGACTAACCTCGTATTGTGGATGGATTATCTCAGTTGTTCTCCTGGCTGAAGTTTGGTCCGTTTACAGCATCCTGCCATGCGATTGTATTTGTCTCTAACCATCAGGAACCCTCACGTTAACTTTTATCGAGTGGAAAAAAGTTAGCCTTCATCCAGCTTCACTGTGTTTGTGCTACGCTAACATAGCTGTGTCGCTAGCGATCTCCAAAGTTTCAGGAGTAGTTAGTCATTATAAGAAGTGTTTGTGAACTAAAAATCAAGAACGTGGGATACTGTTTGTCCATGACTTGGACAGCCCAGCGCTTTGGCGATGCTTCATCTTCTGCTTTGCTTTTGTGTGGGAGCCACGTCAGAAGTCCAAGCATTTTTTTCCCCTTGCAATGGCTCTGCACTCCCCCTAGGGGGTGCGCCCCCCACTTCAGGAACCTCTTCACTAGAGGGAGCCCATGTACCACCAGTGTTACGCGTCCCACAGTTTGAGAATGACTGGGTTACATCAAGTGTAGCAGAGATTAATCTGAAGTTTAACTGATGATACTGAGACTCACTGGCTGAATTCCACCTTCATATCAACTGCATACTGTCTAGTATACTGTTGGAGTAATTCTGATAAAAGTTGTCATTGTTGTGTTTAAAACTGTAAATCTTGTCCTGAACTGCATGTTCAGATATTTTTCTGTCCCTCCCCTACATCTAGGATGGTGGGGGATGCTATTAGCTATAGTGTTTAACTGTAGGCACAATTGCATGTAAGGTTTTGGTTTCTTTATTTAGTAATTAATGTTTACGTCCTGCCATTTATGGGCACACCTGTGCGTGTACATGGTGGACCATTAAAGGGGTTAGGCCATATACGGGGGTGAGGGGAGATGCCCCTGTTATGAACAGGGATGTTGTTAAAATGATTGTAACGTATACGTAGACACACACAAATACACACGCACTCGCACGTGCATATACACACACTGTGTCTTAACTTTTATGACACACCATAGGGGATTTACAATGGGGTGCTTATGTGTTCAATGAATAAAAGGCTGTGAGGGGAGTTGGCTAGGATCAGGTGAGGAACTTCAGGATCCTGATCCGATCGGCTTCCCTTGCAAGTTGATGGATTGGGCTTTGATTGTCTTGCTTCGTTCATGATAAGTCTCTGAGTCAGCGAGGCCTGCGAGTGCAAACCTAACATATACAGACAGCATAAACAGAGTACTGTGAGTGTGGAGGATAGAAATCAGACCGGACAAGTTATGAAACATCTGTAAGATTCAGTTGTGTAAATCCACAAAGAGCAGTAAACTTCAGCAGCAGCAGCTCAGATCACCTGATTGTTTTGCAAAGTTACACACGATTCAATATTGATTTTAGTGGCCTCCGATTGGCGTAACCGCGTGTCATTACTGCCGACGTGAATTATGATTTTACTGAATTTACGTTAAACCTTAGCCAGCAGTTTTAAATTTCCCTCAGTGTCGCCTGCTCTGACACCTGGAAGACAGTGGACTATGGTGCTGGTGTCTCTAGCTTCACATGACTGAGAACAGAATCACCAATTACCAGAGTTTGTTAACTGGTGGGTGTGTGGCAGAATGGGGACTAATTATTAGACATATTTACAGGTTGGTGGTGTACCGGTGGTTGTTTAGGACCACATTCCCTCCTCACTGTCGCACAGCCATCCTGTTTCCCAGCTGCTTGGAACAATCTGCCGGGAAAGAGCTAGTCTAGAATTAGTCTCGCCAGGCTTGGTCATGGTCATGACTGGGGTTCCTATGCAGTTTCCAGCAGCCGCACCTGGTTGCAATCTGGGCCAATCAGCGAGTGGAATACTTAAGGCCAGCATTGTCAGCTGTGCTTTGCCAGTTCGTCTGCTAACCTTGGGTAATATGGGTCTCTGTTGACACTCATGTGTAGTCTCCCTTGTGTATACTTACTAGAGATGGTATGATACCACTTTTTCATGTCGGATACTGATATCATAAATTTGGATATCTGCTGATACGATATGAATCCGATATAGTGTATTTTATAACCAATAAAACTGTTTTTTTAATATCTTGCTGCATTTTTGTATAAGTTCATACTCGAGTTTTAAAAAAAACACCAAAGCTATTCTGTTACACCTGTAAGCAATCTAATAAAGGTAAACCTGCACCATCCTCCCTATTCTGGTGTTTTAAAGAGTACTTAGGGAAATATTAAGCAACCTAACTAACAGGGCTGCCAACTCCCAGCAAAAAAGAATAGGGAACCACCCCCCACCTCGTGATGCTTAATCAACGTAATCAACTTTAATTTAATGCACGTGTACAAAAAAAAATCAATTATTTTTCAACAATACTTAAACAGACTCAACATCTTTCTTCTACAGAGCTGCAGACTGCACAGATGGTTCCCAAAGGAAAAAGTACTACAGCTTACTAGGGTATATCAGACTTAACAGTTACTATATACAGTAATGGACTTCTATACATTTTACATCAGATTCAAACTGGTTGTAAGATTCAGATAATTATTTGTTAAAAGCTCGACATTTTAAATGAGAATAAGAAAGAAAAGTATGTCTTTGTGCCCCCTTTTCCCTGTTCATGCCCTGCTGCCCCCCCTGGCTAAACCCTGCACAGTTACCAGCCGTCAGCTGCGTAGAAAAAGATCCTCGAGTAGAAAGTAATATTAAATAAATTCTAACAACAGCTGATCAAGCTTAAACGTGCTGCTGTTGTTCAGCCGCTGGTTTCCTCTTTCTGGTGCAAAGTGGGCCAAAAACAAACGAGAGAGACGGACTCGCGACAGAAAAGCCGATCAGCTGATCATTGATCAGTTTCACATTGAAGTAGCAGCAGGAGAGGCAGTCGCTCCATATATCGGTTGTTAAGCTTAAAGCTGGAACGCTTTACAAACATTCAGAGGTGAACTTACACACTTGCTTTACTTCTCTGGGATAACTTCCTCGGAGATGAAATGCTGGTGTTCTGGGAATCCATTCTACCTGACAAACCATCCTACCTGTTGTTTCTGCGCATGCGCAAAACACAAAATTAAGTGGCGAACCGTCCTACCTTTGTTAATAAGAGCTAGAAAAATACTAATTAAGTGCCAAACCATCCTGGCTTTATGAATATGAGCTGCAAGCATACTCTGATGGGCAAAGTTAAGTGGCAAACCGGCATACCTACGTAATTTTGTGCTGGAACTACTATGTGACAGCAGGAATGTGCATAACCTACGGTAGGACGTTTTGCCAAAGTTTGTCAGAACACCGGTTTGGTAGTGAGGCTCCAAATGCACAACCAGACCGCCAACAGGTCTCGCACGCCACAGACGCTCTATCAAGTTACGCATGCTGCCCCAACGTGCTGAGGTTATGAGCTGAGTTACGCCATGTTGTAAGTTTTGTCAGGTGCTTTTGTGATATTTAACGGATCGGATTACATCTTTTATTTCTCTCCGATATCCGATCCAGTAATTTAGGTCAGTATGGGACCGATACGTAATATCGGTTCGGTCCATCTCTAATACTTACCTGTGCTTTTCCCTGTGTTACTTGGAGTACTTTGGACCTGTCCACTCTTCACCCTTTAGCAGTTGGAACCTTCCTTCTTTGAACGCTGGACTACTCCTGTATTGTGAGGTGCTTTTGTGATATTGCACCCAGTGCATCCCATGATGCACTGGGTGTTTCTTCTTCACTCACTATGTATTAACAGACCTCTCTGCACTGAATCATATCTGTTATTATCTCTGTCTCTCTTCCACAGCATGTCTTTATCCTGTCTTCCTTCTCTCTCCCAACCAATCACAGCAGATGTTGCAGTCCGACTGAAAGTGTCTCAGATGGAACTTTTAGCCACAGTTGCTCCCAAATTTCAGCCTCTGTTGTCTGTATAATTTTCACTCCAGATCAACATGGTGCACTCAAAAACATCTTTGCCCTCATAAACGTAAAACGATAACTTTCAGTAAAATGCAGCTTAAAAATAGAAAATCCAGATTTTATGTATTCATATAATTCATAATTAATATCTATTATATCCTGTGTGGTATAAAATGAAACTAAAGTAATAAAGTAAGTTTATGTTCAATTTGTACATGGAACATTTACACACAATCAAGTCACCATTTTGTACATAAATGTTTATTCGAGGATACATTTCTGCGCCAGCTGTGAGACTTCAAATCAAATATTTGGTTATTTATATTTAATCAATGATACTGATTGGATACTAATACCAGCAAATACATTCTATCACCACATTCACTCAGTCTGAGAGCTGTTCATTTTCCAAAACACACAAAACAAAGTGAAAAAGTATTATTATTTAAACTCTATAATATCATTTCATTTAAAGCCTAACCCTAACCCATTAAAACACGAGTGAAATAAAGATTTGGAGGAACTCCACCAACATGAAATCACATAACGGAGTTCAAACTCACGTAATTTCTCCTCGACGTCTCTCCTCGATGTGTTTGTGACTGCCTTCAGATGAACTCAAAGATCTTACTTTGCACAGATCAGGATGTGAATATTCAAAGAAGGAGGATTCAAATAAATTCAAATTTCTGCCTGAAATACTAACTGGGGGAATTTTGATATCATTTACATAACACAAAAGGAAGAAGGAAAGAAAACAGGGAAGTTTCCCTGTTTGTATGTATCGGTGAAAAACTGTCCACCTCCGGGTTCAACTCATCATCACTTAACAGCTTTTTGTACCCATCATACATTTATCATAAAAGTAACATAGAAAGAAACAGGAAATGCTTAATGCAGTGCACTTATGTAGATATGTGGACAGGAAGCTGCCACGTTACACACGATTTTATTTGAACTCCATAAAGAGCTGTTGCTAAGAGTTCCCAGGTTTGGGTGTTTTCTACAATCTCTGTGTGCAGAACTGAAGGACTGAGAGACTGAGGAGGAGAGACTCAGTCATCAAACTGTAAAAGTTCAGTTCAATTTTATTTGCACAGCGTCAAATCAAAACAACAACAGTCACCTCAAGGCGCTTTATATTGAAGATAGACCCTACCATAATACATACAGAGAAAAACCCAACAATCATATGACCCCCTATGAGCAGCACTTTGGCAACAGTGGGAAGGAAAAACTCCCTTTTAACAGGAAGAGACCTCCGACAGAACCAGGCTCAGGGAGGTATAACCATTAAGCCATATGTGGGTTTATGTTATGGTGTAGTTTAGTTTTTGTAGCTTTTAAGTTAAACATAATGTATGTGTGAGTTATTTGGAAAGGCAACATCTGGTAGTTTCTCACAATTTGTCAGTTTAACATCTGGCTAACATTAAACTCAACACAGAGTGCAAACCTCTGTTTACAACAGAAACATACATGGAAACGTGAAGCATGATGCAACATATTCAGTCTGATTTCCATTTGTGGGGAAAAGAGCTTTACAGTGTTTTGTGTTACATTTTATATTGATATGAAGACAAACAGTGCACTGCAGTTAACCCAGGTTTGAATCTGACCCACAGCCCTATGCTGCCTGTCTTCCCTCGGTCTTATCAAGTAAATGCTAAAATGCCCCCTAAAATTCATTTTAGAAACTTTCAAAATGAGTAAAAATGAAGTCACTTTGATAACAAACATATTTTTTAAATTCTTACATGAATACAGAAAATAACACACACATTTTATTATGAGGACAGAGTAACCCAGCCGTAACCCCCCAAAAATCATCATTGTGAAAATAATAATAATCCAGGAATAATGAAGAAAGTCACGAAGATGTCCCTGTGACTCAGGAGCAGGAGACAGAGCCATGTCTTCAGAGAGCACCGCTTTCTCTCGTTAGGTTTAAATCCTACTATGTAGAACAAATGAAATTAAATGTCTCATCTTTGCTCCCACTGAACCCCCGATAATTGTGCTCTCTGCTCGTCATCATGGCTCCAAACATGTCAGAGTCCATAGTTGTTCCTACTGCGGTCCAGTTATAGCACATAATCCGATCATTGACCCAGAACCACAAACCCAGGGTGCGGGAGTAGCGCAGGCCCAGCCAGACGTAAGGCGTCGAAGCGTTGTTTGCTAAGGAGATGACGCTGGTCTTTACTTCAGCGCTGGTGATGGAAACCAGGTCAGTGTGATTCACTCTGCAGTAAGTTAAGGCGTCCTTCCAGGTCTTGTTCTCTTTGATCAGGATCATACCTGCCACTAACAGACACTGAAGTTAAACTCAAGTGTTTTTAAAAAGCAGTACTAACTAGCAGTAGTACTTCTTGCACAGTTTTGGCCTTTTAAAGGCATGTGGTCCTAAACTTTTGATCAGCTATAAAACAGCCTGTTTCAGTTCAAATGTTGTTTTCAATAAACTGCTCAAAAAAAAAAGAGTTTTCTTTGACGCCTGTTTCTTCTTGTTGCATGTTGAAGCTCTGCTTAGAACTTTGTTATGATCCACCAACCCGTTCTCACTCCCAAAGCGTAACATTTTACGCTAGGTGACAAATCGTCACCATATTACGTTTTCGGCTACCCACCACGTTCCTAAATGACGACCTCGGAAAAAGAGGAAATATGAGAACCGTCTGGACTGAACCTACACATGTTCGCTCTTTTTCTTCAAATCGCTTAGAAACACGCTATTTAACATCATTAAAGTCCTGGTTAAGGTCAGGAATAAGGTTATGGTCAGGGCTAGGGATAAGGTTAGGTTTAGGGCTGGAATACAGGGCTGGAACGTCTACTACCGCGGGAGCGTCATTGCACTGGATTCCAGCCATAACCCGCCGCGTACCATAAGAACGCCGAAGGTCTCCTTTCGCGTTCCTCAGGAACGCCGCGGGACGTGACAAAACGTCGACATGTTACGCCTCGGGAGTGAGAACGCTCTGGATCCACACATAGAAAATATGACTTTTTAACATTTTTCAAGTGGTCTTAAACTTTTGATCTGGACTGTATTAACAGGCATTTGCTTCAACACTAAAAGGGAAAATTCAAAATATTCACAATTTTGGTACCATAGAGTAGTGGTCCCTGGCCCCCGGGCCACGGACTTGTACTGGCCGGTCAGAGTTGAGGCTCGGGTGTGAAATTTATGGTTTTCAGGGTTTTAATAGTTTTTTTATCATTATTTTTTTATTGTTTTATCATTAACTAAATATCTCAGGGTCTTTTCTCCCGTGTTTTATGAATAAATCTTTGTTTTTTGGTAACGGTTGTTATTTTTATCTAAGACACTTTAAAGGCCGGTCTGTGAAAATATTGTCGGACATAAACCGGTAAGTGGCACAAAAAAGGTTGGGGACGGCTGCCATAGAGGAATGTTTGTATATTACCATTTACAGGCACTTTTTTTCATTGTAATTCATTAAATATGCTTCTTTACATCCTTAAATACACATTTCAGTAAAATTACAACCCAATTAGCCATTTCAAAAATTCTTACATTTAAACTTTTTAAATTAATCAGTGGTTAGTAGAGAACAATGCTGCATATTACAACATATTACTATCACAAGATAGACACTGAAGATTGGGACACATTCAGTGTCTGAATGTGTGTGTAAATGGGTGGATGACTGAATGTAGTGTAAAGGGCTTTGGGGTCGATAGTGACTAAGTAAAGCGCTATACAAATACAGGCCATTTACCATTTTACAATCACTTTTCTACCCCTTATTGCACTCCTGATTGCACAGTATTATACGCTTTTTTCCCAAAATTCCTATATGCCAGTTATAATGATAAAGTCTTATTGTTGATGATTGACAAAAGTGTGCAGAATAAAAGTCAATTTCTCAAAGGGACTCCTGCAATGAGACATTTGTTGACATAAAATGGTAAATGGCCTGTATTTATATAGAGCTTTACCAGTCCCTAAGGACCCCAAAGCGCTTTACATATCCAGTCATCCACCCATTCACACAAAAGAACACATATAAATTTTATTCACATAAAAGAACTCACCTGCAGCTTGTCCAGATTCAGTGTCAGGAGTGGAGGTATGAGGGGTTGAAAGTGTGACAGTTGTTGACTCTGAGGCTGGGGTTTGATTTGTTTGGCCTGACAGTGGGTCAGCAGATCCTGGATAAACGTGAATCCAACATTATTTTATGGGACTGGACCATGATTGTTGTAAAAAAACATCAAACGAAAACAATCAAAAGCTCTCTCTACAGTTTTCAATGTGCTAAGCAGTTGACAACCAAATTTATTTATCTATCAAGTCAGATAACATACACCAATTATTTAAACTGCAGGAATGCCTTAAAATTTTTAGAACCTGGATGACGTTTAACGTTTTGCCTGTAAATTCAGATAAAGCTGAAGTTATTTTACTTGGACATAAAAGTCTTAGAAATGTGGTCTCTAACCACATATTTAAACTGGATGGCATTTCTGTGGACTCCAGCAACACTATGAGGAATGTAAGAGTCATTTTTGACCAGGACATGTCCTTCAGTGCACATACTAAACAAAATGTGGAACTGCTTTCTACCATCCATCCATCCATCCATCCATCCATCCATCCATCCATCTTCTTCCGCTGATCAGGGGTAGGTCGCAAGGGGCAGCAGCCTAAGAAGAGAAGCCAAGTCCTCCCTTTCCTCAGCCACCCATCCAGCTTGTCTGGGGAAACGCCAAGGCGTTCCCAGGCTAGTCGAGAGATATAATCTTTCCAGCGTGTCCTGGGTCTGCCCCGGGGTCTCCTCCCGGTGGGACTGCCTGGAGCACCTCACCTAGGAGTCATCCTTGTCAGATGCCCGAACCACCTCAACTGGCCCCTTTCGACATTGAGGAGCAGCGGCTCTAATCTCAGCCCCTCCCGGATGGCTGTACTTCCTACCACATCTCCAAGGGAGAGACCAGCCACCCCTTGGAGGAAGGTTGCTTGTATCCGCGATCTCGTTCATTTGGTCACTACTCACAGCTCGTGACCATAGGTGAGGGTAGGGACGTAGATCGAATGGCAAATTGAGAGCTTCGCCTTTAAACTCAGCTCTCTCTTTACCACGACGGATCGGTATAACGTCTGCATCATTGCAGCTGCAGAACCAATCTGTCTGTTGATATCCCGCTGCCTTCCCCAGTCACTTGGGAATAAGATACCTGAGATTGTTAAACTCCTCCACTTAGGGCAGGAACTAATCCCTGAACCAGGACAGAAACCGCATTGTTGTTCTTGTATCCGAGGTTTGACTAACAGACAGACTCTCCTTTCCAGCATCTTGGCATAGACTTTCCCGGGAGCCTGAGGAGTGTGATCCCCCTATAGCTGGAACACACCCTTCGATCCCCTTTCTTAAAGATGGGAACCACCACCCCATTCTGCCAATCCAAAGCTCCCGCCCCTGATCTCCACACAACATTGTAGAGGTGTGGCAACCAGAACAGGCCCCTAAAAATCCAAAGCCTTCAGGAACTCAGGGCAGACCTCATCCCCCCCGGAGGCTCTGCCACTAAGGAGTTGTTTAAAGACCTCCTTGACCTCGTCCCTGGAGATTTGTGGGTCATCCCCCTCGTCCCCAGACTCTGCTTCCTTCATGGAAGACGTGCCAGTGGGATTAAGGAGGTCCTTGAAGTATTCCTTCCACTGTCCGACAATTTACTCAGTCAAAGTAAGCCGTGCTCCACCCACACCATACACAGTGCAGGTAGAGCACCGCTTTCCCCTCCTGATTTCCCTGACGGTTTGCCAGAATCTCTTCGAGGTAGTGCGAAAGTCTTTTTCCATGGCCTTTAAAAGGGAGTTTTTCCTTCCCACTGTCGCCAAAGTGTTTGCTCGTAGGGGGTCATATGATTGTTGGGTTTTCTCAGTATGTATTATTGTAGGGTCTACCCTACAATATAAAGCGCTCCGAGGCGATTGTTGTTGTGATTTGGCGTTGTATAAATAAAACTGAATGGAACTGAATTGATAACAAAACCAATCACCAACCTGCGTCCTAGCGCGTCCCTGTGCCACCTACAACTATGGAGGATCTTATGTTCAAACATGGCGTTCGTTATTGCCAAACTGTGGTTTGCACAGAAGTCCAACAAGAAAACACTGCTCGGGTTCAGATCGGGGAGGCCGTTCCTCCCAATCACGACCCTCAAGGTCTCACTGCCGTTGCCCACATGAGCATTGGAGTCTCCCAGAAAGACAACAGAGTCCCCAGGCAGAGCATCGTCCAGCACCCTACACCAGGGACTCCAAGAAGGCTGGGTACTCTGAACCACCACTCGGCGCATAAGTGCAGACAAAAGTCAGAATCCGTTCCCCGACCCAAAGACGCAGGGAACAAATCCTCTGGTCCACTGGGAGAAACCCCAACATACAGGCAGCAGCCGAGGGGATGCTAGGATACCCACATCAACTGTCGTTGTGATTTGTTGCTCTATATGTAAAATTGAATTGAATTGAATTGAACTGAATTGAAAAGAACTCACCTGCAGCTTTAGACGTCATTCGGGATGATTCAGTGTCAGGAGTGGAGGTATGAGGGGTTGAAAGTGTGACAGTTGTTGACTCTGAGGCTGAGGTTTGATTTGTTTGGCCTGACAGCAGGTCAGCAGATCCTGGAAAAAGTGAATCCAACATTATTTTATGGGACTGGACCATGATTGTTGTAAAAAATAAAAAAAATAAATCAAAACTGTTTTCTACATGTTTCTACAGTCCCCTGTCAGTCACATGCCCCAAGAATGTACATCACTTTTCTACCACTTATTGCACTCCAGATTGCACAGTATTATGCGCTTTTTCCAAAAATCTTGTTTATGTCGGTTATAATGATAAAGTCTTATGATTGATAATTGACAAAAGTGTGCAGAATAAAAGTCAATTTCTTAAAGGGACTCCTGCAATGAGACATTTTTTGACATAAAATGGTAAATGGTAAATGGCCTGTATTTATATAGAGCTTTATCAGTCCCTAAGGACCCCAAAGCGCTTTACATATCCAGTCATCCACCCATTCACACAAAAGAACACATATAAATTTTATTCACATAAAAGAACTCACCTGCAGCTTTAGACGTCATTCGGGACGATTCAGTGTCAGGAGTGGAGGTATGAGGGGTTGAAAGTGTCACAGTTGTTGACTCTGAGGCTGAGGTTGGATTTGTTTGGCCTGACAGTGGGTCAGCACATCCTGGATAAACGTGAATCCAACATTATTTTACAGGACTGGACCATAATTCTTGTAAAAAATAAAAAAACAACTTAAACAAAATAAATCAAAACTGTTTTCTACATGTTTCTACAGTCCCCTGTCAGTCACATGCCCCAAGAATGTTCATCACTTTTCTACCACTTATTGCACTCCAGATTGCACAGTATTATGCGCTTTTTCAAAAAAATCTTGTTTATGTCGGTTCTAATGATAAAGTCTTATAATTGATAATTGACAAAAGTGTGCAGAATAAAAGTCAATTTCTTAAAGGGACTCCTGCAATGAGACATTTGTTGACATAAAAGAACTCACCTGCAGTTTTAGACGTCATTCGGGATGATTCAGTGTCAGGAGTGGAGGTATGAGGGGTTGAAAGTGTGACAATTGTTGACTCTGAGGCTGAGGTTGGATTTGTTTGGCCTGACAGTGGGTCAGCACATCCTGGATAAACGTGAATCCAACATTATTTTATGGGACTGGACCATGATTGTTGTAAAAAAACATCAAACGAAAACAATCAAAAGCTCTCTCTACAGTTTTCGATGTGCTAAGCAGTTGACAACCAAATTTATTTATCTATCAAGTCAGATAACATACACCAATTATTTAAACTGCAGGAATGCCTTAAAATTTTTAGAACCTGGATGACGTTTAACTTTTTGCCTGTAAATTCAGATAAAGCTGAAGTTATTTTACTTGGACATAAAAGTCTTAGAAATGTGGTCTCTAACCACATATTTAAACTGGATGGCATTTCTGTGGACTCCAGCAACACTGTGAGGAACCTTGGAGTCATGTTTGACCAGGACATGTCCTTCAACGCACATATTAAACAAATATGTAAGACTGCTTTCTTCCATTTGTGCAACATCTCTAAAGTTAGAAATATCCTGTCTCAGAGTGACGCTGAAAAACTAGTTCATGTATTTATTACTTCCAGGCTGGACGACTGTAATTCATTATTATCAGGAAGTCCTAAAAACTCCCTGAAAAGCCTTCAGCTGATCCAAAATGCTGCAGCAAGAGTCCTGACAGGGACTAGAAAGAGAGAGCAGATTTCTCCTGTTTTGGCTTCCTGTTAAATCCAGAATTCAAAATCCTGCTCCTCACATACAAGGTCTTAAATAATCAGGCCCCATCTTATCTTAATGACCTTGTAGTACCATATCACCCTATTAGAGCACTTCTTCCTTCCCACTGTCGCCAAATCGTTTGCTCATAGGGGGTCATATGATTGTTGTGGTTTTCACTGTTGTTTCTATCTTTCAATTAAATTCAATACAACACAATACTAAAATCTTACATACAGTTTTTGTGATTTGTTGCCCTTTTGAACTGAATTGAAAAGAACTCACCTGCTTGTTTAGACGTCATTCGGGATGATTCAGTATCAGGAGTGGAGGCATGAGGGGTTGAAAGTTTGACAGTTGAATCGGAGGTTTGATTTGTTTTGCATGACAGCAGGTCAGCAGATGTAGGAAAAAGTGAATCCAACATTATTTTATGGGATTCGACCATAATTGTTGCAAAAAACATAAAACAAGAGTTAAAATCAACACTGCTCTCTAGAATTTTCTATTGCTGATTTTAGACACCCTGACAGCTTTTCTTCCACTTCTGCATGCAGATTGATACACACGTATTCCAGTCTTCTGTTTATGTGGGTTACAATTATAATGCATCATCGTTAATTCAAAGTTTGTAGACCAAAAGTAAATTTCTCAAAGGGATCCATGCGTTCAGAAAGATTTTGTTTGACATGAAGAGCTCACCTGCTTCTGTAGATGTCATATGGGATGGTTCGAGGTCAGGAGTGGAGGTATTAGGAGATGGAAGTGTGACAACTGGATCTGAAACTGAGATTTGATTTGTGTGGACTGCCAGGAGGTCAGATATTTCAGATGGCTGGATAGTATTATCTCAAAAAAAAAAAGAATACAAAACCACAACAACTAATAACTATCATGTCAGTCTCTGGTCAAATTGGTCCTCGGTGAAGGACCAGAGAAACAGCGATTCAGATGATCCAAGCAGCAGAAATGAGCTTCCTCCAAAGGGTGGCTGGTGTCTCTCTTGGAGATGGGGTGAGAAGTTCTGTCATCCAGGAGTGGCTCAAAGTAGAGCCACTACTGGTCCACTTTGAAAGGAACCAGTTGAGGTGGACTTCTCTGCTTAGGCCGCCACAGCCTGGCCCTGGATAAGTGGAAGAAAAATGGATGGATGGATGCAAGGCCTCTCTCTTTTAAGTTCCTGTTAGTAATAGTAATAATGGGGTGGCTTTAGCTCAGGTGGCAGAGCAGGTCAGCCACTAATCAGAAGGTCGGTGGTTCGGTGGTTCGATCCCAGGCTGCCTCCTGGCTGCCAAATATCCTTGGGCAAGATACTAACCCCGTGTTTGCCTACTGGTGGTGGTCAGAGGGCCTGGTGGCGCCAGTGTCCGGCAGCCTCGCCTCTGTCAGTGCGCCCCAGGGTGGCTGTGGCTACAATGTAGCTGCCATCACCAGTGTGTGAATGTGTGTGTGAATGGGTGGATGACTGAATGTAGTGTGAAGCGCTTTGGGGTCCTATGGACTAGAAAAGCGCTGTACAAATGCAGGCCATTTACTATTAATAGATGCCGTGTTGAGGCTGTCATCTTTAGCATCTACATGGGTGTTAAGATCACCCACAACAATTATTTTATTTGAGATGAGCATTATATCTGATAAAAGCCTGAGAATTAAAAAAAATTGTGAAAGGCCCAGGTGGACGATAAATTCTAACAAATAAAACTGTTTTCTGTGTTTTATTTGTGATTTTTTTGTTTAAGTTGGGTTTTTTAGTATGTTTCTTTTGGTTTGTTGTCTGGGAGCAGATAAAGTCTCTAAGGCGGTGGGTTTTAGGGGGATAAAAGGGGAGAAGAAGCAGGGAGGACTGCAACTCTTCTTTTTCGTCCCAACTCTGGATAGTAAGATTTTGGGGGATTTAATACATTTGGTCAGATTTCTATGGGATTAATGCCATCTCTCCTAACAAGACCAGGTTTACCCCAGAAGGCTACCCAATTATTCACAAAGCCCAGAGGCTGGAAGTAGAATTTCATGGTATCTGTACTTTAGGAAGAGAAAGAGGTAATATATAGAGGTAACAACTGCTCAGTGGGATTTGATAAACTGGAAATGTAAAACTTATTATCCATCCATCCATCCATCCATCCATCCATCCATCCATCTTCTTCCCCTTATCTGGGGCCAGGTCGCGGGGGCAGCAGCCTAAGCAGAGAAACCCAGAAATCCCTCTCCCCAGCCACCTCCTCCAGCTTATCCCAGGCCAGCAGAGAGATATAATCTCGCCAGCGTGTCCTGGGTCTGCCCCGGGGCCTCCTCCTGGTGGGACATGCCCGGAACACCTCACCCAGGAGGCATCCTTGTCAGATGCCTGAACCACCTCAGCTGGCTCCTTTCGATGTGGAGCAGCAGCGGCTCTACTCTGAGCCCCTCCTGGATGGCCGAACTTCTCACCCAGAGCGTTCTCACTCCCGAGGCGTAACATGTCGACGTTTTGTCACGTCCCGCGGCGTTCCTGAGGAACGCGAAAGGAGACCTTCGGCGTTCCTATGGTACGCGGCGGGTTATGGCTGGAATCCAGTGCAATGACGCTCCCGCGGTAGTAGACGTTCCAGCCCTGTATTCCAGCCCTAAACCTAACCTTATCCCTAGCCCTGACCATAACCTTATTCCTGACCTTAACCAGGACTTTAATGATGTTAAATAGCGTGTTTCTAAGCGATTTGAAGAAAAAGAGCGAACATGTGTAGGTTCAGTCCAGACGGTTCTCATATTTCCTCTTTTTCCGAGGTCGTCATTTAGGAACGTGGTGGGTAGCCGAAAACATAATATGGTGACGATTTGTCACCTAGCGTAAAATGTTACGCTTTGGGAGTGAGAACGGGTTGTCTCACCCTATCTCTAAGGGAGAGGCCAGCCACCCCTTGGAGGAAGCTCATTTCCACCACTAAAGCTTATTATGTTTTGTCATATTGTGAAACATGCTGTACAACAAACTGAGGCAGACTAACTTTTATATTTAAAGGCTGCGTGAGAATCATCTGCGGGTAAGTGCAGGATAAACAGGTTAGTTTGCTGCACTGTGATGGATTTAAAGTAAAGAACAGTGTGTGACTGGTGCACAGTGGCTGTGGTTAGATGGTCAGAGTTATGTTACATCATAGCAGAGATTAATCTGAAGTTTAGCTGATGATGCTGAAATTCATTGGCTGAATTCCACCTTCCCATCAGCTGCATACTGTCTAGTATACAGACAGCATAAACAGTGTGCTGTCAGAGTAGATGATATAAATCAGAGACGACACATCATACCAGCTCTTATTTTCTCTGATAAAGTGGTACTCATACAGCTGACATGTGAACAAGTGACTCTGACCTAAAAACATTAGAAATGTGAGAAATTGTGCTGACAGAGGCAAGACGGGGACAAATGTACACTCTGGTTCATCTTGAATATACTTGAAATGTGCAATTCACTTGTATTTTTATTTTTATTCCTATTTATTCTATTTATCCCCTTCGTATATTTTATTTATATTTGTCTCTGTATTTATATATGTGTGTGTGTGTGTGTGTGTATATATATATATATATATAATATTCTGTAACTGTAACTTCTGTCGGTGCTGTGCTTTTTGGAAATCGAATTTCCCAGAGGAACCCACCCGAGGGATTAATAAAGTTCTATCTTATCTCTTATCTTATCTTATCTACAGCTGCTGATTGAGCCACAAGTGATTTCACACACAGTGTCTGTTGTATGCAGACAGTGTCCAGGTTAAGTGGAGAGATCGTAGATAGAGCTGATCAACTAAAGAGAAAGAGAAGAACTGCAATAACGGTGGTGAAATGATCCACTTACCAACCAGAATGAACAGAAACAGACTCCACTGCATGCTGTGTCAGATGAAATGTTTCACTGTGCAGTGAAACAGATTATTAGCAGCTCTTCTGTACTGCACATGCCAGAGGAAGATGGACATAGGATCAGTGAAATGTGCAAACCATCGTCAAACAATGCACATCTGTTCCCATTAGAAATGTATTATAAAGGTGATACAGACGCAACAGGCAAGACTTAACGTGATGTGAAAGGAGTCAACACGAGCGATGATGTTACAGCAGTTATTACAGTGTTGTTATGCCATCAGAGAAGTGACAGAGCTCAAATTTAACCTGTTTTCAAGATAACATTCATCCAAGATCAACACAGTGGATACATTTCTGTCCCAGCAACATATTGATTGATACAATGTAATACTGATACCAGGTAACCCTAGAAAACAACAAACATTTGTACATATACATACACATATAATATCAGAGAAATGAATTATTTTGTTCTTGCTGCTGACAGTCCTACACAGGGTTAGCTGTCTCTAACTAAGATATTAAAACATGCAGTGAAACAAAAGTAGTGAGAAACTCCACCTCTGCAGCTCCACCAACATGAAATCTCATAACTGAACTCACACTCACGTCCTTTCCCGTCAATGCGTTCCCTCGATGTGTTCAGAAAGACTGCCGTGAAGATGAACACAGATAACTTAATTTGCACCAGCCAGGATTTGAATATTAAAATTAAAGTGATATCTGTCTCTGATGGAACAATAAGTTCTGTGGGAACTTTGTGCAACTGACAGACACAATAATGCAGCAGGAACAAGGAAAGAAAACATGGAAATATATCTCCGTTAGGAGCGTTTTGTAGTTCGACTGGAGCTGCAAATTAATAATTTATTGCTGCCACCTTAAAGGCCTGAGGTACGTAGCCCATTAATAGAGACATATTGAGTACTGGTAGGACTTGTTTAAGCAGTGTTGTAAATCACAAAAGTGCCCCTTGGAGAGTTATTGGACACTGCACATCTGCATTAACGCTTCACATTAACAGGTTCTGGGGTTGTACCTGTTAGTCAGCTGAGGTCATGTGACATATGTTTGCGCTCCTGCAGTATTTCCATCCCAGTTATTCCACATTTGAACTTCTAATTGTTATCACTATGTTCCACAGATGCTGCCGCTGTACATATCTCTGTCCACGGACCAATCACAGGCACAGATGTGTGAGCTAATGAGTCAGGTGAACGAAAAGATGGATACAGACCAGTATATCATCGTCGGGGGCCTTTCTTCATGGAGTCCTTCGTTTCTTTAAAAGACTTGATCAGTTGCTGTATTGCAGAGAGAGTTTTCATCAAAGGGCAGGACTTTGATGTGCTGCCAAACACAAGTTCAACTGCAGATTTAAAATGTGCAGATGTGCAGGGGTCGCATCATCATTGCTTACAGCTTTGATTTTTAAGTGCTCACAAACACCTACTTGTGTGCATTTGACCCCTGACCTCACCATCTATAAAACTGTATCCAGACTACTGCCCACAGCTCACAGTGGGCAGTGGGCCTTTCGGCCTCAGATCCTTCTGAGACTGCAGGGATGCACTTGGAGGCACAGAAATAAGAAAAAACTCATAATCAGCCCAAAGCAATTCACAAATCTTCAGCTTCGTCGCCTTCTGTGTGACGGTCTAACTCATTAGTAAACTTCACGACTTTTAGAAATACTATGAAATCCTGATAAAAAGCAACAGAACACAGTGAGCTTCGTCCAGTAAAAGTCAAAGAATCGTCTCTGCAGAGAGAAAGTGTCACATGACCTGAGAGAAACTGGAGCAATGAGCGAGAAACATCCGGGCGACCACATGTAAGCAGGAGAAAAGACATCATCTGTGAGCTGCTCAGCAACAGTTTGACATGCCAAAGAAAGCTACTGGGTCAACCCGCTCGCTGGAAAGGACCGACAGAAGGTGAGAGTCCAAGCAACAAGACAAACATGCATTTATGTAACGTGTTGGCAGTTTTGTAGCTGCTGTCATTCACACAGAAGCTCCTGCTGCTCTGTCTCCTCTCTCTGTGTTCGCACTGCTCAGAGGGCAGCTCATTTTATTACCTTTGTTTTAGAAGATCAAATCTCGTTTAGAGGAGAGACCTGACTGAAGTGGCAGTCATACTAACAATACATGAAAATGCAACAGAAAAAGAAGCACATTCAACGGGACAGACAAATGTTTTTGTTTTAAAAAAGCTTCATCGTCCTTCATCGTCACGTTCTGCGCGATGCCTTTAAATTCAGATGTTAACACATTCAAGCTGAGATCTCTCTGGGAACTATAAACAGGTAACGTTAACGAGCTCCTTCACCTCGTCTGTTCATCACGACCAGCCAAGTTTAGGTCAAGCTAAATGAATCAGAAACGTTAAATATTACTGTTAATAAGATTAAAATCAAAAGAGAAACACACACATGGCTGGATATTACTGATAAATCTAGTCTTCTTATCTTTTATCCTGTCTTCCTTCTCTCACCCCAACCAATCACAGCAGATGGCCCCGCCCCTCCCTGAGCCTGGTTCTGCTGGAGGTGTCTTCCTGTTAAAAGGGAGTTTTTCCTTCCCACTGTCGCCAAAGTGCTGCTCATAGGGGGTCATATGATTGTTGGGTTTCTCTCTGTGTATTATTGTAGGGTCGACCTTACAGCATAAAGCATCTTGAGGTGACTGTTGTTGTGATTTTGCGCTGTGTAAATAAAACTGAATTGAATGCACTCTCAGCTATTAGCAGTGATTAAAACTACAGATGCTTTGAATTAGAGCTCCTTTACTGTCTCTTAGTTCCACACATTATGGTAAATGGCCTGTATTTATATAGCGCTTTACTAGTCCCTAAGGACCCCAAAGCGCTTTACATATCCAGTCATCCACACATTCACACACTGGTGATGGTAAGCTACATTGTAGCCACAGCCACCCTGGGGCGCACTGACAGAGGCAAGGCTGCCGGACACTGGCACCACCGGGCCCTCTGACCACCACCAGTAGGCAACGGGTGAAGTGTCTTGCCCAAGGACACAACGACCGAGACTGTCCAAGCCGGGGCTCGAACCGGCAACCTTCCGATTACAAGGCGAACTCCCAACTCTTGAGCCACGATCGCCCCATTACTTCATAAGTTTGAGGAAACACATTCAAACCAAGGCAAACATGCTCCAGGAGGAAGCTGTGACAACTGTATCTGTACGTTATTAACAAATAAAAATATAAAGACATGTATAAAAATATGTTTTAAGGTATGGCAGTGATGATGCTGTACACAGATTGTTGTCTTTGGTGTCTCAGGGCTGAGGAGATGCTGGTGTTACTTTCACTCTGGGGTCAGACTTGGGCAGTAAAAAGTGTTTGGTAGGTTCAAACACAACACTGACCAAAGAGCTTCATGTGCTGCAGACAGCAGGGTTCACACCTGAGACACTGCAGCATCTTCAGAGGAGCATCAGCACTTTGGACTGAAGCAGACTGGAGGAAATGTTACGCTTGTGCAAACTAAAGCTGCTGCATTTATTTCAGCCTGCAGAGCCACAATGAGATGAGCTGAACCTTTAATGAAGTTCCACTTTACACTGTTTCTCTAGTGCACGTCAAAGTGTCAGCAGCTAAAATACGAATGCTACAAAGATTTTTGTCTTTTTTAAACACATTAATGTTGTAAAGAGTGAGAAAAACAAACCAGATCAATATGAGACTCTCTCCTCGGCACACCCGTACTCTGTTTTTCACACCGCTGACAGGTTGGTGTTCAAAGCGTCGTGGGCAGAGGAAGGCAGGCAGTCTGAGGAAGAGTCAGAGTGTCAGGGATAGAGGTGGTGTCAGCCGGCTGCTCTGACATGTCGGCCGAGCTGCCTGCTGAGAAAAGAAAGCAGCAGCACAAAGATAGAAACCTGCAGCACAGTGGACGCCTTTCTCTGCCACAGCGATCAAATCCACAATTCACAATGACTTTCTAAAAGTCCACTTCATCCCTTCAGATTTATGAGCTGGTCACGAAGCACTCGGACCCGACCCTGAGTGATCGGTTTAGTTGGGTTGGACTAAAACGAGGGCCAATTTCTAATCATCTGAAGTGAAAAACATAAAGAATTAAACTAAAACCTACTCTTCCCTGGATTCCCACCATCTCCTGTCCTCGTTTGAATCACAGCTGCAACTCTGAAAGCAAACTACAGAAACTGTTTTATAATTCAGATTATTTTTGAAGAGCAGCACAGCGTGTTTGAAAATGACCTTCTAGGTTTTCGCTCTCTCTCTCAGACGTGGATGCACAGCTCGGAGACTCAGATGTAACATCTATTCTAACAGATCAAGTCGTGTTCAGGATTTATTTCTCCTGGGACGCTTTGTGGCTCATTTAGAAACTGTGAGCCGGCTGCTGCTCTCAGGTATGTTTGCAGCAAAGCTTGTCTACATGGAAAAGGGTTTACAGTATGGACTGGTTCTTATATAGCACTTTCTGCTCTGACTGAGCACTCAAAGCACTTTATACAACTAATTCATTCACCCAGTCACTTCTTCTAAGCTTTTAAGTGCTCTGTGTAACATTCACGATGCATCGGAGAGCAACATGGGGTTAGTATCTTGGATATTTGGCATGCAGACTGGAATCAAACCACCGACCTTCTGGTTAGTGGCTGACCTGCTCTGCCACCTGAGCTACCGCCACCCCATAACATTACAGTAGATTACATTAAAAGCAGAAATGAGGAAACCTAAGATTTTGTTAGCTGAATTCTCGTGGCTGAAATGTTGTTATTTGATCTCACACTCAGGTTCTTTTTCTTGTGTTCTCTGTTGAAGCTGCTACCTGACGCTCAGTGTTTGGGTCTCACTGTATAACACGACCCACGAATAGGGCGCAAGTAGCCTGTACGTGTAATTTTGTGTATCAAGTCAGGTTTTTGCAGTAAATAATGAAACAAGTACCCTGTACTCACTGTTGGGAAGGTTACTTTTAAAATGTATTCCACTACAGATTACAGATTACATGCCCCAAAATGTATTGTGTAACGTATTCCCTTATGTGACTTAATGACAGTAACGTATTCTGAATACTTTGGATTACTTATTATATTATCATGCGTTTTAAAACTACATGAATGTCCTATTGCTGTGTGATTTATTACTATTACTGAAGGTTACTCACCACCAAGCTAACATTGCTAGCTGGCGTTAGCAGAGGTTAGTTCATTAACTCTAGACTGTTAGACTTGATGGATAGCATTAACAACCGGCTAGCTAGAAATAATCTTGTGAAAGTAATACCAACTAGATTTTTTAATTACTTAAATACTTAAATATTACTGATACAGAAATAGTTTCTATACAAGGTCGCTGCAGAAAGTGCAGCCTTACCTAATGTCCACCTACTGTTACTCATTTATATTAAGATTTAAACATCTGGTTGGTGTTGGTGTGGAGAGTAACCTTCAGTAATAGTGATAAATCACAGGCATTAGAGCCTCTTAATGCGTGTTTTGGTATCCACCGGCGTGGAAACCAAAAATATGGAGTTCATAACCGTATGAAAGATTTTTTAATTACTGTAATCATTTATTTCAACAAAGTAACTGTATTCTGAATAACACCTTTTTAAACAGTAACTGTAACGGAATAACTTATATTTTGTATTTTAAATTTGTAACAGCAGTACATGTGTTCCTTTACTCTCCAACACAGCCTGTACTGTCTGGCATCGTGTTGTGGAGTGACTGATGTGTAGTATCCTGTACTTACATGCAATTTGTGGGCAACACGTCAGGTTTTTGCAGGAAACAATGAAACAAATTCAAATTTTATTTGTCACACACACACAACCATACACAGTATGACATGGGGGTGAAATGCTTGTAGCTGTACAATGCCCGACCATTAAATGACAGAAGAAAGTTTTACAATATTTACAGTTTACTACAAAAATTTACAAATTAACTTAGGAATTTAGAGTAAAGAATGTGCAAATAGCAGAAGAGATTATAAAGATAAGGATTATAAATTATAGGAATTATAGGATTATAGGAAATGTGTGGTGGTGCGTGTGGTGACGTGTGTGAGAGTCCAGTCTTATAGTGACGTGTGTGGGAGAGTCCAGTCCTGCACCTGGTTCAGGCCCCGAATAGCCTGGGGGAAGAAGCTCCTCCTCATTCTCTCTGTTTTGGCCTTTGACAAGTACCCAGTATATGTTATATAGTGAATAATGTTCAAAGACCCCGTACTTACATGCAATTTGCAGGAAGGTAAAGGCTACATAAGATATAAGATGTGGAAATATTTTTGTTGTCCCAGAAATTTACTATGAAATAACTCAGTACTTAAAATTACTTAATTTAATTTTATGTTATTATTTTGTTGTTACCTGTACAAAACTTGTTACATGAAATTAAAGGATACTTGTGGGTCATGTTCTAAAGTGTTACCAGTGTTTGTATTAAGGTACAATAAGCAGGTTCTCCACTAACTGCAGCGTTTCGGCTTTGATTCTGGCTGTGTCTGAGCCCAAGGACACTTTGAAAGGACACTGAACAAACATGTGGGAACAATTAAGATAAATCTATAACAATCAACACTTGAATAAGGTCTAAAATGGAGATTGTGGACAGGAATTCGATAACATCACATCTACATCCTTTTCTTAAGAAATTAAATGTGATAAGTTTCAATAATTATATCCCTGAGCACTCAGTCACCTCATGATTCAGCAGCACTCCCTCAGGAACGTGAAGTGTTGCTGAATCATGTCCCCTGTCTCTATTTGTGTAATCATAGTTTCCTTTGTAAAAGACACTCTGCTGGCATCAGTCCTGTCCTTGTTTCTGATTGGCCAAATGCTGCCAGCACCGCCCCTTCCATGTGAATCAGCTAAGAGCCCAGTCGGTAAACTCTGGGTTCACTTATGAGGTTGATAAGCAGCTTCATGTGACTGCTGATGTTAGGATAAGATGAGCCGGACCAGGCAAAGATGTCCTGGATAAGCTGCGCTTGTTTCAGAGTGCAGGGCGGCGCCCTCCGGTCAGTGTGTTTGTTTCTGCACAAAATTAAATGAATTAAAGATTAAAAAGTTCAGACATTCAGGATTAGATTTTTTTATGTGTGTGGTTGTTTTTTGTCCCACACCTCTTTCCCTCTTTCCGTTGTTTTTCCAAATGTCTTTTTGTTCAGTTTCTGAATCTTTAATTGTGTTTTGCTTCTAGTTGTTTGAAGCATATTTCAGTTTTGTTGTTCATGTTCAAGCTTTTTAGTTTTAGTTTTATTCAATGCTTCAGTTTGTTTTGCATTTTTCAGAAGCTTAGTTTTGATTCCCAGTGCGGCTTTTATAAGTGTGTGTCATGTGTTTTTGTCAGTTTCCACTTGTGATGTGATCCAACATCCGGACTTGATCCAGCATTGCCCAGCTGTGGGTCTGTGTCCTTTTCCACTCTGTGCTGGTAAACGAGCAGGGCTGATGCTTAACGAGGTTCACGTCAGAGAGCTGAACTCCTCTCTGTGACTGCACCCTCTGTTTCACTGAGCTGCTTCAGCTCTCACATCCATAACCATGTGTGTAAATGTGTAAGTATCCAAACAGCGTCCCACTCTGTCCTTTGTGTGATGCGTACTGCGCACGCCTGTGTGTGCAGAGGAGAGTATCTGTGACTGAGGGTCAGGTCCCCAAAGACGAGCTAATCTTACCCGTGTTATTGTAAAGTCTTTACTTCCAGTACAAACCTGTAGGCGCTCTCCATTTACTGTACTGGAAGCTATCGAGAAACAGAGGGGCTCGTTTTTTAACTCTACTTCCCTCTGTGATGCTAATGCAGCCGTCTGATTGGATCGTTACCACAGGTTGACTTCTGTGCTCGCTGTGAGTGGGTCAGACCTTCATTCCCACGCTCGATTCTGGTGACTTTTCCCAGAATTCCTGCAGTGACTCCTGTGTTTGTGACAGAGACTAAAGGAAACACACAAACAGCAGTAACGGCGGGCTGCACGCAGACTGGACAACATCATTTCACACATGAGCACACTCTGTGTCTTCCTGTTTGCTTCCTCAGCCGAGTGGGGAACATGACTCCCAGCAGGGCGCCGGGTCGAGCTCCTCGGCTCGTTGTAAGTGTGGGGTTTAACATTCACAGCAGAGACGCTCCCTCATTAAGATCTGTGTGATCTGACAGCAGGCCTGTGACTGCAGAGGAGAGCTGATTGTGCTGATTGTGAGGAGCAGCAGCACATATGAATCTCCAGCTACTTTACACACACACACACACACACACACACACACTGCAGGGGTGTCTGATTAGATCTGGTCTGCAGAAGGCTTCGATCAGTTTGCAGCTCCTCACAGCAGCGCCCCATGCTGCTCCTTCTTATGTTGCTACATTTTAATAGGGCAGAGATTTGAGGCGCTCGGCTCGGGCATCAGAATTACAAAGCGCCGGGGCGATTGATTATGCATCGCCTCTCCAATCCTCCCAAGAAAACTGCTAAACCAGTTTTGCCACATGCTGAACTGCACCACATCACTTGTGACCGTCTAACTGTCGGTGATATGCATTTAAATTGGCTGCCATCTCTACAAGTGGCCGGCGAGGAAGACGGCGAGGAAGGAGTTTCCACGGGAAGAAATCCCGCCGTCCATTCTGCTTCCTCAAATCAGGTCTTTTATTATCCATTTGTCACCTCTGAGACAGAGTAATTCTGCCCGAGCACCGAGAGGTCCTGGAGATGAGCTGAGAAAAGGTTTCACTGAATGGTTCCAGGAAATAGTCTGTGGTCGTGCGCGCTCAGAGATCTGCAGCTCAGGCAAATAACAATCATAAAAACTTTATTAGTGTAGCTCCTGCCAAGACTCAATGATTTAAATAAGAACACAAGATAACACTAAGAATTGTTAAGCTTCTCATCCCCATTCAGTATATATACATCCAGCAGCCACATTATTTGGTACAATGTCTTTGCTGATGTCACAGAAGAATAAACAGACTCAAACCGACGGCTTTCAGACGATAGGAAGGCAACAGAAACTCAGATGATCAGATGGCTGTCAGGGGAACCTGGTGTGTTCTTGTTGTTTACCTGTCTCTGTTTACTGTACAGTTTTATGTGACCTGCACACGTCATTTAGCAGCTTTACTATAACCTGGCATGTTTAGGTCTTATATTTTTGATGGACGGTTCCCCGTTAACACATGTTGTACCTGTAAAAAAAAACACAGTTGGAAACTGAAGCTCACACCCTGGTCCAATCAGTCAGGATCATGAAAGCACGGATCTATCGAGTATCAGCATTCAGGCTCCTGGTGGCGTGATGATGTGGGGGAGATTCTCTTGGCGAGCTCTGAGCACCGTGTAACCCCCACAGCCTACAGCTGCTGTTGACCCTGCCCATCCATTTGTGACTACACTGTCCCATCTTCTGATGTTGCTTCCAGCAGGAAAACAATCCTCGTCACAAAGCTCATTTTTGTTGATATTTTACACAAAAACACGATAGCAGGATACAGGCAAACACAGCTGTAATAAGTAACAAACTATTTATTGATACTATTATAAACTCACAACATTGTAACAAGTCGACAACTTGAAATAATAGAGTGCATTTTGGTGACACTCTGAGATACAAACGACTGATTGTTGATACTCTCAATATCTCAATATCATCAATATGTAGGAGGCTGTCCACCAACATTTAGCATTTGGGACAAAGTCTCTGGTTTCTCAATATTCAGAAATTTTATTTGGAATAATAAAAGATCGAGGCTCAGACTCTCCTTACTCTACCTTCCATATGAAAGAGGGGGTTTACAACTTCCAGATTTAATGTGGTACTTTTGGGCCCAAATCAGAGCGGCAGCGTTTTGCTTTGTGAATGAGCAGACTCCCACGTGGGTTTCTGTCCACAGAAATTAAATTCCCTCTAACTTCTATCTTTATTCAGCTGACAGGAAGACAGTAATTAAACAAACCAAGAACCCCTTTCTGAAAAACACTATGATGATCTGCTTTGAAACACTTGGGAATGGAAAAGCCCACATGTGAAAGTCTTTTGGGAAAAGATGATAAATCTTGATCCCAAAACATGTATTTTAAATATGTACCCGAACAATTTAGTACCTGCTGCAAACATCAGAGCTCTGTTAAGGATCGGACTTTTGGAAGCCAAGCGATGTTTTGCTAAGTGTTGGAAAGATAAAAAAATATGTGGACTTTCTCAGTGGCTTAATGGACTGACGTCTATATGGACTCTGGAGAAAATACCTTAAGAAACAAGCCGGACAAGTTTTGGGCCATATGGTCAAAATTCTACAACTTTTTGGAGAACTGCAACGTAACTCTGGATTTGACGGCATGAAGTGCTAATGTCATGCCTGTCTGCCCCCCCCTCTGTCATGGTTTGCTTTATTTTTGTTTCTATCATTATGTGTTTTGTCATTATTTTATCTTCTGTTCACGGCGTAATATGTAAAACTTGTTAAAACCAACAAAGAATTGTGTAAATTTTTTAAAAAAGGATTCAGTTGGTAATCCCCTTCACTGAAGTACAACATCGTCTGCATACTAACAAACAGGGTTCAGACGAGAGATTTCAGCGGCTGCGCTGAACAGAAACAAGTACATGAATATATTAAAAAATATCAAATAAATGAATATTTTCAAACCAAACCACAGATTCAGTCTGAGAAAGTTTGTTTCCACTTTTAAATAAGCAGTCAAATGCTCAGCAGCAAGGACGTTGGTGTGAAATTATCCCGGGTCTGAGGAGGTTTTCTCAGCAGGAGTTCAGCGATCACATTCTTAAAATAAGCAGAGACAGAAACGGGTGACATCGTAATTACAGAGAGGATATTTGTCCTGACAGTTAGTTACTGTTAGAAATGTGGAGAGCTTCATTTTATTAATCACTACGCAGAGTGTCACAGAGCTTTAAAGAAACAGCTGTGTCCACTGCACCTGGACATGTTTGGCATTCACTGATAATCACGGAGGACTTGGTGAAATGTCAGAAACACAGAACAATGATTCAAACGCAGAAATGCTGCAACAATTTTAATAAAATGTACCAAAAAAGAATTTAAAAAGCCAGAAAAACAGCTGAATAATAATGTGTTAAAATTCCAAATACATGTTTATAAAGTATCTAACAAATATTTAATAATATTTTTAAATGTGTTACAAATAAGACGGCTTTGCTTTCACGCTGCTTCCTGCTCCTCTGTGTCTCTAACATGAACATCATGTCTGAGAGCAGAAACTCATCAGGACGCTGAGCTGATCCTCCTCAGCTTTAATTTCACTGGCTTCATGTTTCAGCGCTGAAACCTCTGAGACGTCTGTTTCTGATGCTCGCTCTGTGACTGCAGCGAGCTGTGCGCGCTCTGCCTCTTTGTTGCCTTTCCCCAACATCTTTCCTGCATCACCGCGCTGCTTTGCTGAGTCCATGCTGTCTCGCGTCTGAAAGATGAATCGCCTGTGTATTCCTCAGGCGTGTCCTGCGGTGCCTCAATAAGGTCGACAGTCTTAAATCAATGGACTGTGCTTGAAACTCGTCGGAGGGCAGCTTTGATTCATTCTTATATACAGGACCGAGATAAAGTGGAGGCCCGCAGATGCAATCAGGAGCCCCCCCCACACCGAGCGTGATGAGTGTGTTTTTGAAGCGAGAGTCTCGTGTTCACATTACAGGTGGAAAATCGCTCCGACTTCAGTCGCTTTGTTCGCCGTTAGTAAAGGACGCTGCAATTGACTTGAATCATTCAGCTGTGATTCATGATTCAGGACAAAAGCAGCTCTGCAGCGCTCTCATGTACGGGAGAGTTATCGCCTTATGATGCTCTCTGTGACTTTACTGATCCATTCATGTGCTTTTAACAAGGACGTAACCTGCTGTGAGTCACAGCTCAGCTCTGATGCTGCTGAGTGCAGCTGGATTACATCTGAGTCAAAGTAACTCAATAAACTCTGCTGAGCAGCAAATACAAATAAACTCAGGTAACTTAATGAGGAGTGGCACTAACCTGAGCGCGAGGCTGAATGGAAACACAGACTCTACATTTAGTGGAACATTCAGAGTCACCACTCGTCTTCATCATCTTTATTATCCTCGTTTCTGCCTCTGCATCAGTAACGCGCCTGCAGGAGACTAACTGCAGGACAGGAGGGGATTCTGCTTTGTGTCTTATGTCAGTTTTGGGAAATACGTCATGAAGCGACGCAGCACGAGTGAGTCTCGTAAAGGCTCACACATGTTAGAACGCCGTGGCTAAAAAAGAGGCGGCTGTGATTCCACGGACATGATGATAACCAGACAGAACAGCAGCTGAATCAGAGCTATGAGCAGGTTTAAGAATCTCAGAGTTCAGCCTCCATTTAATCTGCTTAGTGTGCTCAAAGCGTTCAACACAGAAGATACAGACATGAAACCCTGTGTATGTTTGTGGAACCTGAACACAAACAAGCAAAACAAACAAACAAAAACATGCATATTTACTGCAGGCCTGAGTGAGTTGTTTTATAAGCCCCTTTCCCATCAGTACCCACTCACCTCGTCTCAGATCGACTGGTTTTCCATTACAATTGAGCACCACCTAATGTGCATGGCTGTCGTCATAGCAATGCTGCCAAGCATCCTGTGAGGTAATTAGTATAACAAAGGCGAGGCTGCCGGACACTGGCGCCACCGGGCCCTCTGACCACCACCAGTAGGCGACGGGTGAAGTGTCTCGCCCAAGGACACAACGTCCGAGACTGTCCGACCCGGGGCTCGAACCGGCAACCTTCCGATTACAAGACGAACTGCTTCTTGAGCCACGATCGCCCCATGTCATGGGATGCTTGGCTGTGTTGCTATGACGACAGGCACACACATTAAGTGGTACTCGATTGTAATGAAAAACCGGTCGAACCGAGTCGTGGCGAGTCGATCTGAGTAGGCACTAATGGAGAAGGGGCTGTCGTTTCAGTGTGAATAGTTTCAGTCTGTTGTTGAACGTAGGTACAGATGTAACTGATCTCAGGTCAGCAGGCAGCTGAGGACCATAGTCACTGACAGGGCCTTCAACAGACTGAGATCTGATTCTGGGAGCAGTTCAAAGACCTGTCTGACTGGACTGGAAAGAAAACATTTTCTAACCTTTCATATATTTTTTAAGTGACAGAAAGCAGTTCTTCGTTGTTAAAGGCAAATAATCATTTCAGACTGTCTGTTCCACACAAACACTTCAGGTTATGAACAGTAACTCCCGCTGTGTCTGCTCATCTTCATCTTTTTTTGCTTCTTATAGCTGGATATGCATCCACTCAGCAACATTTCTCCGAACCTTTAGACAACGTGTCCGAGTTTCTGCCAGGGTGGTGATCGCTGCCACGAAGAAAATCAAGGAAGACCGTCACAAAACGCACGAGCACCTCCTCCTCCTGTGCAGCGAGTGTAGAATCGTGACTCCCACCACGTCTCCGTCAAAGGGCAGGGACACCTCCGGGACTCGCAGCCCCAGCTAACCGCTGCATCCACCCCGCCGGCACCACTCAGACACCGCAGCCACTTAGATAGTAACTGAGCTCATTTTCCAAGAACAAGCTAGTCAATTATGAACTCTATTTGCTGCCAATCCCGACGGGAAGAAAGGAAAACACAGAGTCAATCAAGTGAACGATCGCCTCCCTCAAGGAAACCCGAGGCGATGGTGGAGGGACACACTTATCTCACTAATGTTTCCCAGTCAGCAAATCAAATCCCTGCTGACCGCTGGAGATAAAGAGGACACAGAGGCTCCACTCTGGGAGAAGGTAAATCAGTCTGAGGTCTGGTGGTGCTCAGCGAACAGAAACAAGACTGACTTTCCCCCCAAAAAGTAACTTTAGAGGAACATTTTGTCTGGGTGTGCTAATGAGTGTCTGCAGGGTGCTCTGTTTCAGGAGGAGGACAGATAAACCGCCGCTCGCCGCCTGCAGCGGGCTGACTCGGAGAGACGCTGAGCGATGATCCGCGGGTGGCGCCGAGGTCAGGATCAGGCTCTGAGAGTCTGCCGGGCTGATGTTCATCTGCACTCCTCCGTCCTTTTCATCCTCTCCACGGTCACGTGGTCGTGCCCTCGCCCCGAGAGCGTCACAGCTGTGAGTGCGCTCCCTTTGAAGTGCCACGCTCACACTTCCAAGCTGCTGGCAGGTGTTTGTGCTTGTTAGAAGTTATCTCTCATCCCTCCCACGTCTGAGGATGAGATGGAAGAAGCAGGAGCAGATGACAGTCGAAGGCCCTGCACTGTGCTCGTAGGAGGAAACCCATGTAGAACGTGCAGGGTCACGCCTTCCTCTGGTTATGAGTCCCTTCATGGTTGCATTTGTTTTAAAAAGGCACCAGAACAGCTTTCAGTGGTCAGCAGGGCTAAAGGGGACGTGTTTCCCCTCATACAGCTCCTTGTTAGTGGTCAGTGCATTCAAACCAGCTTTCTCTTCACCTGACTGAGGAGCATCTCTAAACTAGAGAGTTAAAATATGAAATCTTTTTGCACTCACTGCAGCAGCACGAAGAATAAGTGACATCCTCGGTGTGTGCGTGCAGCGCAGGCTTCTCTACTTTGGGATAATACCTGTGCGAGTGGATCAAAAGCTTTCATCCAGCATGCCCACCGTTTTCCTGAAAATAGACCCACGTGTGGTGATTTCAGCGTCTTTGTGAGCTGGACGGATACGCTGATGCTCCGTACAGGTTTGATGGCTTACATGTGATGCTTCATGTGAGCAGCTGTTGCACTGTTTCTCTTGGCTTTCGTGCATTCGTCATGCTGCAGGTTGTGGAGTGTTTTCAGGAGGTTGAATAAGTTATTTGTGTAGCTTTGTGGTGCTGACACAAACACGCAGCACTCGTGATTTCTGCTTCCAAATCTGAGGCAACGAGCGAGGAAAAGCTCTTCACCCTCTGCTGGGCTTTTGGGTTTTGTTGTATAATCAGCGTTTGAATGAGGTGTTACTCATCCAGAGTAAATCCAGGAACTCGGTGCTGGTACATCATCAGGTGGTGATTAAGGGAGCGCTTAATTCGTTTTTGCTAAAAAAGAATCAATCGATAGAAAGAGAAGAAAAAAGCGCCTGGAGAGTTATTCAACACAACACAAATACACAACACAGCAAATATAACACACAATAAAACCAGTTCCATCATACTGATGATCCGGGAAATCATTCAGAGAAAGAAAGAAAAATACAACCAGTAAAAATGAACGATGCGATTACTGGAAGGCTTCAGTTTGAATACTGATGCAGAAAAAGGTGCCAGTCAGCCAAACGCCCTGTTCCATGTTTGTCCTTCTCTGATTGGTTAACACCTGTGGCTCCCATTCATGCTGCTGATTGGTTCCCACTGACTTGTGATTGTCCCAGGTCCTGAACAAAAGCTCCCTGCAGAGCTCGCTGCTCTGGTTTTCAGCAAACTGGGTAAAGAATAAAAGGTTCATCTTGGAACCGCCACCAGTGTTTTAATCTGTGCCAGGCGACCTTCATGTGTTTCTTCTCAGGTGACTGCACCTGAACAAGTTTACCTGAACCTCTCTGGCCTCAACTCTTGTGTGTTAAAACAATCCTTTGACTTTCAGGATCCTTTTCCTTTGTTGGGGTTCCTCAGATAGTTCTTGTCAGGAACGTTTGACCTGATCAGTCACATTTAGCTTTTGTTTTTTTTCGGGGTTTTTTTCACTTTGACTCACTGGTTCTGTTTAGACACTAAAAGCTACTCAGGTTTAGGAAATACACCTCGAAAACAGAACGTCAGCACCCCTGTGAAATGATGCTCGCCCAGTTTAAACACCACTCTCCTAATATGGCTGCCTTCCCCATGTGACAGTCCCGCCTGACGAGGAGTAAAGCTTAAGTTCCAGGACACTGCCACCGTCTTGCACTGCTAAGCCAGGGTTGGTGTGGAGACTCCGACTTTCCAAGTGGGGGGCTGAAAATTCCAACGGGGAATTTCCATCCTGAGATCAGAAACATCTTTGTAACCAGAGATGGGCAGTAACACGTTACTTGTAATGTGTTACTGTAATCTGATTACTTTTTTCAGGTAACGAGTAAAGTAAGGGATTACTATTGCAAAAACGGTAATTAGATTACCGTTACTTTCCCGTAGGAACGCTGCGTTACTGCGTTACTAAAACCGTGATTTTTTTTGCGAGAATGTCTCACGACAGTGACGTAAGCGAGTGCGACGTTAGGGGGCGATCGTGGCTCAAGAGTTGGGAGTTCGTCTTGTAATTGGAAGGTTGCCGGTTCGAGCCCCGGCTTGGACAGTCTCGGTCGTTGTGTCCTTGGGCAAGACACTTCACCCGTTGCCTACTGGTGGTGGTCAGAGGGCCCGGTGGCACCAGTGTCCGGCAGCCTCGCCTCTGTCAGTGCGCCCCAGGGTGGCTGTGGCTACACTGTAGCTGCCATCACCAGTGTGTGAATGGGTGGATGACTGGATATGTAAAGCGCTTTGGGGTCCTTAGGGACTAGTAAAGCGCTATACAAATACAGGCCATTTACCATTTACAACAGCTGTGTGCAGATCAACAATGGATCATATATCGAGTGCAGAGAGAGTATGAGCGTGCAGCGTTTAAAGCGTGGAAGTACTGACCTTACTTTGAGTTTGATTCCATAAAAAGTGACAAAAACATTAGTGTCCGCTGTGCGTGGGAAGAAAACTTCTTTTTACAGCGAAAAAAACCCCTAAACTTCCAACAAGCACCGAGTAGCTACGACGTAATGGGAAACTCACAGAGAAACTCGCGGATTCTTCCACTGACCGTGGCACACCTGCACCAGGGTAAACCTCCGCCTACCCCTCTCCTGCTTTACAGGTGAAAATAGAGCAACAGGACCGCTGAGTCTTTGACTTTATTTATTTTCTGCTGTGTTTTACTTGCATCTATTTGAAAGACTGAGTGTAAACACAAAAAATATTTTATTTTATGAGCTGGAATGTGCAGAAAATAGGTTTAAATGTTAAACTAATTTCTTCCAGTCAGAGAATGTTGCATATAATTAAATTAGCACGGTGGCACGGTGGTTAGCACTGTTGCCGCACAGCAAGAAGGTCCTGAGTTCAATTCCACCATCAGGCCGGGGTCTTTCTGTGTGGAGTTTGCATGTTCTCCCCGTGTTTGCGTGGGTTCTCTCCGGGTACTCCGGCTTCCTCCCACCGTCCAAAGACATACAGCTTCTGGGGATAGGTTAATTGGATAATCCAAATTGTCACTAGGTGTGAATGTGCAAATGGCTGTCTGTCCCTGTGTGTTGGCCCTGCGGCAGACTGGCGACCTGTCCAGGGTGTACCCCGCCTCTCGCCCTATGACAGCTGGGATAGGCGACCCTGAAAAGGATAAGCGAATGGATGAATGGATTAAGATAAGATAAGATAACCTTTATTAGTCCCACACGTGGGAAATTTGTTTTGTCACAGCAGGAAGTGGACAGTGCAAAAGTTATGAGGCAAAAATTAGAATACAATAAGAATAAATACAGTACACAGCTGTACAGAATAGAATAAAATAAAATACTATATACAGTAGAATAAAATAAAATAAATATACAATAAGATAAAAATAGAATACAAATACAAATACTATATACAACTGAGTAAAAATACAACGATGACAGAAAGGATTATTGCACTTAGTATTATTGCATATGTGTGGATGTGTGTGTTTGTTCAGTTAAAGTCTTTGTTGTGGAGTCTGACAGCAGTGGGGAGGAAAGACCTGCGAAATCTCTCCGTCCCACACCGTGGGTGCCGCAGTCTCCCACTGAAGGAGCTGCTCAGTGCTGTCACAGTCTGCTGCATGGGGTGGGAGACGTTGTCCATCAGGGATGACAGCTTAGCCGCCGTTCTCCTGTCACTCACCACCTCCACTGGGTCCAGAGGGCATCCTAGAACAGAGCTGGCCCTTCGGATCACCCTGTTCAGTCTCTTCCTGTCCCCAGCAGAGATGCTGCTGCCCCAGCAGACCACGCCATAAAAGATAGCAGAAGCCACCACAGAGTCATAGAAGGTCTTCAGGAGTGGGCCCTCCACCCCAAACGACCTGAGTCTCCGCAGCAGGTACAACCTGCTCTGCCCTTTCCTGTAGAGGGCGTCTGAGTTATGAGTCCAGTCCAGTTTATTGTTCAGATGAACACCAAGGTACCTGTAGCTGTCCACAGCCTCAATGTCCATACCTTGGATGTTCAGTGGTTGCAGTGGAGAATGCTTGTGCCTGCGGAAGTCTACCACCAGCTCCTTGGTTTTACTGGCGTTGATCTGGAGGTAGTTCAGCTGGCACCAGTCCACAAAGTCTTGGGTCAGACCTCTGTACTCCTTGTCGTCCCCATCAGTGATGAGGCCGACTATTGCAGAGTCATCAGAGAACTTCTGCAGGAAGCACTGGGTGGAATTGTGGGAGAAGTCTGCAGTGTAGATGGTGAAGAGGAACGGAGCCAGAACCGTTCCCTGTGGGGCCCCCGTACTGCAGACGACCCTGTCCGACACACAGCCCTGAGTCCTCACATACTGTGGTCGGTCGGTGAGGTAGTCCAGGATCCAGGTAGTGAGGTGATGGTCCACTCCAGAGTTCTCCAGCTTGTCCTTTAGAACCGAGGGAAGAATAGTGTTGAAGGCACTGGAGAAATCAAAGAACATGATTCTCACAGTGCTTCCAGCGGTCTCCAGGTGAGCGAGGGAACGATGTAGGAGGTGAATGACGGCATCATCCGCTCCAATGCCAGGCTGGTAGGCAAACTGAAGTGGGTCCAGTGATGAGCTTATTAGGCGCCGAAGCTGAGCCAGGACCAACCGCTCCAGGGTCTTCATCAGGTGGGATGTCAGAGCCACCGGCCTGTAGCTGTTGAGGTCCTTGGGGCGTGAAGTCTTTGGCACTGGTACAACACAGGAGGTTTTCCAGAGCTGTGGGACTCTTCCCAACCTCAGGCTCAGGTTATGCAGAAAAAGTAGAATTTGGCTGAAAGATCTATCACTTTATCACCTATTCAGGTTGTAAAACGTGTTTTTAAAAAGTAACTAAGTAATTAATTACTTTTGAAAATAAGTAATCAGTAAAGTAACTGGATTACTTTTTGGGGGGAGTAATCAGTAATTAGTTACTGATTACTTTTTTCAAGTAACTTGACCAACACCTGAACCCTGTTTCAGAGGACAGCTCTCTTCACTTATAAAATATCATAATAATAAAGACCAACGGTGAAGAAACAAACTGATATCAACCAATTTTAGACCCCAAGTGACGAAAATAAGAAAGAAACACACGAGAGAAAACGTCTGCGTGCTCGTTTTGTGCATCTGTCAGTTTGCCTGCTGTCTCTTAATCCTTAATGTTTGGACGTGCTCAAACAATTTGAAGCTCCCAGATGGATAACTGTCAGAGTAACGGTCAGAATGAACCCATCATGCAGATGAAAGATGCGACGGATGCAGGAAGAAGTGACATTTTCTAAGAGGACTTCTCCTGCAGGGAGGAGCAGGAGAGTGCAGCACATTTGCGTGCAGCATGTTGTAGCGAGCTGAGGATAATGTGAAAATAATGGCTGCATCTGTGGACACAGGTGTTGGTTGTGGAGTTTGACTGCGGAGCAGTGATACAGCAGAAAGTGCTGCCTCATGACTTCCTGCTCTCCTTGTGAGAGGCTTAGAGGAAAAACTAATCTCCCCATTCTTCATGCTTTCCCTGCACATTTGAATCGGTGGAGGGTGTAACCCGCTCAGGCTGGATGGCATCACGCATTGTGCAATATCCCATTTCTACCTCTGTCGTGTTTGTTTTGCTGTGTTCATGCATCGCATCATCATCCCAACTCGGCAGCTTAATCCTGATCCTGCACGCACCCTTCTGCTCGCTCAGTCAGGAGCACTTACAGCAGCACATCTCACAACACTGAGGCTCCTCGAGGGTTAAACCCGTCTGAGATGAATGGGCGGTAACCAGGCTAATGAGCATGACAAAAGTCGACTTTGATTGCCAGTCTTTGTCGGTGGGAGGGAGAGCAATTAGCATCGCTCCGACAGTCCATCAGAGCCTCTGAAATTGGATTTTGGTGCAGACCGGTGCTCATTACAGCCTCACTGACACAGCGTTATTGCTTATTTGGTAAAGACGGGGATCAGAAAGCTGTACCTCGCCTGCCTTATGGTATACGCACAAGCATGACTTGCTTACGGCAATCAGAAAATAAAGAGTTCATCCCTTAAATTTCACAGCAGACAGACAAAAACAGCAGCTCGCTGACAGACTGAGCTGAGAGCTGAGAGAGCAGACGGACGGAGGAGCTGCAGCTCCATCTAGTGGCGCCCAGCGTCACTGGAACTCAGTCTCCACCTTTAAAGTCAGTTGATAGTGCTTCAGCCTCACGAGGCCTTCAAAAAGTAAACCAATCAAAAATTAGAAGGGTGCCTTTGTATCACCGCTCCTCTACAGAGATGCTTTTTAAGTCCATCTCAGTGAAATGTTTGGACCTACTGTACAGTTCAAGCTAGACGCTGGTTCTGCTTGTGTTGCAGGTCAGGAGCACAATAACGAAATGAAGACACATCTGTGCGAGCGGCCTGTACTCACCTCGCTGCAGGGGTTTCCAAACGATGTGCTGAAGCACGTGCAGGTGTGCCCGATGTTATTGTTGCATTATGCAGCTGCACAAAGTTTGGATGTTAATGTATTTTACAGTTTCAGTACTCGAGTTCATCACCTGCTGTGAGAACATGGCGGAAAGTTCCAAATGTAGATTTAATCTTTTCAAACACACAAGTTCTGTTTCATCAACCGTTGAAAACGAGGTGTGTGTGTACCTGGCCAGGTGTGGCCTCATCCTCCCAGCAGTGACACCGACTCTGGTCAAATGCAGACTAGTTACAAACAGCGAGAAAGATGAGGAGGGCATGACGATGTCAGTGTCTCCACCTGAAACACCATTCCTGCTTTGGGGGTTGTCTCCTTGTTTTACAGTTTAGCCCTGAAAGAATGCTCTGCCTCCTCTGTGTGCAAAGTTTAGCTCCGCCCCTCATTACAGCATGACGCTTGATTGTGAACGCATGCTCTTTGGAGAATAACAATAAGCTCGTAATGCTTGAAATGCAGTGAAACAGTGATGAGGTGTTTGGTGTCACCTGAAACGTGCTGCTGTGTGTTTGTGGGGAAGTAAACGAGACGGCAGCTGTTTCCTGTTTCCCTGACGGCCTCGACGCCGCAGAGCAAAGAAAGCATCAGATTCTTAAACAGCAGCTCCTGTTTGTTTAACACCATCCTGATTCTGCACGAAGCTCAAATCACACCTGGGAGGTTAAACTGGGAGGTGTTCATGTAGTGTGTGTGCGCGCGCGTGTGCGTGTGTGTGTGCGCGCGCGTGTGACGTGAGTGTGTGTGTGTGTGTGTGCGCGTGTGTGTGAGAGACAGACAGATGTTGTGGTTTTTCTGGCTGTTTTCATGTAATCTGTGTTAGAGATGGACCGACCCGACATTACGTATCGGTATCAGTCAGATACTGACCTAAATGACTGGATCTGATATCGGAGAGGAATAAAAAATGTAATCGATCCATTAAATATGACAAAAGCACCTCCCAGTATGCGTCTCGTGATAGAGCGGCTGTGGCGTGCGAGACCTGTCGGCGGTCTGGCTGAGCATTTACAGCAGCTACGTGCTTCCAAAAACTGATTCCCAATGTTTCCGTGTATTTTTTATGTGTAATATCTTTACGTATGTTGGTAAATAGACTTCGGTGAACAGCGTTTACAGAGAGGTTATATATAGAATTAACAAATTATCTGTTTTTCAAGTATCTTTACAACTCTGTGTTACTTACATTATAACCACTCCGGTCCTTTGTCCCCACTTAAAATATTTTACAGAACTATTGTAATGTTTGCTGCTGTGCTCTTGGCCAACTTACTCTGACAAAAGACATTTACACGAATGTTGTTTGTGGCTCCAGATGACTTTATGTCGTCCATGAGGGAAGCATTTGACATGTGTTTCACATATTATAGCCCAACAAGTTACTTTTAAATACCAGCAATCAGTTTTTGGCAGACAGTCACTTTCATCCCAGAGAAGTAAAGCAACAGCAGCATCTTTAAGCTTGAAAAGCTGTTAGAATGTATCTAATATTACTTTCTACACCAGGATCCTTTTCTACGGAGCTGACGTAACTGTGCAGGGGGGCAGGTAGGGCATGAAAGGGGGCACAGATAATTACTTTTCATTCTAATTTTCATGTCGAGCTTTTAATAAATAATTATCTGAATCTTAAAACGGAAGTTTTCATCTGATGTAAAATGTATAGAAGTCCATCACTGTATATAGTAACTGTTAAGTCTAATATACCCCAGTAAGCTGTAGTACTTTTTCCTTTGGGAACCGTCTGTGCAGTCTGCAGTTCTGCTGAAGGAAGATGTTGAGTCTGTTTAATTACTGTAGAAAAATAATTGATTTCTGTGCATTTTTTTTAACATGTGCATTAAATTAAGGTTGATTACGTCGATTAAGCATCACGAGGTGGGGGGTGGTTCCCTATTTATTTTTTTTGCTCAGAGTGTGCAAGCCTGTTGGTTAGGTTGCTTAATATTTCCACTAAGTAAAACACCAGAATAGGGAGGATGCTGCAGGTTTACGTTTGTTAGATTGATCAGTTTTGCTGATCTGTGACATATTTTGGCTGCAGTGTATTTCTTGCATACAGGTTTAACAGAATAGCTTTAGTTTAGTTTTTTAAACTTGAGTATGAACTTATACAAAATGCAGCAAGATATAAAAAAAACTGTTTTATTGATTATAAAATGCTCTATATCGGATTCATATCAGTATCGGCAGATATCCAAATTCATGATATTGGTATCGGACATAAAAAAGAGGTATCGTGCCATCTCCAATCTGTGTACATAATTGTGTGTCTGATGCAGAGTTGTGCGTGTGTGTAAACAGAAAAGCAGGATCACTTCAGCTCCTGTATGTGCGTCACACACTTTGCCTTGTTTGTCATCTCCTCCTCACGGTGAGTGTTCAGCAGGAGGCTCCTTAATGAGGTTGCCTGCCACATCGATCAGGCCTGGCTTCAATCCCCGAAAAGATCTAGCTGTCAAATTATCTTCCAGCAGCATGGCCTCACCTCGCAGCTACAGTAACACAGCACATGTAAGTATGTGGAAATGAAAGCATCAATCCAGGCGGGACGCCTCTGTTCCTGAGGGGTGACCTTCCTGGAGCTCTGAATGACGCTGAGACGGCGAGGAGGCAGACCGTAAAGTCTGAACGGACCAGGACGAAGAAAGAAGCAATAAAAAAGAGGCTTTTTTCTATTTGCATGAATTTTAATAACAGTCTGTTTTTTTGTCATGTGGGAGGAAGTTAATATCACCTTCAGCTCAGTCATACTGCAGTAAAAATAGGACGGTGAAATGTGTTTGCTCTGAATTTCTGCCACTGCAGAAACCAGCGGGTGTCCAGAGGTTGCTGGTGCAACACCCTCCACCTCACAAGCAAGCACCTAAAAGACATCAGCTGTTCACTGACAGAGTTTGGAGGTTGGAAACCTGCAGACAGCTGAGACTGAAGAAGACACCTGGAGGATGAAACGTTTCTCCCTCTGAGAACGACCAGATACACAGAATCAACTTCCACGTGTACGCAAACACAGAATTAGGTTCAGACCCTTTCTTTGCTGTCACTTAACACAACAGGCAGACAATACCAACAGGTACGGCACATTTATCTTTATGTCTGTACTGATGCAGAGAAATAACAACATCATCACAAATGTTGGATTCTGACAGAAAAAGAAAGACTGAGCTCTGATCCAGAATCTTCTGATGATTTTGGGGTTTTGCTACTGTTGTGATTTCATGTTTCTAATGTTCACACGATCATTGTGTCTCCAGCTTTCCCTTGTCTGGTTTCCGCTTTGTGTTATTTTGCTAAATATTTCTCCAAGTGCGTTTCCTGTCTTTGTCTTTTCTCCAATTACCTGAAAGCTTTCCACCTGTGTCTCATTCAGTTAGCATTTATGCAAAGAAAGTAGCCGTTGGTGTGCTGACAGTGTCCTTCCTAAACCCCCTCCTCTCTAACCTGGAGCTGCATGCATCTGTAGAGTCGTTGCATCGAATTCTTCACGGAAGCATCCTTGAAACTTAAAGTTAAACCTTGATTCATGCAGCTTCACCCTTTGACTCATTTTCTGTTTCCAGCAACGTTTGCATCAGTAAAGAGCTCTTTATGATTCCTGCTGCAGAAACTCTCCTCTCTCACTGACGCCTGCTGTTTGATTCTTTTACCTGCTCGAGCTTTGTGACGATTCTGTGTGTTTGATTTATTTCTGCCGGCTTTTCTGGTTTTGGACTGTTTTGATTGTGTCATTGAGCCATATCGTGTCGCATTGGGCCAAGACCAAGCTTGATTCTTGTGGGTTAGCTAATCAGGATGTGCTCATCTCTATCTATTTCCATTCTTGAGCAGCTTTGGATGATGTATAGTTGGAAATAATCCTTCTTTGTCTGATCCTGGGCCTCAGCTTGGCTCCTCAGTCCGCCCTCTCTCTGAAACAAGCGGTTTTCCGGTGTTTTGGTGTAATAGAGGTGTAATTGGACACTAATCATAGATCAGCGTAGTTTGGTGTCGTGTTTCCTCTTGCAGTGTTTGTTGCGTCACTGTTTCCCTCAGTCTGGCCTGTGACACACATGTATGACACATTTCACGGCTCCATCAGCCACGTTTGCTGCTCGTCGTGCAGGAATGTGCTCTCCGGGAGTTTGCTGTCTCTCCCCTCTTACATGATGCATGATTTGATTGTTCTGTTTCCACCCTGCAGCTTGAAAATGTGTTTTTTTTTCCCTGCTTGTTCTGCTTGGGGACGCTGGATGGCTTGTTTGCACAAATAACCCCATTTAGTGTTAAATTAATACAGCGTCAGAATCAGAGAGCACATTTGGAGGCGTCTGAGCAGCTGCACTTAGTCACCGCTGCACATAAATAAAGGAGATGCAAATGGTCTCGTCAGATGTGACGGAGCCATAAAGCTCTGAATAATCGCACCCAGCACTTGGTGACGTTTCTGTGCTCTCAGGAATCCAAACCTGTCCACGTTCTGTCTTCACCACGTCCAGCAGCTGCGTGCTTGGCGTACCTCGTGGATGATGTGCATCGCTCCATCCTGAAGGCGACTGAACAGGAACACAGCGAAACTTTCCAGAGGGCCCGTGATTTGCTCTCGGGCGACTTGGGCTGAACTTGAACTTTGATGGGACACAGGCAGAGTTTTCAAAGAGTACTTTTTATTCCTGCTGAAATGGTGCTCGGGTTATTTGTGCAGTGAAATTAGCCTCCACAGGAACGTGACTGCTAATCACAACGAGGTCCTTCACCTGACGGGCTAATCCGGGTTTTTGGATTTGGTCCGTCACCATAAATCCAGATGTTTGACATCCACCTGCAGTGTGCTTCCACCCACCACACCAGGTCTCGCTACCATCTCGTAAACCTTCCCTTTCACTCTTGTTACAAATCCTCCCTCGTCTCCACCCACTCCGCCCTGCCTGCACTCTCTTATTCACCTCTCTTGTGTTGCTTTGGACGGTTGATTCCAGGTATTTAAGCTCATCCACCTTCGCTAGCTTTACCCCCATCCTGAACTCACCTGCCACTCCTGCTGCACACCCCACCACTGTCTCTCTGTCCTCAATCCTCATACACCTGCACCACCCTCACATACTCCTCTGCTCCTCATGCACCGTTTCTCTCGTGGCCATCATTGTGAACCCAACTGATCTGGTATGGAAATCTCATTCTGGATGATCTGCCTGTTGAATCTGGCAAACTCTCCCCATTTATCTGGGATTCTGCTGCACATGAGCTGATGGCATTATTCTATTATTGCCACCAGTCTGAGAAAGTTTAAATTGAGTTTTTCCCCATTAAGTGTTGGCTGCCCTGCAGATTGACTGGCATATTAATCTGAAAGCTATTTGTATTCCTATTTGCTCAAAAAGAAAAACAAATGAATTAAAGGAAAAAGTCTTCAGCAGCAAAGAGAACGAATCAGCTCTGACGCAAATCACACACCCTCCAAACAAAACCAATCGTCTGTGTTCCAATTAGGAGAAGAAACGATTTGCCGCGCGGCCCCAGAGGAAAGCAACATGATTACGTTCATCATTTTAATTATGCATCATTTAGCCTCAGCAACAAGCTGCGTTACCCTAAGTGCTCTGGGAACAAACATGTGTATTATTGCTGTATCTGAACCAGAGATCTCTGGTTGTTCTTTGAAATGTCAGCGTAAAGGTCAGCGCTCATACGTTCTCCTCGTGTTTCTCCACAGGGCACGAAGAGGCTGAGTCTGAGGGGAAAATCAAATAACACGTTATTAATACGAGGCTTGTGCAGCTTTAAGTGGAGCAAACACTGAAGCGCTTTGCAAACTTTTTTTTCCTGCTTTGTTTTAAAGTCTTTTTTTACACGATCTGTTCGTAATCGGAGCCTCTGATTCGTGGATAATCTGCCCCTTTTTTCCATTTTAGTAACATAGTTTGTAGTGATGGTTAAAGTTATTAAGATTTCATGTCTCAGAGGCAGCAAAATATCCTACGTGAGGGACACACGGGGGTACAATTAAAATGGCATGCACAGTTTCGCCTCTGTCAGTGCGCCCCAGGGTGGCTGTGACTACAATGTAGCTGCCATCACCAGTGTGTGAATGTGTGTGTGGATGTGTGGATGACTGGATGTGTAAAGCGCTTTGAGGTCCTTTGGGACGAGTAAAGCGCTATATAAATACAGGCCATTTAAATGCAAATAATTAAATACGTTTGTTTGAACCAGTTAAAGCACCACTGAGACTCCAGTCTGCTGTTGGGTCCGACGCTCACTTTGAGTCAGACTGAGCTAAAAAAGAGTCCAATTTTCTTTCAGCTCCAATAAAATGATTCATGTTCTCCAGGTGCTGCAGTAAACTTTCATGCCCAGCATCTGTGGAAAAGAGGACTTCTGAGGTCCAGCAGTGAGATGCTGGCAGTGTTTGTCCTGGTTTGTCCTCAAACAGAAACAAACCTGCTGACGGGAGCAAAGTCGCGACGCCGAGGAGCTTCCACCGAACTTTATCACGAAGGAGAACGCGCGAACATGCGTTACACCATCTCACTCTGAACTTCTCACAGACTTTCAGAGCTGAAGCATCTAGTCAGCAGGCAGAGGTACACCTACAGGCTCCACCCACACTAACCAGCAGGCTCGTTTGGCAGCACCGCTGTGACATAAATGATGATGGAAAACGATGTTTGCTGTTGTAAGATCAGGCTTCAGCGCTGCAGCTGCGTTTTCCTCCTGAGCTGTGTTTCAGTTTCACACCAGAGTCTGTCTGATGTCCAACAGCAGCTCTCGTGTTTTTCAGTTTTCCTGACATCATGATTTTACTGCCTCTGAGCTCAGAGCAGCATCTTTACTGTCTTTTAAAAGTCTTTGAACCTTTTTGATGGGCAGCAGTGTTAGTTTGACTCGTATCAATGCTGCCTTTTCTTTCTGTGGAGCACTTTGACTTCGTTTGGTATTATTATAAATATTATTGGCTAAACTTCACCGCTCGCTCTGATCCTTACTCGACTGTTTCCTGGTTTGTTGTTGTCCTCGTTCAGAGATGTGCACACAGTGTGAGGTTTGTGTGTGTTTGTCCCTCAAGCTTTTATAATCCAAATGTTGAACTGCAATAAATAAAACTCAGCAGGAGCTCAGCGGGGCGCAGAACTGCCCCCTTTCCTCCCAGAAGATACGACGTGTGCGCCTTTAATCAAGTGCACTTTTCCTCTGATAGGACTCACCACTTATTCCACACACACACATGCACACGCACGCACACACGCACACGTCTGCTTTACTTACACATTCTTACATCATCTTTGGCTCCGTCTGCTCTGGTTTACAGAACAGCTTCAGTTTTGTATCCAGTGGTGAAAGGAGGACAAACAGTTACCTCATGTGTCCTCATGTTTTATGATGACATCAGATGCAAAAGACAAAAAGTGAAACAAACATAAAAACAGTTATTTTCTGCCTGTTCTCCATCATTTCATACGCTGTAAAATCTAATTAGTTCACAGAACTCAAACAAACTAAGTAAAGCAAACTTAAGACGACTGTTAGGACAACTTACACAAGTCTGCAGTATGAAGAATAACTTGATATTTCTGACTGTACAACACTAATTGTTTACCTACTGACAAACATTTCAAGTTCAACTAAATGAAAAACTATTTGTGGTAACCTGAATATGACTAAAAATAATTAACAACAGTTTTTGTAATGATGTTAAAATGAGCCCAACTTTTATTTTCAAACACAACAAAGTACAACAGCCAACATACTGGACACTGTTCTGCTGAACAACAGTTATATCGCCATCACTGTTATAATCTTACAATGAAACAAAGTCTCAGATGTAATTATTCTGAAAATAAGTTTGTTTTGTACTTACATTACTTACATAATCAAAATAAATATTTGTTGTTCTGTCACAAGTGCATCTCTGATTAAAACAACACATTTCTTTTTCATTCCAACTCAGGAGCTGGAATGTTGTAATGTTTTAAGGATGCTTGTTTCCAGTCCAGGCATTACTGCTGAATGACTGTCATGGATCGAGGTGATCCACATGTAGGTGCAGAAGAAGGTCTGTAACTTCCCTTAAGTACAGTGGCTCTGACAGTCTCGGTCGTTGTGTCCTTGGGCAACACACTTCACCCGTTGCCTACTGGTGGTGGTCAGAGGGCCCGGTGGCGCCAGTGTCCGGCAGCCTCGCCTCTGTCAGTGCGCCCCAGGGTGGCTGTGGCTACAATGTAGCTGCCATCAGCAGTGGGTAAGTAAAGCGCCATACAAATACAGACCATTTGTTTGTTTACTTCCACAGCATGTCTTGTAGAATTAACTGGAGTCACAGCAACAGCATCATGCAGTCATATCTCAAGTCTAATAACAGAAGACAGGAAAAGATCAGTGAAGAAACAACTTCCCCAAACCAAAGCACAAATAAAACAATAAGTAAAACAGGCTGATCTAAAGTATGATTAAAGTTCAGCCTGATTAATATAAATGTCACTGACAGTTGCTAATATATTGGAAAACCAAGATACTTACTGATGTCTTTCTGTCCAGCAGCAGGAGTGCTGGTCCCTCAAAGACAGTAAGAAGCAAGCAGAGGGAGAAAAAACAGAAAAAACTGAAACCAGTTTGATCCTTAATGGCTGTGCAGTCATTGTAACTTACAACACAGAAGGTCCATGTAGACCCCACACAGCCAAATTAGACTAACATAGTATTAAAAACACCATCTACTGTGTCTGAAGATCTGCCCTCCCCCTGTGGCTCGGTCACTCTGGTATTTCTACATTCTTCATCTTCCTCCTCCTCAGCATTCGCTCACAGCCTTTCACTTCCTCTCTCTCTGTCAGTATTTGGTTTCTTTATCGTTATCGGCTCTGAAAAGTAGAGCCAATGATGGCGTGTCAAAAACCTGCGTTCTTTCTTGCGTCCAGCAGGGGGCGACTCCTCTGGGTGTGACTGCGCAGAAGCCTGTGAGGAGAGAACGAGCCTCCTGCTCAGTAAAACTCTTTCCTGGTGAGTTTTTGGTCTCAGGCTGTATTTTGAGTCTGACTGAAAAAAGCATAAAGTTCATTTTGTGAATTTCAGCCCATCAGAGACAGCAGGGAGGATTATTTGGGGGGATTTACTGTCTCTGCAAAGACACCCAGGAGCCTCCTGTAACACCTCACTCATTTGTTCCCAACGTTCAAACCACATCCGTCGACTGCCTCAGGCCTCCGTCACACTGAAGGCAGACAGCGGGCCTTTCTCCACTCCTCTGAATCCAGCCGTGGAGACCTCAGGTCCTCTGCTGCGTTCTTCTTCTTCCTGCTTTGTGTCTGTTGTAGTTTTCAAAATCCCCCTCAGTGAAAAACAAAACCCAACTATGACAAAGAGCAGGCTGCTGCAGCAAATTAAAACAAGAAGAAGAAAAAATCCCAGCGCTCATTGTCTTGGTTCCAGTCTGCACTGTTGGACAATCCCCCCGAGCCACTGTTGTTCTGCTAAAATAAGGCTGCCTTATTGTATAAAGCACCGCAGGGACTCCAGCCAGCAGCTGCTGCTAAACACAGTCTGTGATGTTCCTCCACAAACCTCCAAACTAATATTGTTTTGTAAGGCCTCAGTCATGCACAGCTAACACTGCAATATACGTTTTTATTGATTTGAGGCAACAAGATGTGAAAAACATGCAGACGTTTCTGAAAGCGTGAACTCGCAGGGCTGATTCAGTATCGCTAATAAAACCTCCAGTGGGTGATTTATGACTTCTGAAAAGTTCTTCCAGGTCTCACCAGTCAGGGAAAAAATCCAAAACTTTCTTTTGCCCCAAAGTCATTTTTCTCCTGACATCCCTGACTGACTTTTCTGTGCTTGGCTCTGGATGATGTCACAGAGAGGGGATATCTCTAACTGGGCCCCTCGGGCACAGAAGCTCCACCCACCTGCTGTTCATCTGACCTTCAATTAGAAAATTGGCTTTAAGGGGGCGGAGCTAAAACACTTTGTTTCAGATGATAATGAGGGGTTGCAGAGGA